>NC_045628.1:54608409-54911439 GCF_009829155.1 Mustela erminea | reverse complement strand
TCCATGGCCTTGGACAACTTCCTCCTCTAGCCTCACTTCCTTCATCTCTTATAATGAAGGTAGTCAAACCTATTACAGGGTTGTAGGAATTAGATAAGGGAAGCAGTACGTTGCTTTTCCCTCCCTTTCTCTCACCTAGTATGATTATAAGTGAGAGAAAGGGAATGGCTGCATTCTTTCTAAGTTGTGGTCAGTAGGTGCAGCCTTTATGTTTCAACTCCCTGAATTAATACAACATTTTTTTTTTTTTTTTGAGTAGGAAGGATCTCCTGTTGAATTTAGAAATGAAGCACAAACCTCTGCAGATAATAAAGGGGGGGAGAATGTAGGTTTCTGTGTTGAAGAAAGTCATTTAATTTTGACTAAAGTTCAGATACGATGCTATTATCTTATACTGTGTCTATGAAAAGAGATGCAGTGGTTTAGAATTCTTACACTAGATCTTTAAAGCTGAATTTCTAAAGAATGAGTATATGCAGTTAGATGTGGTCGGAGATTATCTTTGGGAAGCACGGCACTCTGCCACATTACATGGTTGTGCCCTTCACCTTTACATGTGGTCCCTTGTCATTGCTCATCTTCTAAGCTGTTTGCTGCAGCTGTTGGCCATTTGGGGCTCCTCCATGGCAATGTTCAAACACCACTTCCTCTTGGTCGGTGTTTTTCTTTTTTTCCTCCAATAGGAAAATGCCACACTGAAAAGTTTGCAGCAGCTTAGAATATTTATTAGCAGTCCCAGTTTAATAAACTGTTGTTTTGTTCTGTTTGTTTTGTTTTTTATCTTGATGTCTAAAGAGGAAGGATCATGAAAGGATTGCCTTTAAAGAGTGACAGTCTCAGCCCCGGGGTGAGCCCGCTCCCATGATTCCCTGATTCCATGGATCCTGACTCAGAGCCCGCCCCCTGCTTCTTCCTACCTGCAGAGCATCCTGCTTGCCATTGCTTCCTTGACCTGCAAGGCCCTGTGAAAAGAAATATGACATCTTGTCATTTTTAGACTCCACCTAGCTAGTTTCATGCATAGTTTCTTGCACATAGGAGATTAAGGCAGTATTTGTTAGTAATTATTTTAGTCTCTGCATACTGCTATCACACAAATACCATAACATCGACCAGCTTAGAAACAACGGAAATGCCTTTTTCACAGTTCTGGAGGCTGGGCAGCCCCAAATCAAGGCACTCACAGATTTCTGTATCTAGTGAGAGCCCATTTTCTGTTGTCTTTTCACTGTAACCTCACATGGCAGAGGGGCAATGGATCTTTTATAGGGCACTAATCTCACTCATGAGGGCTTTGCCTTTTGTGACCTAGTCACCTCGCAGTGGCCCTACCTCTTGATACCATCGTACTGGGCATTAGGTTCCAACTTAACGCATTTTGGAGGGATACAAACATTCAGACCATAGCAGTGGTATTAGAGAACTTTTCAGAATTTAAATAAAATGTAATTATGAAATCCTTTTAAAAACTGCCTTTTACTTTAGGTAATTCACTAGTAAGATCATTGGAGCATCAAGACCCTGTGGAACATCACCTGTGCAGGGCGACCATTACACATAGTGGAATATAGAGAATAACCAGGGACAATACCAGTGAAGAACCTTCCAGGAAAGGTTGCTAGGGAAGCAGCTCGAGAACATGTTTTTGACCTGCTATGTGAGAATTCGTAAGGGGATGGGTATTGTCCAGGGTCATTGGGATGAAATCTGATCACCAAGCCAGGGAACACTCTTTTAGGAGGCATGGTCACATTTCTAAACTAGAGTTCAATTATTTGTTCAATTATTTGATGAACTTTTTAAAAAAGCATTTACTGTGGGCTTAAGTGCTCTGCATGGTTCTGAGAACATGAAGATGAATGAGGTCCCTGCTCTTTCAGGAAGCTTATAGCCCAGTGGGGAGGCAGATACGTGAGCAGGCACTCAAAAAGGCAGTGTAAATGTT
The DNA here is from genome assembly GCF_009829155.1 of Mustela erminea. NCBI lineage: Eukaryota > Metazoa > Chordata > Mammalia > Carnivora > Mustelidae > Mustela > Mustela erminea. The sequence goes on along the minus strand of NC_045628.1, from coordinate 54,909,494 downwards.
CAGGGATGGTGATAGTGTGCATATCGTTGGGGGCCTAGGAGGAACACTGAACCCATGGGAAGTCAGGATCCACTCCTCTCGTCTAAGTCAAGGGCATGGAGAGAAAAGGTGGCTTGTATAGAAGACAAAGGCATCGGGTACGAGTCTGAGACTGCCAAGAAGGTGGGCTATGGCACAAGCCTGATCACATGGGATGAAGGACTTCTTGGACTTCTTGGGCTGGGTTCTGCTTCCTCTTGCTGACTAACTCCCTTCTGTCTCCCTAAGACCTGCTCTGAGGACCTGCCTTGTAGTCTGGGGTCTCCCGCTCTTTGTTTTCCCCAGCCCAGTTTGTCTGGCGGCCAGCCAAGTGCCCCCTGTAGGCTTTCCTCTAGGTGTTATGGGGAAACAGAGATGAACTTATGACAGTCTCAGAGCTGGGTAGAAAGAGATCCTGGAGAGGGCATGGTAAGGCATTTCAAGTGCTAGGAACAGCTGGAGCTGAGGCAAGTACAGAGGCAGGAAATGGGAAGAAATGGTCAAAGTGGTGGTCAGTTAGGCTAGAGATAGGTTGAAGTTTTGTTCTTAGGCCAGAGAATCTATTCCTTATTAGTAGACAGAGAAGTTTTTTTTTTTTTTAATTGGCATATGATTAATGCAGTGCTATAGGCTAAGAGGTCAGAGGTGGGTATATAGGGTAGGTGGTTAGATTGCGAGAAACACACACATGTGTGAAGTTATGTTATTGAATTTAACATACTCTGTTACACTTGTCTTAGTATGAATTAATATGCATCTCAGTTGCTCTGATAATACCTTTTAGGGAATTTTAGCAGAGGTTCTTAACAAAAAGGAGTCACGTGGTTATGTGCATATACAGAAGTAGTACCCAGGCTTTTTGTGTCCTTCACCCATGTTCTCCTTAGCCACCCCCCGCCCCCCTACCCAGTCATTTTTAGTCAGTGGAAAGGAAAGAATATTTAGCAAGGATTCTTGACTTCAGTAGGGGAGAGTTTTGTCGTGTATCACCTAGAATCACTAACGTCAATCTTAAACTTAATAAAAAGGATGTTAAAATGAATGGAGATTTCACTTGATTATGTTTTCTGTAATTTACTTTAAAATTCTTCAGCGGAGACACTGTAGGGTATGTGTGTTGCATGTGAATTAATCTGCATCTCAAAGATGGCAAACTAATATCTACAACACCTAATTGAGAATATTTAGTCAAGGGTGTTTAGCTAGTATTTGAAAGATTCATGAGTTGGTTACAATAAATGCTTCAGTGATCTTTGTTTCTGATCAACAAGGGAGATTTAGAATTATTATTTCCCACAGTGGTGGAAATGAATGGAGTTTAAGATCTGTGGATTCCGTACCATGGCATGAGCAAGATGTTAAGATCAAGTGAACCAAGGGTGGGGAACCCAGTGCCCTTTTGAAGATGACTGTAGGTTTACAGTTCTGGACCATCCTGTGTGCGAGACTATCGTCCTAAACTAGCTGAAAGAGAGCAGAATGTTGTATTAGAAGATCATACCTGTCTGCACCGAACTTTTCATCCGAAATGCTGATGGAACACTGAGAAGAGCAAAGAGGAACTTCTCAGGGAGCTGTTGGCATAAATGTTTTCACACCTGCTCACTAATATGCGCAGAATGTGTGCTGGGGGTTGCGGCACAGCTGGGCACAAGGCTTGTGGGAGAGGAGACCTCCAGGTCCCACCTACCAGAAGGAACTGCATACTGAGGAATGATCAGTTTGGCTTAGATCAGAAATCTCACAATACATTTCTTGAGAAGGAAATGAATTGGGGTGGGGCATTTTTAAAAAAAGGAAAATTTATTCATGGGATTGGGATTCATGGGATTCATGGGACTGATGAGTTCTCCTTAATGAGGAATGCATTGTTTCCATTGGTTTGGGGCTGCTCTCTCTAATCATGCATGAGGCTTCCTGACTTGTCCCATAGGATCAGTTTTGCAGGAAAGTAACGCTGCATTCATTGACCAAGAGGCACTCCTAAACTTTTGGTCAAAAATACTGACTGGACTTGATTTCCTTAAATATGGGTTTCATAGAACTGTGCATGTTTCATATGAAGTATATAGGGCATTTTCCTTAAATCACCAGGCCAAAAGCTTCATAAACCTGTTTTCTTTTTTTTTTTTTTAAGATTTTATTTATTCATTTGATAGACATAGATCACAAGTAGGCAGAGAGGCAGGCAGAGAGAGAGAAAGGGAAGCAGGCTCCCTGCTAATAAGCAGGGAGCCCGATGTGGGACTCGACCCTGGGACCATGACCTGAGCTGAAGGCAGAGGCTTTAACCCACTGAGCCACCCAGGTGCCCCCATAAACCCGTTTTTACGATGAAATATAATTGGGAGATGCAGCATAGTCTGTTTTATCTGAAGCACATTGTTTATTTTTGTGGTGTAATCTGAGTGTTCCATCACTGAATTAGCATAATGGGTTTAGCCTGCTTTCCTCTTAGGGTATTGTTTAGAAGGAAAAATTAATATGGTCTGTTTCTGCTAATCACATATTCCGCTTTGTATTTTCTGATATACTTTCTTTGATGTGAGGGAAAAAGTCTAAATCTCTCTTAAAGGAAGAAAAATGTCAGCAAGTCTGTTTAGCATGTACACAATCTCAGGAATGGAAGCTGCACAAAATGGGGAAGCTAATAGTCTATGTTTGGGGCAGTTTTGCTTGTTTGAGGAATTTAATTATAACTCTAGTGGCTTCCTGGGCATGTAAGAAATTCTTACCCTAAGACTGTAGAACATTTTCAACTATCCTGTTTGATTTACTGGGCCACTTAGAGACAAGCTAGATAAAACACCAGCTAGACTTTTCTAGAAGCAGGAGCTGAAGAACCAAAGAACTGCAGCTTCCCCATTGTTCCTTATGTTCTTCTTGTGTGAAAGAATTTTGTTTTCCCCAGATGGCTTCAGTGGTCATTGCAGAGCAAGGAAACTTGATCCTCCTTCGGTAGTCAGGAGAGCAGAGCTCTCAAAATTTCTTGCTTCTGCCAGCTGGAGAGGAAAGAACTGAATTCACAAGCCAAGCTTCACTTCCCCCATCTGCTTACACATTTATAGCACTAAAGCCAACACACTTTAATGTGTCCACCTCCCTTTATGCAACAGGAGAGTCCCTGAAAACCTGTGTCTAATTCACATTTTCATAGATCAATAGTAGATTTCCCACTGACTTAAATTATAATTTCAGAGACATTTTATCTGGAATTTGGATTGCTTTCCAGTTGGCAATGGCTTTAACTTTCTACCCTCCAGGCTTTCTGTCCAGAAATTAATGATATGTAAATGAACACAGGGGTTTGGAAGCCTTTGGTAAATTCTGTCATAAAGCGAATAACCTTCCCTTACATTGTACACAACTGTTCATTTCGCCGCACGCACCTATGGAGCACCTTCTTATCACTAGACACCTGGAGCAGAAAATAAATAAGTCCCAGCATATGCTCTCTAGGGGTTTACAGTCTCCTGTGGAAGGTAGGAGCAGAGTGTGGGTAATCAGCGCGACGAGGCCAGAGAGCGTTGCACCCTGGGAGTGAAGAAGACAGGAATCTAACTCAACCTGGACATCTAGCAATAACATCTAGATTTGTCCCATGAGGAAGAATGAGCGATGTGTGGAAGGCGTGGTGGACATGTTAGCAGAGAGTGCAGAGTACATGAAGGCACAAGGATAGGGAGCAGGAGGACACCTTGAAGGAATTCTAAGCCGTTCCACAGAGCTCACATCAAGGGCTGGGAAGCCATGTTCTTCCAGCACTTCACATGACAACTGTAAATCTTGGCTGGAAGCTTCAAGTCTTTGTTGGAAGCACATTGTAGTGGTTGACACGTGGCCTCAAGCCAGACAGCCTAGGATCACATCTTGGGACTCTTGAGGCAAGAAACTGTAGCCTTTCTGTGCATAAATTTCTCATTTATAACATGAGGATTATAATATTATCTAACACATAAGGTTGTGGTGAGAATCAAATCATCATTCAGTAGGGTCTAGCATGTAGTAAATACTATATAAGTATCTGTTAAATAAATTTTTTAAAAATGTGAGACTAGGAGACCAGGGCTGTGGGTTGTTCATAAAAGATATCCAAATGATGAATAAAAATATCCCAAGAGCGTCCCTAATGAAAAGCTAAGCCTCCAAAGTTTAGAGATAGAAGAAAGACTTAGATTAGTAGTTCTCTGACTCTCCTGTGAATAAGAAACATCTAGAGAGCTTATTGAAATGCAGATTCTCGGTCCTACCTCCCAAGAATCTAATTGATAGCCTTTGGCCGGGATTCAGGAATATGCATTTCTTAAAATTGCCCATAATGATTTTCATGCAGCGTGTCCCAGAATCTTTTTGAGATATTTCTTGAGTCATTGCCCTTCTGGAGCATGTCCCTTCTTAATCCTACCCAGAGACTAAGACGACCCTGTGTTCTGGTCCCAGCTCTCCCACTCCTGGTTGTTTGACTTTGGACAAGTGATTTATTCTCTGAGAATCTATTTCTTTGTCTGGGAATAATATCATTTGACTTCTGTGAAGGTGAAATAAGATGTGTGTCTGAAAAACACCACTGTTAAGTCATCTTGTTACTGGAACTAGAGGGGTGCCTCAACCCACAGCTGGGCAGACAGAAAACCTCCATCCTGATGTCAAAGTTATTTTAGGATTGGGGAGGTGGAGTGTGGTTGAAGCTGGATCTCTGGCTACTTTCCTCCACAGAAACTACTTGTCTCTTCTGTGGCGTCTTGATGGATTATCCAGCTAATAGTCTGGTGCTCAGACACATAGGTGAGGGGAGTTACACTTGAAATAAATCGTCTCAGTTACTAGACAGCTGTGCTTGTAAGAAGGTTCAACAGATTAAGCCAAAATCGGCCTGCTGATAGATTTTGCCATATCATTTGAGACAACTGGATTGTGGAAGGGTTAATTAGAACAGGCTGTTCAGATCGAGTTGGGCCAGAACGCAGAACTTGGGTGGGGAGAGCTCAAGGAGGGTTGACTAGTGAAGGGAGCCAGCTAAGCTTCATGCCCTCTTCCTGCCCAGCTGTTTCAGTGAGTACTGACTCTCAACCAATTTCTTTGACTGTAGCTACAAGTTCACATGCCCAAATGAAAAGAAAAAAGGATGGAGAAAACAAAAGGACAAGAGACATTTTATCATTTATTAAGATAAAAATAAATTTGGTGCTGGATACAAATGTTTTCCTAAAATATAGCTGCTTCTGGTTTGGGAATTTAGCAGCTACCCATTGGGGACTTAATATTATGAAACAAAATATTTAGTACTAAAAACAAACTCTCAGTTGGAAATTAGGATATGTAAAGCTGATTTGAATCACCCTTTTTTTCTACTTTAATTTTAAATGAATCCAACAGGAGAAAGAGATGAAACCTAAAAGTGCCTCTCTGTTTTCAGAGGTGATTATGACTTGACCCACAAAGATAAAAGCTAATTATTACTGCTCCCCCCACTGCCTATTATGAAATAGATGTACATATGAATGTATTTATCAATGTGTCTGAATATAAACAAGCATTGCATTAATACACAAATTTCATAGTTTAAGATTTTGATGTTTTCTATGAAAACATTTCATTGTTTATATAATGAACCAATGGCAAATTGTTGTGTTGAGATCTTTATTCTTTGAAAACTCGTTTTCCAAACTGTGATCAGTAGCCAAGGAAGAACGTTTACTTGAAACTAAAGGAGTATTGGTGTTGCCTCTCCATTTTTATTTCTTGACATTCAAAGTGCTCATTTGTTTTGTGTTATTTTCCTCATTATGCTGAGTTTCAGAAAGGAAGTGTAAATCACAGATGGCGACATGGCCATAATGCTTGACCTGTCACTTAAGAAGCTCTCCAGAATTCCCCAGTGGAGTGGGTGGAGAGTGGCTTGTGTTTAGTTGTAGACGGTTCACCGGGTTGCAAGGAGAGGTTCATGTTAAGAATACCAGAGTAACACTTGCATTGTTTATTGCTACTTCAGGGTGTATCATTAGAGTCATCCTACCCAGTATTTATTAAAGTGATAAATTGTCAGGGAAGAGGGATTGAGGGCAGAGGATGAATCTCAGAAGAATAGGAGTAGTTCTAACCTGTGCCCACCTCTCCCACCATATTTCTTGCCACTTCTCTCCTTGTCACTATACACCAGCCCTTCCTTCTATGAGGGTTTGTTTGTTTGTTTTTAATGTTTTGCCTTTTTCCCCCTGCACCATTTAATTGTGCTGTTCCTTCTGGTTCCTAACACTCTTCATTTTTTTTTTCTGACCCCGTACCACTTATTCTTAAAGCCTCAGGACGAACGCTGTTTCTTTCAGAAATCCTTTATGACCTTTCTCTCTACTCCCCATTTAGCAGGCTGTTCTTTCTTTATCCTAGCACTTAGCACAAAGTGAATCTTCCCAGCTATACTATAAACTCCATGATGGCAGGGAATCCCTCTTGTTTGTCATTATTTTTCTGGCAACCAGCACAGCACTTGACACATCTTAGATACACTTGACTAACACTTGTCGGAAAAATGGATAGATGGATGGGTGGTTAGATGGATGCATGGATGGGTGGACGGATGGAAGGAAAAATATATGCTCGTAAAGAAGGACAGATGCTGGCCTCATGAATCAGGATCTTACCAATAGCAGTTTGAGCCAGGGAAATTGTATTTCTTAGTTTCTCAATGATAAATACAGGTTGATTGAACGATTTATTTGACTGTCAGGAAGAAATGCAAGCAATAGGCAGCAAGTAAAATATGAACATGAAAACATGAAAGCTTGATAATATCTAAGTTATTTTCTTGGCCAAAAATGGGGGAAAAACACATTGGTTTTGGAAGCTCTTTAAAAATGTATTTTAACATTTAATTTTTTTGTAAATGATTTTCTTTATTATATGGTATGTTAGACATCTCTAGAATGGTGCTGGCAAGTCTTTTAGTCAATTATATGTTCATTGGCAAAGTGTTTCAAAATATTGTGGTAAACTTTGGAGCTGTGTGCCATTCAGCAGCTCACATGACATTTCCATGTCAGTATGTTGCTTTTTTATTGCATTTTGTTCACTCATCACTTGTGTGCTTCTTGCCAGCTTTTGTTCTCAGGATGAAATAGGTTTGAATTTTGGGATAAAAATATGCAAAATGGTACAAGAACCTCATAGTGTTGTGTAATTAGAAGTGTATAGTACAGTCAGAAGGAAATCAAGTTAGAAGTAGCTTCCTGGGCTCTAAGTAAATAACACCTCATGTGTATTATATATACATACATGAATACATAAACAAAGAGACACACATGCTACAAAGCTTTACACTAGGGTACTGGCACGATCACCTCTGGAAAGAGAATTTCAGGTGATATCCTCTTGGATCTCTTAGAAAGAACCTGGAAGATTATTAAAGTCTGAAGCAACAGCTGCTGTTGACAGTTTTTCCCCTACAAGGAGGTGAAGTGATGCAGACCAATGGCCTAACATTTCCCAAAGCACTCTAAAAGAACAAACAAGAATCAGTGAAATAGCATATCACTTTATGCTTTATTTTGGGAATTTTGGAATTTCTTTGGCACACTACTTATTCCCCCCCTTCCCCCTCACCCCCCACTCCCATCCCAGGAGAACCCCTTGACCTAATTTAGAAGTTGTAATGGAAAGGTCTTGCTCACATCATCGTGTATGATTCAGAAATAGTGTGTTGTTTTGTTTTGGGCTTTTCCGTCTTTTAAATGCTCCCAAAATTTCAGGTCAGTCTGATATGTTTACACTGAAGTAAGCTGACATCTGGATTTCAATACTAATGGAGCAAAGAGTCAATATAAACATAACCGCACAAGCTCTGTCATGTGTACAATGATAATAAACTAAGCTCTTCTGAATGAAGCTGCTATCTGAAGACATGTTAGCTTACCTCCACAAAGAATGCTCCTAAAGCAAATCTCAAGCAAAAGTAAAACTGTTTTATGTGTAAAGAAGCTTGTCACATCCAAGTCACATTGAGAGGCCTTCATAGAAGTGAAAACACATTGAGCAATGTGCTTTGAAAAACCCACAAAGAGTGAATAGAGACCCTGAATCTTCTTCTGTGAGTCAATGCCTCCGCTAATATCCATATTCTCCCCCAAAACATAGCCTACTGAGCCGAGGCTCCAGGGGCTCCTTTAGGAGCTAAATATGGAGAAGAGTAGTGCATCATACTGAAACTTCAGAGGAATTCAGGAATTAAAAAAAAAAAAAAATCTGTCCTTAAACTTGTATGGCATTAGTTTAAAAGAAAATCACAGCACAGACATTACTGAATTTCCTTCTGTGTTTCCAGAATCCCTATAGTAACGGAAGTTGTAGCCTCAGCTCTCACGGTGGCACTTAGCGCTTTCTGTACACGGGGCCTTGTTTTCTGCGAGTTGCGCGGAGTAACCCATCTAATTCTCACAACAGCCCTACTAGTTAGGCCCTGTTACAGCGCCTCGTTTACAGGTGAGTGATCTAAGCACAGAGTTTTAAATAACCGGCTCAAGGTCATTCACCCAAGAAGTGAGTCCTGAGTGGTAGAAGCAGCGTTTTCATTTAGGCTCTGAAAACGGTGCCCTTCTGCCTCTCCCCGGTAGGTGAGTCTGATTTCGTAGCCCAGCAGCAGGATCCAAAGTGCCGGGAATGGCTGTCAGAGCTGTAGGCACTGGTCCCAGCGGGATCTAGATTATGCTGAAAAACAACAATGATAAACTCCCGTCTTAGAGTGTTTTCGACTTTGCAAAGCACTTTCACATGAACTTGTTCCTTTGCTCTTTACAATGAAATTATAAGGAAGTTATTCATTTAAGAAACTTGTGGAATACCTATTCTATGTCAGACACTCTTCTAGATTATGGAATACAGTAGTAAATGAGACAACGTCCTTGTTATCATGGCACTTTACTTAAAAGATTGAATAGTAATTATAATGGTAACAACCACTGCTACATGTGAAGGCATCAGAAACAACAGTGTAGGCTAGCTAGGCAGCTAAATCTTTGCCTTTCCTGTTTCTGGAAGGCTTGTGAAAGCTCACGAGTCATGATCTGAAATCCCTTTAAGCTCTGATTTCATTCACAGCAAGGCAATCTTAAAACATTTATACATTATTTACTTCTTAATTGTTTTTCTATTACAAAAACATTATGGAGACTGTCCTCTTCTAGTTATACCTACATATAGGTACAGATAAATTCTTTCCATAATGACTTCCAACAGAAATCTGAAGTCTGTTACAACTTGGAAATTTTCTGGGACCTAATTTTTGCTAAAAAGGGGTTTTTAGATAGAGGACTGTCCAACTCTGAGAACTTACATCTGGAAACTTAGCCACAGCTGGAAGATTCTCAGTCAGAATGGGGATAAAAGCCCATATATATTTTTTTTCTTTAGGAAAAGCAAGCCAGCATTCATTTTTAAAGCTCCTATAAGATGGAAAGTATTCAAAGTCTGCTGTTGAATTTCAGATGTTTGCCTGTATCGAATGACATTGGAAAAACTCTTTCATTTGAAATGTTTAAACATGGAGCCAAGGAAATTTGAAGATGAATGAGAATACCATCCACAGATTCTACAATCGTTCTTATTTTGACATTTGTCTCTTTTTAAAATTTCCCACTTCACTTTACTTTTTTTCACATCTCTATCACAGAGAGCAGTTGTTATATCCAGAAAATTCAAATTCATGTCATATCAGGTACATCCCTAATTTCAGGTGACATAAATTCTGCGGTGTCATAGTATGCCTGAAGTCATTTGAGCTCTATGATGTTTGATGGTGGAGGTATTGTGTCCTAGAAATGAAAGTTGGGGATATGGCTCACAGATTCTCATTCTGATGGGCAGTTTGTCACCTGGCTCACTGGAAATCACAGAGGGAATAAATGACAGGCGCAGGATATCCCAGGACGGGTCCAATTTAAGCAGTCTTCTATTGTTGTGTTAGTGAGCTATTAAAACCAATGTGACCCTTTCTGTAATATGTGTTAGGTACCATCGTGGAGAGTCATCAAGGGCTGGGATTTACCTACTTCTTATTTTCTCACAAATATTCTAACCACAGTTTTTAATATCTTTAACACCTAATAACCTGAAGTAGGCGATTTTGTCATGTGTTCTAAATTGTTTCTGTGATATTGTCTGCCACAGAGTAGAATCTGTAGCAGTTATTTCTATTTCAGGTTTAAAAATGTTGTATTTTAATTTCTGAAATCCAAAAGCTTTTTTAAATGCTGAGGGCTGCACCATGAAGCATAGTCTAGTTGGAGGATTTCCAAATAAATATTTCACTTTTACTTTCATCAATAAAATACATATATATGCTTTTAAAAATTGAAAAATACAGTAGGCTTATAATGAAAAACTGTAGTTCTGGATTCCACCTCCAGAGTTACTGCCCAGAGAAAAGCTTGTAATTCTTCTGTTTCTGTGTTTATATGCTTGTTAGTGCCTTTAAAGTTCTAAATAGATTTGTAATATTGGCTAAATCAAGTGTGAGTGAGTGTGTGTGTGTGTTTATAACCACCAATTCCTGATTTATGAAATTTAGATATTATCAGTTGTAATACTGTGTGATTTGTAAGAAATATATATCAATCATCTGATTGACCAAATATATATTTCTCATGTGTGGTCTTTGTCTGTGGTTCCTGGCTTACAGCTCCCAAAACTCTTGAAATTTCCTGAGTGATAAGAGCAATAGGAGTGTCTTCAGTTATAATATTTGATCTTTTCCCACGTTTCTGAAATCTGCTTCATATCCATGAAGGCGAAATGGGTATCTTATTATTCTGAATAAACCCCTTTCTACCACAGCTGGGTTTATGTTCATGTGGTGAAGTTTGGAAGCACCTGGGAATCAACTATAAATAGAAGATCATAACTTTCATTTTCAACCCCTGATTTCCTGGGAGGAGATGAGGGACTGGAGGTTAAATATATTGACAATGACTCATGATTTACTCACTCATGCCTATGTGATGAAGCCTCCATAAAAACCCAAAGGACAGGGTTCCAGGAGCTTCCTTATCAGTGAATGCATGGAGATTGGGGAGAGTGGTGCATTCGGAGAACATGGACGTTCTACTCTTTTCCCCATATTTGGTTCTCTCATCTCTTCCATTTGGCTGTTTCTGAATTATATCCTTTTATAATAAACTGATAATCTAGTAAGATGTTTCACTGAATTCTGTGAGATGTTTTAGCAAATTAATCGAACCCAAGGAGAAGGCCTTGGGAACCTCTGGTTTATAGCCAGTTGGTCAGAAGTACAGGTAAAAATCTGGACTTGTGACAGGCATCTGAGGTCCAAGGAGGTGGTTGTGGGACCCTCCAGTGTGTGGGTCTGAAAGAAGTAAAGACCCAATCTTGCAACTATCATCTGAAGTGAGTCAGGGGAAGGCAGGCCTGTAGGATGAAACCATTAACCTGTAGATTCGGATACCATCTCCAAGTAGATGGTATCAGAATTGAGTTCAATTATTAGACACCCTGCTGGTTCTTCAGGTACCTTTGATGATGTGGGGGGAATCACCCTCCCCCACTTTGGTAATTGAGTCTTAGGACATAAAAGGATCTGTTGGGTTACTACCACATAGATAAGGATCTAGCTTATTTGTGCCACTTGCTCCCTATTCTCAATATACTCCCTTTTTTAGTTCTCTTATTATCTATACACCTTACAATAATATACTTATTTCTTTAAAAAAAAAAAAAAGATTTTGTTTATTTGAAAGAAAGAGTGCACAAGCAGAGGGGAGGAGTAGAGAGAGAGTGAGAAGCAGACTCCCCACTGAGCAGGGAGCCTGATGCAGGACTCCATCCCAGGACCCCAGAATTGTGACCTGAACCAAAGGTAGACGCTTAACGACTGAGCCACCCAGGCATCTCTAAAATAATAAACTTATTTCTGTATTTCTCTCTTAACTTTAGATAGTATCTAATGATTTCTTACATAGTAAGATGAAAATATTGCCCTTTCCATAACTTTTCTTTTTAATATCTTCTTGTTTCTCTCATTTGTACTGTTAATTCTACATTTATATTCTATTTTTAGCCATATTAAGGCTTCAGTGTTATGTCTGTAGATTGATTCTAAAGCTTTAAAATCAATAAAAAATTATTAAGAGAGGCACCTGGGTGGCTCAGTCGTTAAGCGTCTACCTATGGCTCAGGTCATGATCCCAGGGTCCTGGGATCCAGCCCCGTATCAGGCTCCCTGCTCAGTGGGAAGCCTGCTTCTCCCTCTCAGACTCCCCCTGCTTGTATTCCCTCGCTTGCTGTCTCACTCTCTCTCTGTGTCAAATAAATAAATAAAATCTTTTTAAAAATTACTATGAATATGTGTCACTCAACTGCTAATCCAAGTAGTATATTATGATAACATTGTCTTATGTCATATAGCTTTTTGTTTTCCTACAGTTTCTAATTGCTTTTGTTTTTCATTGTATAATCTGCCTGTATGTTATCATTAAGAACCAGTATAAGTTTCTTATGTTTTTTAAGTTGCTTAAGAAATTAAAATGTAAAATATTTTGGTACTTCCTGACCAAAGAATATCTGTAAGTTTATTTATTTATTTATTTCGTAAGAGACTTTTGGAGTGACAATGGCTTTGGATATTGACTTTTATTATTTACTTCTCTAATGGTAGCCTGTGTCTTCTTGGATATAGTTGTTATGGCTATTACTGATGATGTTACTAATAAATTACTCTTGTTTAGCCCATTTCTTAAAATTGTTTAAGTGTAGTTATAAATTCAACCTAGACTGTATTTCACAAAAGGGAGCATAAATTCAACTATTAATAATTGAGCACAGACTTCCAGTGAATCCAAACATAAATATGCGGTCTGATTCAATAGATTTTTTTTTTTAATTTAAAAAGAAAAACAACCTTTTCATTTTGAAATAATTTTACTTTACCAAAGAATTAGAAAGATAATACAGGTAGTTTCTGTATACTCTTCATTCAGACCCCCTTAATGGTACCTGTGCCATGGTTACTTAACCTCAGTACATTTATCAAAACCATACTTTATTTTTTTAAGATTCATTTATTTGAGAAAAATAGCATGAGCAGGGGGAGGGCCAGAGGGTGTGGGACCAAGCAAACTCCCCATGGGTGGGGAGCCCAACCTAGGGCTCACTCTTAGGACCCCGAGATCATGACCTGAGCCTAAATCAGGAGTTGGATGCTTAACTGATGCTTTCCCCTTCCTATGACTTTAGTCCCTTTGGTCTATGGAGGCTGGTGACCTCTTTTGCTCTTAGGAAGATTAAATTACTACAGAGAATGGGGAGAAAACTGTGTGCCCATGTTAGAACACTGCAGGCATACAGACTTCCATACAGAAGTCTGTCTCCCATCTGAAATGCATGCTGAGCGGGCAAGTTGGCTGTGAATTCAGTAATACCCTCTTGATGATGCAAAAAAGGGGGGAAAAAAGGAAAAAAGTATTGAGTTTCATAAGCTGTTTGTACTCAAATATATTTTCTCAGTTTCAGATCCTCAGCTATTTTATTAAGTGGAAAATACTGAGCTAAAAGAGTTCAAGAAAAATAATGTTGCATTTCCTTATGTCTCAGGAAACACTTTTTATGGTAATGTCAAATTATCTCTGAACAAACCAACTTTTTTAGACATTGATAAATCTTGTTTTCTTTGTGTGATATTTTATACAAGAACATTTCAGGTGTATTCTTAGATGTGACTGATTTTAACAAATCCTATTAGATTTGTATCAACTAGTTGCATGTTTTAAAAAAAATGAGGGGGCAGGGGAGCCTCTGGGTGACTCAGTCAGTTAGGCATCTGCCTTCAGCTCAGGTCGTGATCTTGGGGTCCTGGGATTGAGTCCCAAGTTTGGCTCCTACTCAGTGGTAAGTCTCCTTGTCCCTCTGCCTCTTCCCCTTCCCCTTACTCATGCTTTCTTTCTCTCAAATAAATAAAATTAAAAAAAAAAAACCAAAAAACAGAAAAACTTCCGTATACTCCATACTTTATTTGGACTTCACTGATTTTTCATTTCTGTCTTTTTTCTGTTCCAGGATCCCATCTAAGATACCACAGGCATCATGTCCCCATAGTTTTCTCCAATCTATGACAATTCCATAGTTTTCCCCTGTCTTTCATGACTCTGAAAATTTTGAAGAGTATTGATCAGATATCTTATAGAATTTTCCTCACTTTTTATTACCTGATGTTTTCCCATGATTAAACAAAGAGTTTTGGGATTCTAGGGAACCACAGAGGTGAAGTACCCTTCTTGTTATATCAAAGGCACATGATATCAACAAGACTTTACTGATGGTATGAATCTTGATCACCTGAATGAGGTAATGTCTGCCCATTTCCTTCACAGTTACTATTTTCTTTTTCAGTATTATATTCATTTAGAACAAGTTACTAAATCTAGCATACAGTCAAGTGGAAAGAAATTAAGTTGCACCTCTTGGGTAAAAGAGTATCAAAATATTTTGGACATATGTTAAAACTACTAAGGTAATTTTTAATATTTTAGAGGGGCTACTTTAGAGGCTATTTAACTATCATGCTCTTCTTTAAGTTTTTGCCCACTAATTTTAGTATTCATCATTAAATATTTTCTGTAGCATTTACTACTGGTTGTTCTAATTATTTTCTGTTTCCCTCGTTCCTTTTACATTTTTTATTTGAAATTCTGTAAGAGGACTTCTCTCTTTTCTCATATTTACTTGTTTATTCAATCATTTTTATGTCATTATGGACTCATGGCTATTTATTTTAGTTTTGGGTTACATAGTCTAAAGTTATCATTATTTATTTTGTTTCTCCTATTGGCCATTGGGAACTCTTTCAGGTTGGTTCCTTTGCCTTTCGACATGCTGAATCATAATTTTTATTAGTATCATTATTTTTAACACTTCCATGCTTCCTGGCATTATAAGATGCTCCAAACTTATCCACAATAGATGTTTAGGGTAAACCACAGAGTAGACAAATCAGTAATCTCATAACATTTATTTAATGTTAAAAAATTGTGTTTGATGGTATGGAGAACAACGAAGTTAAAGAAATTTCTGCCTTCAAGGATTCTATCTATTTTCAGAGATAAAATAAACTATTGAAAGATAACCAAAAAATAGAGCACCACAATATTAAATTAGTAAGGGCTACAGAAGCTTACAGAAAAGGAAAAATAACATTTAGCTAAATACATCAAGAAGAAAGCCAGGAGAGATGCATATAGTTTAGTCAAGTGAAAGAGATAGGAAAAGAAGCAAGTTCAGGAATTGTTATTATATGATGTAAGAAGCAGTAAGAGACAAAGTCATCTTAGATGAAATAGATAAATTTCTTGTTTAGTAAGATAAAATCTACTAACTTTGATATAAGAAGAAATAGAAAGCGGACATAGCTCTATATTTGTTAAGTAAGTTGAATTTATAATTAAATGCCTTCCCACAAAGAAAAATTCAGATCCAGCTGGTTTCACTAGTGCATTCCTTCAAATTTTTAAAGAAATAATACAAATCTGAATTAGAGACAACACTTCCCAAATCATTTTCTGAGACCTGTGTAACTTGAATACTAAGTCCTGAGAAGCAACACTCTAAAAGAAAGTTGCACATTGATGCCCCTAATGACCATAGACACAAAAATATTTGACCCACAATTAGGAATAGAATGCAGTGATATATTTAAACAATGATATGTCTTGACCAAATTGAATTTATTCCAATTATGCAAGTATACATTAACATTAAAATTAAAAAATCAGTCCACATACAGGATAAAAATCATATGATAATGTCAATAGATTCAGAAACAGCATTTGACAGAATTTAGCACCAAGTCATAATAAAAACTCTCAGCAAAACTACAAATAAAAGGAATCATCCTTAACCTGATAAAGAAAGTCTTTGAAAAATCTGCAACTAACAATGTTGAAACAGAGAATGCTTTCTTCCTAAGTCAGGAAGAATGCATGGGTGTCTATTCTCACTAATTCTGTTTAACACTGTACTGGAGATCCTACCCAATGCAATAGAGTTAACCAGTTAAAGAAATTTTTAAAGCTTACAGATTGGAAAGGAAGAAGTACTTAAATTGTCTCTATTTGCAAAGGGCATGATTGTGTATCTAGAAAATCCCAGGGGACCTAAAAAGACCTATTTGAACTTAGCGAAAATGTACTGAATTTAGCACGGTTTCAGGATACGAGGTCAATGCAAAATATCAGTTCTATTTCTATACACTAAGAAAAAATTAGGAAGTGGAATTTAAAGCAAAGCCAATTACATTAGTATCAAAATCATAAAGTAGTAATATATTTAAATAAATAAGTACATGACCTATACACTGAAAATTGTAAAACATTTCTGATAAAAATTAAAGAAGATGTAAATAAGTGGGGAGAGATATACTATGTTCTAGAATGGAAGACTCAGCATTGTTAAAATGTTGTTTTTTCCCCAAAATAATGGACAGATGTAACATAGTCCCAAAAGGTTTTATTGTTGTTCTACCAAAAAAGCTTATTGGTAAAAATTGACAAGTTAAAATTTGTATGGAAGTACAAGGACTTAAAAGAATTAAAACATTTTTTCCTTTTTTTTTTTTTTTCTACTGAGTCAAACTTTTTTTAAAAAAAAGAATGTCAGTATTGGGGGACTCTTACTCCCTGATTATAAGACTTACATAAAATCATCAATAGTTAAGAAAATACGGTATTAGATAAGGATAGAAAAGTCGATCAGTGGAGCAGAATCAGCTATCAGGAAAGAAGCAATTATGTAGTTAGTTGATTTTCAACAAAAGCACCAAAGCAATTTCATGCGATAAAGGAAAGGCTTATCAACAAATGGTATTGGAGAAATTTATTAACTGTATTGAAACAAAATGAAACTTAATGCTTACCTCACACAGAAATTAATTCAGGATATATCATAGATTTTTTACATGAAAACAAAAACTGTAAAGCTTCTAGAAAAAAAAATGTAGGAGTATTTTTTTAAAAAGATGACAACAGTACCTCAAGGTACCAAAAGCACTAACACTCTTGGAAAAAACCTGATAAAGGGGACTTTGCCAAAATAAAAAACTCCTGCTCATGAACAGACATTGTTAATAGAGAAGCCACAGACTGGAAAAATAATTTGTAATACATATATATGACAAAGGAATTGAATTCAGAATATATAAAGAAACTTTTACAACATAATTTAAAAAGACAAAGAACATCCTTCCCCTAAAGGGCAAATGACTTGAACAAAACCTTCACAGAAGAAAATACAAAATACAAAACACGCTTGAAGTTGTAATAAGGACATTATTAGTCATAAGGGAAATGGAAATATAAGTACTACTTGATGCCCACTAGAATAACTAAAAATAAAAGCACTGATGACACCAAATGCTCGTGAGGACGTGGGGAAGCAGAGAGTCCTACAGGCTGGTGAGGGGTAAAACAGTACAGTCATGTTTGGAAAACTGGTGATTTCTTTGAAACCCAAAATGTACCTGCCCTATGCCGAGCAACCTCATTCCCAGTTATTTACATGAGAAAATGAGAGGATATAGCCATCAAAAAAAAACAAAAAAACAAAACCTTGAATAAGAAGTTCTTAATAGCTTTGTGTATAATGGCCCAGACTGGATCAGCCTGAAATGTCCGTCAATACGAGCATGGTGTTTTCATGCAATGGAATACTACACATTTACGCAATGGAGTAATTCTCATAAATTAACTAATAGATTTAAAAACAAGAATAAATCATCATTATTATGTTGAGTGAAGGAAGCCAGACAAAAAAGAATGTATACCATATGATTCTATATATATGTAGTTCACATATAGACAGAACTATCTATAGTGACACAAATCAGAACTCCCCTTTTGGGAGGACTTGCCTGGAAAAGAACTTTCTAGGGTGATGGAAATGCTCTTTATCTTAACTGGTATGTAGGTTACTTGGGAGTGTATCTTTGACAAAGCTCACCGAACTGTATACTGAAGATCTGTGCCATTTACCATATGTAAATTATATCCCAGTTGGAAAAAAATAAAGACCTCGTCTTTGAAATTCGGAACTGGTCTTTGGGGAAGGATTTATCAAAGCTTGGGTTTACAGTATTCATAAGCATAGGAAGGAATGTCACATTTCTCAAACTCCGCACCTCCAAGGAGAGTTCATTATTGCTTTCCACTCCCCAGGCATGCAGACACATGCCAGATCCTTTCTTGAATTCTACATTTTGTCAGTGTTCTTACAGGCCAAGGCTCAAACTATTCTTAATTTTTTTTTTTACCACTTCTCTTATCTTATTATGAATTCTACCGAATTGATGGAATTTCTTCTGTTCCCTGTCTTTTTCTCCTGTCTAGTCCTTCCTCAGTATTTTCACTGCTTTCTCTCAAATTCACTCTCTGCGGCAGTCCTGCCCTTCCCCCTCCCCTAATTTTGACCACTGATGCCGCATTCATTTTTAGGAACACACACTACATCAATCCAAATCAAAACCCTGCCAGAAGCTCTGAGCCACACTACAGAATTTCAAGTTTGCAACTCTGGAGTTCACACTCTGGTCTTCTTCTCCAACTCTGTAAAATCACCATTCCAGTCACCAAATAGGTCATGATTTGAGGAACTTAGAACTCATCCTTGAGACAATAGGACACCATTGTAGGTTCTTCTGTAGTGAATATACATAGTTAGGGTTGCATTTTATTTCATTTATGTAGTCATTCATTCATTTTTCTTCCAAATATTTGTTACTACCCTAGACCAGTCAGAGAGGATGACTGATCTCTGAACTGTTTTCAGGATGAGCTACAAGAAAGAAAACCAACTAGAAGCTTAGGGAAGTACATAAAATATAACGTCATGAGTTGGATGAATGGGAAGAAGCATTGGTAGGATTTCCCAACTCAGTGGAAGGGACGGAGAAGGGTGAGAAGGGAACGATGCTACCAGAAGCTTTGTGGGCTCATTCATTCTCCTAATGCAGACCTCCCTGGGCCATAAAGCAGGTGGGGGATGTGGGAGAATTCAAGCCACTGTGCTTCTAGCTCTTCTGTTTAGTGCAATGGTGTATGTGTCTGGCAAAGGACAAAGTAGCATAGTTCAGTAAGCCCTTGAAAAGAGACTGCAGAGGGACTGCATTTTAAATCTATAAATGATGGGATTCCTGCTAAGCTTCTTTTGAGTTTAAAAAGTCCAGAGTAGGGGGGAATAAGAATATTCATTAATGGAAGAAGACAACATTTCTAAATGAATGATGCAAAATCAAATAAAGTCTTTGTTTTCATTGCTTCTCAAGAATCAAAGTCACAATCATTCTGTGGCTCTGTGCTTATAACAATATAGTACATCTTTTCATTATACTTCCCAGAATAAAAGGGTGTATAGTTTCTCTGCACAATGACAGACATGTTTTCTTGAACAATACTCTGTAAAGGTCACATTGGAGATTTGAGTCACAAGCCCTGTGATTTAAATTTGAAGCTAAGTTTAAAAGTGGTATGTCTAGAGCTTGCCAAGTTCCATTAAAAGCCATGGTGTCATTTTGGATTACAGTTGAGTAAAACAGGATTCGGCAAGATACAGTATCTTTCTTAGTAACAATACATAGATTTTCTTCTTTGTATCATTCCCTGGCTGTTGTTATGGTAGATATCTACTTTCACACCATATCCTGGGAAATAATGTTTAATTTCATGGACCTATTTTTTTTTTTCCTAAAGTAGCTCATTTTCTAGCTTAAAGAGGATTTTTGTAAAAGCCTAGTCATTTGTGCGTGTTTAGTTATGGTGGCTCTTGAATGTTACCTTTCCACTGCTGCCTTCCTGATTGCCTTCAGCCCCTACAGAGAGGATTCCAACTCACTGAAGCTTTGGAGCACTTTTTGTCTTGCTGACATCATCATGGTCTGCTACACAGCAGGAATATTACTTCTCCCTAATATTTGCTGGGTTCTTACTATGTGCCACTCATTGTGCCAAACGCTTTCTCTAGGTGATCTGACTTCATGATCCCAAAAAATCTGCATGGGAGATATATCATTTCTGCATTTGGTAGATGAGAAAGCTAAGGGTGAAGAGTTAAATACCTTGCCCCAGGTCAGATGGCTGGTAAGTGATGAAACAGGAGCACCCTTAGGCAGTCTGGTCCAGACCCCATTCTTTCTTGCTTTCTTTTCTTTTTTCTTTTTTTTTTTTTTTTTTAAAGATTTTACTTATTTATTTGGTAGAGAGAGAGAGAGAGATCACAAGTAGGCAGAGAGAGGGGGGAAGCAGGCTCCCTGCTGAGCAGAGAGCACAATGCGGGGCTTGATCCCAATACCCTGGGATCAGGACCTGAGCCGAAGGAAGAGGCTTAACCCACTGAGCCACCCAGGTGCCCCCAGACCACATTATTTCAAACAGTTATTAGGACTGCCTTCTTAAAATTTTTGACATCCTACTCACATTCCCCTGCAAGAAAGTTAACAGGTATGAGAGGAAGACTACCTTGCTTATTTCCATATTCCTGGAGTTTGCTGACTTACTGATTGACTCATAAAGAAATGAGCAGTCAGCAGTGGCCGAGTGAATATTTGAAAACTGCCATTTGGATTTTATGGGAAGCAGGGTGTACAGGCATATCTCCTAAAACTTTGCTTTGGGATATGAAGAAAACAGAATGCTAGTATATGAGATGTTTAAGAAGAGTTTCTGTTTATTTTTATCCCTGTCATTTAGGTTAGATCCTATGGTCCAAACACTTCCTTTTCCCAGTTCTTTGTCAAGCTCTTCCTCTTTCTCTTAAGCAAAGATAAACTAGCTCTGTTTGGCTCTGTTCTTTTTTCTTTTTCCCCCATGTAATAATCCCAGACTCCAGTCCTACAGAACTCTGAAAGTACTATCAATCGTTTCCCCCGTCCTTTATTCATGACTTAAGCTTTTGTTGCCAAAAATAAAATAAGGTTTTTTTACAGTTACATGTGACCTTCCTGCTCCACCATTCTCCAGCCTTTTTGAGGAGCTTCCCAAATGTGGTGTGGATATGAACTAAAAGTCCCAATACTCAGAAGTCAGTGGCATTAAAAGCTGGAACTTCAAGGGAGGTTTTGACGTGGTTAATTGGTGGCAGTGACCCTGAAACGTGCTGTGAGAGGGGGTGCTGGGACCTCCGGTGGAGGGTAAGCTGAGGGTTGCTCTGTGTTGGCGCTGGAGCAACCGGAGACACGTCGCTGTTTAACTAAGAAGGAGAATGGAAATCTAGATGGTGCCCCGCTGAGCCTTGCCCGCCCGGTCACCTTCAGAAGGATGTGGCCATGAGGAGATACAGTAATAGCACTCAGAGATGCCATGGAAGCTGCAGCTTCCAGCCCCACCTGTAGTAGGCACACCCTCCCCTTTTGCTGTCCTGGGGAAGGAACAGGGGGTGAGGCAGAGACCCCAGAGGAAGAAGACAGCATCCCCCAGATGGTGCACAGCACACAAACGGACATGGCGGTCTTAACAAGGGAGCTGTGGAGTTGCCAGTGGCTTTTCTCTCCTTACCTAAAGAACAAAATGGGAGACAAGCTGCCCTGTTTAGAATGGAGAGTCTGTATTTCTGTGACTAAATTAAGACAGGATTATACATAAAACTAAAGCAAATTAGGAAAGAAAATGTCTGAATTTGATGATATTTGAATTAATTTAATAAATTGCAGCCTTTGTCTATTGTCTTGTCAATTCTGCTTGTGAAATGTTTTCTCTAAACCACATAGGCCACAGAGTGAAAGAGGGAAAAAGCCAGCCCTGAAGCCTTGGGGCTTAGACAGACCCAGGTTCTAAGCCTGACCTCAGGAGTCTGTACTTCATTTTTCTCATCTGTGAAATGGAGCCAGTACTCTCCGCTGGTGGGCCCGTGGTTCAGATGAAGAGCCCAGATATAAGCAGCCCCTCACCGAGCCCCTCACTGTGCTGGTGGGCACTCCCTAAATACCAGAGTTGCTCCCTCTGTATCCATCCCCCAGGCGCAGTTCTTCAATACACCTCATCTTTAAAGGTTTTTAGATACAGGACTGAGAGAGTACCGTCTGACCCTGCCATTTGTGACTAAGATTTGGGGGGGGGGGCGGGTATAAGATAACAGAAATGAATCATTATATTAATAATAGCAGTAGGTTTTAATACAAACCATGATGGCTGATACTGGATTACTTGGATATTTCCTAATAGCGTGCTTTTCTTTCCTTCCAGAAGCATCTGGCATGTCAGAGCCACACTGTTATCTTCCGTGGGACTCCCTCTGTGAACAGCTTCCATTTAGAAGACTTTTGTGAATATATTGTTTCAACCAGGTCCCCAGAGAACATATTTGTCTTCTGATCTGCTGGAGATCTTAAGGTTTGTGTTCATATTTTTTATTTTTCTTAGAGAAGATATTATTAATTTTGACAGATTTTTTAAAATGGATCATAATCTTGCTCTACTGTAATAAGAACTCTAAAATAGATTATGTACAGATTATAATCCTTTGATTTCCTTGGGAGATAGATACAAATGAAAAGAAATTTGATATTCTACTTCTCATACTTATTATCATATGCTCTGTAGGATGTTATAAGGATATTAGAAATAAAATATCCCCCACATTGGCTTAAAAAAACCTGTCTTTTCATTCATAAATTCTGAGTAGATTCAATAAATTTATATTGAGTATCTAATTGATATCTAATTGAGTATCTAAGTAATATCACTTAGAGAACTTGTAGATAAATTATATCTTGAAGCATTAAAAAATCAAAACTGCATTGGTCAGTATCAACTATGACGATGAGGATGATGATGATGATGATGATGATGATGATAACGATGATGACAACAGCTTTTCAATTAGAAAGACTCAATGGCCTGAATGTTTTCAATTAGGTCTACCAAGGGGAAATCACCCTGTGATTTATAATGATAGAACAGGGTTGTTGTTATTGCTTTTTAATATATTAACAGCTTAAAAATTTGCTAACAATAATGTTGCTTATTCAATAAAAAATCTTGCTAGCAAAGCAAACATCTTATTTTGGAAGTACATGTTTTGCTGTTGAGATCGTACCAAGGAAAATACTTTTATTTTGAAAGTACTTTCCGACAAAGACCTACCTAAAGGCTGAATTCAACCCATGCATCTTTCATAGGTGGAAAATAAGGGGAGAGGGTAAAGCTTGGTCCCACTGAGCGGACAAAAACTCAATGAAGAACAAGGAAGAAGCAACATCATACTTTCCCTAGAATGACATGTCTTTTCCAAAGGTGTTTATTTCATTTGGTTGGACTTTTATTCTGTCCACAGTGACCAAATGTTTTTTCCTCTAATGGCCCTTTTCTGTGGGTTTTCTTCTTATTTCTTTTATTTCTGCTGAGAAATCAAAGTAGATTTCACTGCAGTGCTGGGCCAGATTCCAGTTCTCCCGCTGCACCCTTCCTCACTGGGAGGCCTGATTGGCTCACTTTGAAGGCTGAGGCACACAGGACGTACTGGGAGAGAGGGATGGCGGATGGGAAGTTGTGCCTCCACCTTTAACTCTCCAGTCAGTCCATTTGGTAGTAAATTGTAGGGTGTAGAAACCTAATAAGCGTATCCATAGAAACAGAAGTGCTAGAAAGGACTTTAGAAGTTACCTAAACATTCTTTACTCGTCTGTAAGAAAGATCCCACTTGAACTGTCTAAAACCAATGAGAATCTATTTGTCTTCCAACCTTCATACCTAGGTTTCCTCTTTCCTTTTGAAACCTAATAGAGTCTCTGTTCTTAGAAACCCTGTTGTCAAGAAAGCCAAAGCAATCCCTGACCACCCAGCATGACAATGCATCCTTCTCCCAGGGAGAGAGAGAATTTACTCATCAGACCCCTCCTGTCTCATCAAAGACTCGGTTCTCAAATCATCCTTTTCCTCGTCAGGAGAAAGGAACCCATTTTGTGAACTTTTTCTATGAAATTGTATAATCCAAAAATTTACTTATCCTCACAGTTTTTTTCTGAGACTCTGAAGATCTCTATGATCCATTTAAGATTAGGAATCCAGACTGATTGAAGGAGCATTAAACATCATCTGTTAGTATTTCTCAGTGGGGCCAGTATTGACATTTCAGTGGGGGCAGTTCTTTATGATGCAAGATTGTCCCGTGAGTTTTAGAATGGCCAATGGCCCTGGTTTCCAGGAACCAAAGAGTAGTTAGCTCCCTCAGCCTCCAGTCATTGCAGTAGATCACCAGTTTCTGACCTCCTTCCCATCTGGCTGCAGAGGACCGGGACTGCCCAGACCACAAACTCCTCACTTAGGATTGAAGATGCTGACACTGGCAGAGTTGAGCAAAGGGTAGGGCTGGACCTAAACCCCAGTTTTTAACACTGGGTACCATTCTCTGCCCACTCCATCATACTTCTATTCTGGGCTTACATTTATTTCTCAGCTCTCCAGGAACAGTGACATGCATGTATAAACTAGAATTTCTGGTTTAGTGTTTAAACGACATCAGTGTTGTTTGATGTGGGAACATGGCTATGGGAAAGATAATACCAGAACTCAGTGCAGGAAAATAGCAAAGAGACGACAGCTCTGAGGATTTAAAGAAAAGACAGGACCTAGACCCCAGAGGAAATAGTGAGGTTGATGTTGCAGAGGTGTTAGTTCAGTCACCGAGAGAGAAAAAAGTAGAAAAGCTGACATCTGAGTGGAGACTGAAAAAGGTTAACTAATTAACAAAGGAGTATTTCTTCCCTTGCTTTTCACTGCGTACCCTAGTTTCAACTTCCTACTCCATGTCACGGGCTCCCCCAGAAGTTCCAGGATCAGTTTCTGGGGAGGTTAAAGGGCTCTTGACGGAAGCTGAAACTCTCCCTCCCTGCAGTCCAGTATCCCTTGCCTCACCCACCCTCTGTCAGCATTTCTCCTTTCTCCCTCACTTGCTTATTGATGACTCCTACTCCATGCTTCAAGCAGAGAATGGGGAAATGACTTGATGCCTTTTATCTTTCTGGATCCTTCCAAGGTCCCAAGGAAAGTTGTAAATTGAAAGAATGTAGAAACAATTGAGCTTCAGGAAATTTCTCCCCTAGACAGTCTGTTAAGGCTCTGATTTCTTGGGGCTACTGGGTAGCTCTGTCGGTTAAGCGTCAGACTCCTGATTTCAGCTCAGGTCAAGATCTCGGGATCATGAAATCGAGCCCCTCTTTGGGCACTGCACTTAGCAGGGAGTCTGCTTGAGATTCTCTCTCTCCCCCACCTTCTGCCCCCCCTTTACTCTCATGTGCATATGTGCTCTCTCTAAAATAGGAAATCTTTTTCAAAAAAGCTCATCCTAGAAATATATTGTAATATGTAACATGTAGAGCTCTCTCCCTCTCTCTCTGAAATGTTTTTTAAAATGGCTCTGCTTTCCTGAGACATTTACCATAATATAGGTACCTTTTCATAGAAAAATAAAATCTCATTCACTATGAATTTTTTTTAAATTGACGTAAGAAATCATATAATTCCCTAGTACAGAAGTTACTTATGAACAAAATGAGATGTTCATGACTTACAAATACAATTCTAAGTAGGAGTATCTGAGTTGTTGTAATAGATTATACTTAATATCTGCCTTACCTTCTTACAAAATACACGTTAAGTACAGAGTTTATGAAAATAGACTGGACTAGAGGACTCTGTTTTCTAGTAAACTGAGGAATCCTACATGAGAAGATTTATCATATCCAAAAATGCAGACATGTCTGAAGAGAGAAATAATAGCATCAAAGGCTTCCTTTATCTTATGTTATTTAATTATTGAAAGCTTTATGACTGAGTTCCTCAGCCAGATTCTTTAAACATGGTGATTTTCCTGTTCTGTCTTCTTTTGTGCACAAGACACCAAGTTAAATTTGACTTCTCAGAGTTTCTCATTTCCTGAAATACACTACTAGCTGTATAAACATGGAAGAATAAATATTAGCTTTATGAGACCATGTTCCTCTGCTAGCTGAAAAATGGCATATAATAAAAAATACAAGGATGTAATATTGAAAATTATAGGTCAATATGCCCTCTTATTGTGGGTATATATCTAATCCTCATGCATGGAGACTACTTTTTCAGAAAAATGTGTACTGAGTAATACCACTTGTGTCTGTGATATATTTTCACCCCTCATATTTAACAATATATCTCATGACTCTCACCTCACTAGTGAAACATTTCAGGCTTATTTGCCATTATGATGTAAAAAAAAACAAAAACAAAAACAAAAAACTCTCTGGCTCTTTGCTATTAATTCTAAGAATTGCAAATGATCCAAAGTTAATAAAATGTTTTCAAGTTTCCTTCCTGCTAGAATACCTCAGACCCAGTGAGCTCCTTGGAATTACATTAGGAAAATGCTTAATGGTAATTTTGAAAGAACAGGCAGAATTCATGAGGGGTTTTAAAAAAAAAAAAGTTGAGTGTGGTCTTGAAAACTAATCAATACTTTAAATGTTTAAATTGCTATTCCCAAATCCAGACTCTAATTATATATTTTTAGCAGCAGTGAAAATGTGGTATCCATCCCTTAAACCTCATATTCACACCCCATAAGGAAGAAAAGAGTGACTTACATGGATAGTATATGATTGAAACACTCTTTTAAACCTAGAGGATTCAATATAATTATGTTCAGATAATTCACTTCCATCTGGAAATTACCATTCATTTTCCAAAAGGGCCACTGACTTATCATATCAAGGACAGTCTTTTCTTCTACATTAACTCTCCATTGTTCCTCTTGCTAAAGATGGAAAATAATCAGCCTTGTATATTCCAGGCTCAAAAGTAAGAAAATTAGACTTACAAGAATAGTTTGTTCTAATTGCCTAAATTTCTACCACATCTTTCTTTTAAACCACAGAATTTTTTAAAATACATTTTTTATTATAAAGTAGTTTAAACCTATGGAAAAATTTAAAAGCCTATATATCCATCCCCATATTTTAATATATTTATATTATTATATTTGCTTTGGATTTCTTTTTTTTTTTTAAGCTAAAAAAAAAAAATCACCCTCCTTCCTATTCATCCATTACCCAGAGGTAATATGAACACTAATAAAATTGTTGTCTATTGTTCCATTTATATTGTGTTATATCATATTATATATACTGGGTATGGAAGTATAGATGTTGACATATAGATATATATCCATAACTAATATAAGTCTGTCCCTGTATATATTGGAATATTATTTTTAAATGGGGGAGATCATACTGAATTTGTACCTTTGCAACTTGTTTTAACTCAACACTTTTTTCTCAACACTTTTTAAAATTATGTGACATCTGGCTCATTCTTAGTAGTTAATTATTGTTTAGTCTCCCAAATAAAGCCTATCTACTGTCTCATAACAGAGCATTTACCAGGCTTCTTCTTTTTTTTTTTTAATCTTTTATTGTTCACAGAGGACATAGGGTTTCGTACGTGGTATGGCTATATCCTGCCTGCCACTGGAATAGGCCCTTGGGAAATACTTGTTTTTTAAATTCTGTAAATAAACCTTTTCTTCCTTCTTGTCAGCAAACTCTTCTACTTCTTGCTCTGTTGTTACTGGTAGATGTGCCTTCCTCTTTCCCTCCTGATTTTTCTGATGGGCATTTTCTAATGTGGCTTCGCCCATTCCATCTCACTCAAGGATAAGTGTGTCCAGACTGTGAGAAAAGACAGAAGAAATAGACCAAAGACAGAGAGAGAATGCAAGAAGGAAGAAGGGATTCCTTTCCAGCCCTCAGATTCTGACCTTCAGTTGGCATCCACAAGAGAGAGTTTTTCAAGTAAATTTGCATGGGGTTTTATCCTCCACCATCGCAGGGGGCCCCTAGTCCTAGAAGCCATTCCTTTTCCATTGGAGCAAGCAAACATTTCATCTCTTGCTTTCATAACAACATTAGAAAAATGCATATGAATTTGTTTTTCTTTTTAAAGATTTTATTTATTTGATAGAGATCACGAGTAGGCAGAGAGGCAGGCAGAGAGAGGGGGAAGCAGGCTCCCTGCTGAGCAGAGAGCCCGATGTGGGACTCAATCCCAGGACTCTGGGATCATGACCTGAGCGAAGGCAGAGGCTTAACCCATTGAGCCACCCAGGCTCCCCACATATGAATTTTTTTAAAAGGTAGATATAATGTTAAAAATTTCCAGATCGGTTAAATGTTTGTTTAGTGTATGGTGCTTTCAAAAAAGGGGTACTATCAAAAATCCTCAAAAGAATACATATTTGTACTTTTTTAGTAGATTTTGGGGCTGTCTTGTGAGTGTTTTGCCTAGCGTGTGCCAAAAAAATCTTTGTAGAATGGTTGAATGAATAAACAGGGTAATAAATTGTTGTAGAGGTTACAGTAATAAGTATTTGTAGAGGTTATGTGGTCATTTGACTTGGAGGTATTTTAGCCTTCCTAGTAATCATCTTTCATCTACCAGAACACTTAGCTTCAACATTTCGACCTCCTGTGATTGAAAACTGAAGTATAAGCACAAATAAATGATCAGAGTTAACTGAGAGCATTAATTTTTGAGAGTTATTAGATTTAAGTCTCAGTTTCGGGGTTCCCAGATCTTTCCGGGCTGCCAAACTAGTGTCTAATTCCTTAAAATTTTAACAGCTCTGTGTATTAGAGTTTGGGGCACTCTCATATTTGGTTTTGTTTTGTTATTCTAAGGGATTAAAGCTTTTTTTTTTTTGGTAAATCATATTTCTGTATATGACAATGGGCTGACCCAGTTGACACCACTAAAAAAATGCAACTTGGAGAAATTCAGGAGTAAAGCAATTATTTCTAGAATTGCGGAACCTTTCCTGGGTTCAATTCTCACTCTTTTTAATTATTTAGTCCCTTCAAGATGCTGGAAATTATTATACTGTAAATTTTCTTACCACTTGCCAAATGTAATTTTCTATATAAAAAGATTAATAAGAATTGAGATTTCCTTTGTTCTCCCTTGCAAGCAATGCTGTGGTCTTTTCTGAAAGTCAAGTCCATAGGGTTTCCCCCCCACACGCTTAACCTTTATTTTTCTTTGTATTTGATGGAGTTCTACTAAGTTGAAATTTGGGCCACGTTTAGTTTTCAGCCGACTTTTGTACCTGAGTGTACGTCTTCAGAAAATAGAGCTTCTGTCAGAAGTGCCTACACACATTACCTATAGCTGCTCTGCTGGCCCTCCCCATAATACTCAGGCTTTGCTGTATGTCTGGAATGAGCAGGGAAATGCTTTCAATCTTCAATCTGTTTTTAAGATTGTTCTGGTAGTACAAATATTCCCAGTGTGAGATCATTAGGGCTATCTTCTAACATTAAATTATGAGTTGTATCAGTACCCATGATAATGATAGATCTGCAGATGACCCCAATTCTCATTTGGCATATTTGTTAGTAAGTGTGGAATTCCAGCAAATCGTACACCTTTCATTTTGGCAGATATTGCTTTAGAAAATGAGATATCTGCTTTATCCATCTATCTGCCTTCACCACGTTGCACTGGGACTCAGCTCCAGTTGTCACCAAATTGGTAGCCTTCTTCCCTTCCTCTTTGGGCTGATCTTCCCAGGAGCTGGAGTGGGACAGCAGGGTTCTAATCCCAGCCCCACGGAGCCTCAGAAGAAAATGAGGAAATGTACCCAGTAGTAATAGGCCTGCTGTCATCCCTTTATATTTCTTTTCTTTTATTTTATATCAGAGTCCATAGAATTTTTTTTTTTAAAGAAAAGAAATAACCAGGCCACCCCTGGCTTGGGAGAAAGACAGTTGGTTGTAATGTTGGATTATAAGTTTTCCAAATGTTATTTGAGAACGTATGTTAACATTTGAAATGGAATGGAAAAGAGTAAAAAAATCAGTCTGGTTTTTGATTCAGATTTGATCAGCAAGTTCATTTTGAGCAAATTGAAACCTAAATTTGGATTCTTCAAAATAGAAACAACTATGCAAAATGTAAAGATAAGTGATGCATTATTCCTGAATGTGTTGAAGACAAAATTAGCTTAACAAGTCTAGGCAGAAAACAGAACTAATAAGTGTTAGGAACCTAGCAAATTCGTAAATTTCAAGTGTGCTCTTACTACTTGAGATAAAGATATAAATAATTAAGGAAGGACAAAGAATTTTGAGGATGATTGTAAGAGAGACAAAATTAACATGAGGAAACCTGCCTAGCCTGGGTGAATCAGAGACAGCACACTTGTTGGAATTATGTGATGTTTAATCTCAGTATAGTTATAACCTCTCAAGTAGATACAGTAGTAAATACAGTAGTAAAAATCTCAAGAACAACATAAACCCTCTCTATCCTGCTTCATGAATCCCTAACTTCTTCCTAATAATTTTATTCTAAGATGATCCACACTGAGAGGAATTACAGAAGTTTGGCCTTTTACCATTCTTAACAATGTATATTAATTTTTTAAAAGATTTTATTTATTTGAGAGAGAGCACAAGTGGGGGCTGGCAGAGGTAGAGGGAGAAGCAGGCTCCCTGCTGACTGGGGAGCCCGCTGGGGGGTTCCATCCAAGCCCCCAAGCAGATGCTGACCTGACCCAAAGGCAGATGCTTAACCAAATGAGCCACCCAGGTGCCCAGCAATGTGTATTAATCTGGAAAACAGTAGATTAGCCTAAGGTCAGTGGTAAACTTTGAGTATGATCTCCTCGATATACTTGTCTGACAAATTTTTACTATTTAAATTAAAAGGCTGTTTTAAAATTACAGGTGTATCAGTGATGGAACCCAGAAAGATGATTTCCAAGTGACTGTTTTCATTTAAATGTAACATTTTATTTCCCCTCAGCAGTAAGGTTTCACTCGAGGGGAAGGATAATAAGACATTAAAGCACAGGACACTTGACTCCCAGGTTGCATCTCCACTCAAGAAAGAGGTCATATAGTATGGACATCCCAGCGCCCCAGCCCAAGAGAGAAGTGGTAGAAAAAGATAAGAGCTGGGAGAGGTGACTGCCAACCAGCTTTCTCTTCCCTCTTATCCCAGAATCTGGCATGCTGCCAATGTCTCTTTAATTTTATCTTTAGCTTCTATTGATAGTGTTGGGTGTGTGTGTGTGTGTGTGTGCGCCCAAACTGGAGGTAGGAAAGGGAGTTCCTTTTTAAATACACCCAAGGGAATGACATATTTTTATGAGAAAGGCATTTTTCTAAATTCTTCCCTGAAAATATGGACAAGATTTGAATAAATACTATAGGTGAAAGTTTTCCAGATTAAAAAGTCGGAGACCATTTCCATTCATTTGAAATGTTTCACACACACAAAGGAGTGCTATTTACTGAACAATGCCATCACTGTTAGAAATTCCATCTTCAATTTTAGCAGAGAAAGTATAATCCCAAAATAAAGATGAGTTGAGGGAATGGAATGTAGTTTTCCTTTCATTTAAAAGAATTTCTTTTGTTGTTTTAAAATCCTGGGCAAAAATCCATTAATCACAGTTTCTTGGAATTATCAAAAGTATATATATTTGACAACCCCCCAAACAGCAGCAATAATAAGATGAAACAATTTTCAACATTCTAGAGGTCAGTTTTCTTATTAGAAACATTGCTACATTTCAATTTAGTAAAAGATATAACATGAAGACATTCCACTTCCATTTACAATAACTATTTATAAAAATGATGTTTATAAGCACTATAGAAAATATCATTTATAAAAATGTATTTTTATTTATACACTTCTCAGCAAAGTAGGCTATAACCCACATAAATTCTGCTACCTTCTTTCCTGTCTGAGAATTTCTGTCACTTAGGAAAACATTCAGTTGCTTCATCTATTGATTAAAAATGCTAAAAATCGTATTTTTTTTTTTTTAGATTTTATTTATTTTATTTGACAGACAGAGATCACAAGTAGGCAGAGAGGCAGGCAGAGAGAGAGGGGAGGAAGCAGGCTCCCTGCTGAGCAGAGAGCCCGATGCGGGGCTCGATCCCAGGACCCTGAGATCATGACCTGAGCCGAAGGCAGAGGCAGAGGCTTTAACCCACTGAGCCACCCAGGTGCCCCTAAAAATCGTATTTTTAAAGTCAATCCTGAAAAGGAGGTGGCGGGGTGTAAATAGTACTATTTTCTTCTTTTACTGCACTTAGAACTTTTCCCCCCAAGATTACCTTATCCACCTTCATTTTGGTTAGGTCCTGGAGGGCGATGCATAGTAGAACGGTGCCGAAAGTAGGCTGTGATTTAAGTGTTTGCTGAACAAATAAATAAGAAAATTAATTAAAAGTGGCCTACAAGGGTGAATTTCCCAAAACCCCATGACTTCAGTGGGCTAAATACCAGATGGGAAGTGTTTGGGAGACATAATGCTACATGTTCTTGCTTTACGCTTCCTCTCCAAGGACTCACTCTATTTATTGCTGTGGCATCTGGCAGGCTCGCTTTTCTGGGCCCAGCATGCTTCATGCCGTGTGTTAGCATTTTCCTGGAATGAAAGTCAAGGAAATACCATTTCTAAAAATACGCTTTATGGGTTTTCAAAAATATAGTATTTCCTTTCTACTAACTCATTCACTTTGAAATCCTAATAAATGACATTCATGCATTGGAAAAAATCACAGTGAATCTGACTTTATCTATGCAACAAGCATAACAACTGCTTTCACGAAATGTGCGAACAGGTCCTCCTCTTCTGTTTTTGAGACATCTTATTTTTGTGGGTTTATGGCCACAGGCACTCCACGCTCACTAAAAATAGTTGCTAAAACATTTACTCAGTGCTTATTTATCTCAGGAACTGTTCTTTACATATATCAGCAAGTCCAGTCCTTTACCAATCCTTTATATGAGGTATTATTTATCCCATTACATTTTATAAATAAGGAAATTTACACTTAGACTATTAAATAGTTTGCCAAATTCACATGGTTAGTATTTTACAGGGCTGGGATTGCTTTCTTTTTTCCTTTTGACTTTTTAAAATTCACTTATTATTTATTATGAAAGACTCCGTTTTTAAGAATTTTTTTCTTTTGCATCATTTTATTATGAAAATCTTTAACCATACAAAAAGGTAGAAAGAAATGTTTAGTGAACACTCATGTACCCACCACTATCCTTCCGTCCTTCTAGCCATCTACGAATCCATCCCACTTTCGGACCCATTTTAATAAGTAAGTTGTAGACATCACTACCTTTTCCCCCAAAATACTTTGGGTTATATATCATTACTAGAATTCAAACTTTGTGTTTTACTTAATAATTCTTTTTTTAGGCAAAATTGATATTTACATAAAATACACAGATCTTAAGTATACATTTCTGTAAGTTCTGATAAATGTGCTCAAATCTGTATCACCTCAGAGAATTTCCTCATACCCTTTCCCAGCAAATCCCCAGCCCTCTTCACATCCAGAGTAAATCACTTCTGTTTTAGAACTTCGTGTAACCAGAATCATATACTGCATATTCTTCTGTGTCAGGTTTCTTTCAAATAATATAATGTTTTTGAGATGACTCTGTTCCTGAGTTTATCAATGCATTTCTTTTTTTTTTCTAATTTTTAAATTTTTATTTAAGTTCACTTAATTAACATATAGTGTATTAGCTTCAGAGGTAGAGTTCAGTGATTCATCAGTCGTATATAACACCAGTGCTCATTACATCCCATGCCCTCCTTAATGCCCATGATCCTGTTACCCCATACCCTCACCCTCCTCCCTCCAGCAACCCCCAGTTTTCTTCCTATGGTTAAGAGTCTCTTATGGTTTGTCTCCCTCTCTGATCAAATCTTGTTTTATTTTTCCTTCCTTTTCTCTATGCTCCTCTGTTTTGTATCTTAAATTCCACATATGAGTGAAATCATATGATAATTTTCTCTAATTACTTATTTCACTTAGATACCCTCTAGTTCCATCCACATTGTTGCAAATGGCAAGATTTCTTTTTTTTTTTTTGATGGCTGAGTAATATCCATTGTGTGTATGTGTATATATTCACAGATACATACACACCACATCTTTATCTACTCATCTGTCAATAGACATCTGGACTCTTTCCACAGTTTAGCTGTTGTGGACATTGCTGCTATAAACATTCAGGTACACATGCCCCTTCAGATCACTACATCTGTATCTTTGGAGTAAATACCCAGTAGTGTGATTTCTGGGTCATAGGGTAGCTCTATTTTCAAATTTTGAGGAACCTCCATACTGTTTTCCAGAGTGGCTGCACCAGCTTGCATTCCCACCAACAATGTAGGAGGGTTTCCCTTTCTCTGCATCCTCGCCAACACCTGTCACTTCTTGACTGGTTAATTTTAGCCATTCTGACTGATGTGAGGTGGTATCTCACTGTGGTTTTGATTTGTATTTCCCTGATATCGAGTGCTGTTGAGCATTTTTTCATGTGTCTGTTGGCCATTTATATGTCTTCTTTGGAGAAGTGTCTGTTCATGTCATCTGCTCATTTCTTGACTGGGTTATTCTTCAGGTATTGAGTTAAATTCTTTATAGATTTCAGATATCCATCTTCATCTGATAAAACATTTGCAAAAATCTTCTCCCATTCTGTAGGTTGTCTTTTAGGTTTGGTGACTGTTTCCTTTGCTGTACATTTCTATTTCCTGGGAACTGATATTGTATTCCATAAATATGCCATGGTTCATTGATACATTCTTCAATAGATGAACACCTTTGCTCTTTGCAGGTTTGACTTTAATAAATGAAGTTATTATGAGCATTCCTGAACAAGTCCTTTTGTAAATGGAGCCTTTCATTTCCATTAGGTCACTATTGAAGAGTGGAATTTAAGTCATAGTAGGTACATACTCAGTTTTACAAGAAATTACAGGTCTTTGTCCAAAGCAGTTGCACCATTTTACATCCCTACATACAGTATATGATAGTTTTGGTTGTTCTATATCCTCAACATTTGGTATTACTAGTCTTTTGACTTTTGGCCACTCTGATGGGTTTTTACTGGTACTTCCTTATCTAATATGCATTTTTCTTGATGATTCATATCTGGAAAACTTCTTTATGTGCTTACTGGGCATTCATATATCTTCCTTCATAAAATGTCCATTAAATTATTTTCCCATATCTATATTGGGTTGTTTGTACTTCTATTTTTGAGGTTTACTATATAAAATATACACACACACACACACACACACACACACACACACACATATACATATATATGCCTTCCATCTTTGTTCTTCTTTTACAATATTGGTTTAGCTTTCTTAGTTGTTATGAAATTTTATATACATTTTAGAATTAGCTTGCCAGTTTCTAACAATAATCAACTTAGTGGGGCTCTGATTGGGAATATATTAAATCTAAGTCTCAATTTGGGAAGATTTGAGTATCATCAATAATGAGTGTAATTCATAAGCACAATTTGTAAGCATATGTACCTTCTCCATTTTGATAGGTCTTCTTTAGTATTTATCAGCAATATTTGGTAGTTTTTTGTGTAAAATTCTTATATGCTTCTTGTTTCGTATTACTA
The DNA here is from genome assembly GCF_009829155.1 of Mustela erminea. Classification (NCBI taxonomy): domain Eukaryota; kingdom Metazoa; phylum Chordata; class Mammalia; order Carnivora; family Mustelidae; genus Mustela; species Mustela erminea. Next base: position 54,873,987 of record NC_045628.1, on the reverse strand, counting down.
AGAATTTTAAGTATTTTTAATACTTCAGGTGAAATTTTGATTTTTTTATCTCCTAATTGCTTACTGCTAACATAAAAAACTCTAATTATAGTATTATCTTAATGCCAAAATCGAACAAATATAAGAAAGCTACAGACCAATATTATTTAGGAATAAAACAACATGTGAAGAGAATTATACACCATGGGCAAGTGGGATTTATCTCAGGAATGCAAGGCTAGTACAACATTCAAAAGTTAATCAATTTAAGATACCATATTAATAGAAAAAAAAGGGCAAAAACCATGGGATCATCTCAGTAGACCCAGAAAGAACATTTGACTCATACTTTTCATAATAAAACTATTCAACAAACTAGATATATAAAGAAAATTTCTCAACCTGATAAAGGATATCTATGAAAAACCTACAACTAACATCATACTTATTGGTGAAAGACTGAAAATGTTTCCTACCAAAGATGAGAAACAAGACAAGGATATCTTCTCTTGCCACCTCTATTCAATAATATACTGGGGGTTTTAGTCAAGGCAGGCAAGAAAAGAAATAAAGGGCATCTGAATTGAAAAGGGACATATAAAACAAACTCTGAATACAGATGGCACAGTCTTATATAGACAAAATCCTAAGGAATTCACACACACACACAAAACCATTGGGGCCAATGAATGAGTTCAGAAAGGCTGCAGGCTAGATCTGTGTATTACAACCAGTTATATTTCTATACACCAGCAATGAGCAATCTAAAAATGATTAAGAAAACAGTTCCATTTAAAATAGCATCAAAAATTTTTTTAAAAATGCTTAGGAATAAGTATAGCAAAATAAGCATAATATGTGGACAGTGACACCACATGTTCTTGAAGACTAATGTTGAGATGGCAATCTACAAATGTATGAATATAACACAGAATATAATCACTAGTTTTTAGAAAACATAAATGAAAACCACAGTAAAATACTGCTTCATACCCATTTGGATTACTATAATTTAAAAAAAAAAACCTGATGATAGTAAGTGTTGGTGAGGGGGTAGAGATTTTGAACCATTATTCCTTTCGGTGGGAATGTGAAATACTGTAACCACTTTGGAACAGAATTTGGCATTTCCTCAAAAAGTTATTCATAGAATTACCATTTGACCTTGAAATTGTACTCTCAGATATAAAACCAAGAGAACTGAGAATATATGTTCACACTGGGACACCTGGGTGGTTCAGTCAGTTAAGCATCTGCCTTCAGTTCAGGTCATGATCCCAGAGTCCTGGGATCAAGTCCCTCTTCTGGCTCTTTGCTTAACAGGGAGCCTGCTTCTCCTTCTGCCTGCCACTCTCCCTCCTTATACTCTCTCTTCTGTGCCCTCTCTCTGGCAAATAAATAAAATCCTTAAAAATACATATCTATAGGGCGCCTGGGTGGCTCAGTGGGTTAAGCCGCTGCCTTCGGCTCAGGTCATGATCTCAGGGTCCTGGGATCGAGCCCCGCATCGGGCTCTCTGCTCAGCAGGGAGCCTGCTTCCCTCTCTCTCTGCCTGCCTCTTCGACTACTTGTGATTTCTCTCTGTCAAATAAATAAATAAAATCTTTAAAAAAAAAATAGAATACCTAATGGTTTAAAAAAAAATACATATCTATATCTATATCTATCTATCTATCTATCTATATATATATATTCACACAAAAAACTCAAATACAAATGTTCATCACAATATTATTCCTAATAGCTGAAAGTATAGAAAACCCAAACAGCTAATGAATAGATAAACAAAATGCGGCATATACACACAACAGAATATTATTCAGCCAAAAAAGGGAATGAGATACAGATAAATGCTACAATGTGGATGAAACTTGTAAACAGAATGCCAAGGGAAAGAAGTCAGACAAAAAAGACATGATGTTGTCTAATTCCATTAATGTGGAGTGTTCAGACAAGGCAACCCCATGGAGACAGAAAGTAGACTAGTGGTTACCAGGGACTGGGGGGAATGGAGAGTGAGTGCTAATGGTACAGGTTTCCTTTTTAGATGATAAAATATTCTGAAATTAAATAAGGATAATAAATAGGTGCACAATCTTGTAAATATACACAGAACCATTGAACTGTACACTTAAAAAGGATTAAATATATGGTATGTGAATTATATCTCAGTATAAAAATAAAACTGTGCCGATTTTATAAGCTTATTTACCAGCTATAATTATTGTTTGGTAGATTTCATAGGATTTTTAAATATAAACTATGCACATAGGGACAGTTTTGTTTCTTTCCAATGTTTATCTTCTATTTCTTTTTCTTACTTTATTGTAGTGGTTCAAACCTCTTGGGAAAGAAGTGGTGAGATTGGTTATCCTTGCCTTGCTCCTGATTTCCTGAGGACTCTTTTATTGTGTTAAAAATTGAATAAGATTTTAGCCATAGGATTTTCAGAGATGCTTTTTATCAGATTGGAAAAGTTCTTTTCCATTCCTAGTTGGTTATTATTTTATTATAAATGGATGTTTAATTTTCTCAAAGGTTTCTTCTTTATCCATTAAGTGACTCATACAGTTTTTCTCTTTTGTTCTTGAATCTTTCACTTTATCTTGTACCTGATTATCAATGAAATAGACACTGGGATAGACAATGAAGTACAGGATCCCACAGAAGATTTTTTTAGGGCTAAGGCTGCATGTGGCAATCCACATACATTTGTCTAGAACTAGTTACCTTTACACCTAAATGCAAGGACTAGTGGGAATTATAGTCTTCTTATGTGCCTAGAAGAACCATGAAATGATTTGGTGAAAACAGAACAGTTACAGTGATGATGTTTAAAAGAAAAAAAATAAGGCTATACATTTCTTTAGCACTATATACTATCTAATTCAAAAGTCCTTTCCATTTTCTATGATTTGTATTAGAATTCAGCATGTATCTGTCATCATAGGCTGTTGCCCTGGTCTGTTCTTTATTCTTCATACATTTCTGGCCTTTTCATCCAGTCCCAAGGTTTTCCATCTTCCTTTTTGGGCCAAAGACCCTGAAATTCACTTCTACAGCTTAGACAACTCTCCTGAAATCTGAACCTTATTCCAGCAAGCCTTTGAAGCATGTCTGCATGGGTATTCCACTTAAAAGTCCCCAGACTGAGTTATTTCCTTCTCGAACTCTTTCTTTCCTGTGTCTTGTCTAACTCAGATAAAAGCACATTGGATACCCCATTATTTAATCCACATTCATCTCTGACTTATCTCTCTCACTTTCCACATCTAATCACTTCAATGCATTAATCTTCTAAAATCTCTCTCAAGTCTATTCTTTCTTCTGTATTTCCATAGCTATGGCAGGTCCTTACCCTCCATGTGGAGAATCACAGCATCCTTGCCTCACAGCTCAGCCCAGCCCCTTTGAGCCTTTTCTCACTCATTTTAGGGTAACATTTCTAAAAATACAAAGATAATTATGGTACTTTTATACATTAAATAATCTAATGACCTTCTCTTACAGTATCTGTTTTCAGGCTCTTCTTATTTTAAAGTAGTAGAAATCTGTTTTCAGGTTCAAATCCTGGAGTTGAACAAAACAGTAGATGGATAGTAAGAGCCAGTTTTCTCCCTGCTGCAGCATTTGCAGATAAGCAAGGAGGGGAGGCCGGAATGAAAACCTTAGTACTGGATTAGAGTTGGACATGTCACATAGGAACATGTAACCTAATATATATATATATATATATATATATCAACGGACAGGTATAGGAACAATTGTGGTTATGTGTGTATACCTGGGCTTGAATGTCTCCATACCTTCCCTAGCTCTTCCTGCTGACAGGCCCTGGGGGCAGTGCTACCCCCATGGCAGCTAAAACACCAGCGCCCAAATACTGGTTTCTAAACATCATGCCCCAATAAAAGGAACTAGGAATATTTGAAGAAGTGGCTGGTTCTAGGGCTGAGGTTGGAAAAATACAATGTAAACTTGGAGCATTTGTTATTCCCCAAAGCAGTAAGGCACTCAAGAACCAGAAGAATGGGGGCATGTCAAAAGGGACATAAGAGCCAACCTAAAAAAGTTCCCAGTGACGAAGGCTCAAATAATTTGAGCAACAAAATAGATAATGTGGTATTGGATTACAGTTGAAAGTATAAGATGAATATATATGAGTTCATCCATATAAATAACTGATTGAACAAATTAATAACTGGAATGGAAGGGACAAATCTTCCTTATAAAATAATTCCACCTAGCAAAGGCAGATATGGCTTCCTCCAGCAAGTAAAGTTTATTCTCATCCTCCAGTAGGAATTGAACTTAATGACTGACTCCCAATAAGGGAATTTGTGAAGAAGAGGAAGAGTAATTTTCCAGAGGAGAATCCTGGTAAACACTAGTGATCAAGGTTATCATCACAAGTGGTAAGTCTTGTTGATATCATACAGCTCCTGCTGTGACCTGATGAAAAAATGTACCTTATCTCTGCAATATTCCTCCCCAAACCCATAAACATAGTCTGGTCATATGGAAAACAGTAGACAAAACCAAAGTGAAGGACGTCCTCTAAAAAACTGGCTAATATTTCTCAAAACTGTCAGGGTCATGAGTAACAAGGAAAAACTGAGAAACTGTTATGATGAAACGCAATGTGGTGTCTTGGACTGGATGCTGGAACAGAGAAAATACATTAGCAGAAATCCTGGTGGGATAGAAACGAAGGCTGGAGTTTAGCTAATAGCAGTGTACTGGTATTGGTTTCTTTTTTTTTTTTTTTAAAGATTTTATTTATTTATTTGACAGAGAGAGATCACAAGTAGGCAGAGAGGCAGGCAGAGAGAGAGAGAGGAGGAAGCAGGCTCCCTGCTGAGCAGAGAGCCCGATGCGGGACTCGATCCCAGGACCCTGAGATCATGACCCGAGCCGAAGGCAGCGGCTTAACACACTGAGCCACCCAGGCACCCCGGTATTGGTTTCTTGATTACGACAAATGTGCCACAGTAACATAAAAGGTTAATGTTAGGGGAAACTCGGTGAAGCATTTATGGGAACTCTGTACTATCTTGGCAACTTTTCTGTAAAACTAGTTCAAATTTTAAGAGCTAGTTAAAAAATTAAGAAGGCCCAGTATAAGAGAGATACTCGCCAAGCTACTGTGCTTCAGGTAGAGTTGCAGGACCCAGAGTCCTGACTCCGTGGCCTCCCCCTCCCTCCACTCCGTCCTTGTCCCACCTCCCTCTCTCCCTAGGGCTCAAGGGTTATCTGGCCCAGATTTTGCAAACAACCACCTATAGAATTAAACCCAAACCCCTTGACATGCCTTCCAGTGCCCTTTATATCCTCGCCCTTGCCTCCCTCTCTCTTTATCATCTGTTGATCTCCTGCCTCCTGTATTTATTTCCATCATATATTCTGAAGGCAATTTCTTTCCTTCAAGCAGACCATGACCTTTGTGTTGGTTTTCCCATGCTGTTCTTTCAGCTTAGAAGATTTTTCTCAAGTTTGTTCAGCCTCAAAAACTCTCCATTTTATGCCTAGATATCTGAGAATTTAGCTCAAGAGTCTCCTTTCCAAAGTCTCTAAGGGCAGGGATGTGCTCTGGCAGTATTTCCATGATAACTTGTCATCCCTCTTTGCTGTTTGTATGCAGGCAGCCTTCCTTTGGGGGTTGGCAAGTCCCCTAAGGAGATGTCATTCATCTCTTTGTGCCAAATATCAAGGCATACCTAGGAGAGAGCAGGTATTAAGTACATGTCAAGTAAATGGATAAATGGATGGGTGGATGAACAGACAGTAGCAAGGTTACTAAAACTAAGTTATGTCCTTTTTTTGTGGCATTTATATTTATTTGAATCTGGCTGTTCTAAAGCTACAAACTCAACATTCTAGTAGGCGAATTGATTGCCTTCTAGTCTTCTAGGATAAAAGTCTTTTATCCTAGAAGACTAGTCTCCTAGTCTTCTAGGATAAAAAGAAAAGCATTGGGTCTTGGGGGATAAGTACTAGACTTAATTCCACCAGTATGTCTAAAAAACATACTGAAGGGGTTTGGATTTTATCCCTTTAAATAACAAAAAGTCTACATGTTGCATTCTTTACAGTCAATTAGATGGGGGCTGTAATGTTGCTTTTTCAGTCTGCTGGTGTTTGGAGGACTTGTCAGTAAAGCTGGTGGGTACATTCATCTTCATTAGCCGTTTCAAAGTGATGCTTTTTGATGCAGGTGGGCCAACTATTCTCAGGTACTTTAATTTGCCAATTATTGTACCCACGGATAAGAACAGATAGTGATTAGTCTCACATTTTGCTCACTGGGCAGCTTAATGTTCTTGTCACCTTACATTGAGTTTTAAATGTGCAAAGTGCAAAAAGTGTCAAATGCTTTTCTCCAACTTAAGGGTGGGAGGGTGGTCACACCTAGTTACTTGCATTGCTTCTGGATACAGAAACTAAAGGGCCTGATTGATTAATAAAAGAACTAGATAATATGGCAGAAGTCAATCAAGGAAGAGGGTGCATGTGCACGTGTGTATATAAAGGCTTCGGTGTATCCACTTTCTTTCACAGAAGCACTGTATGCTAGCTTTGAGAATCCAAGTGCTAGTTGATGGCTTAGATTACTACCATTTTTTTTTTAAGATTTTATTTATTTATTTGACAGAGATCTCTGCTGAGCAGAGAGCCTGATGCGGGGCTCAATCCCAGGACCCTGGGATCATGACCTGAGCTGAAGGCAGCGGCTTTAACCCACTGTGCCGAAGGCAGAGGCTTTAACCCACTAAGCCACCCAGGCACCCCAGATTACTACCATTTAAGGAAAGAGAGCATGGTAGGATATTCTTTACAAAATAACTTTACACCTTAACAATTTCCTTCTTTGGATATTCTCAGGCAACACAGGTGACCCAAAACACAGAGTGAGATGTATCAGTTTTTCACATAATAAATATTCACTGCCTTATACTTTGGATGGTTTTACCTGAGCTGTGTTTCACTAATGCCTTCTTTAATTTAAAAAAAAAAAAATGCCATAGAAAGGTAGGAAAGTTCCCTTTGGAAAAACCCACCCCTCCCCCTGGGCAGTTTTGTTTGCTGTTCTTTTGCTTAATTGGGAGTAAAGTTGACTGGTTTATGGGAACCAAACCTAGTGCCCCTATTAGCAGAGAAGATTATTTAAAAGTGTAAGAAGGCATAGGAAAATGTCAGGCACATAGCATCCCAGACATAAACTTTAGCTGCTACCCTCTTGAAGAATGTTTGCATATAATGTTGTTCACGCCACTGATAACAGAAAATGTATTTAATAACTACTCAGAATTAATATGCTGTAGTATGCATGGCTGCCTAATTTAATTTATCTCTGATTAAGCCTATTATGTTTGAGATCACTTTACAGAAGAGATTTTTTTTTTTTTTGCCAGCTGTAAGCTTATTTGAATTGTAATATAAGTTAATAATGTGTGAAATAACCAGTGGTGCCTACTTCTAAATGTTAATTTTGCCCACTGACTTCCTGAGATGATGCATACCCAGATCATTCATTGACATTTAGTTCATATCTTGCATGAAGGCCAGATATTGGAATAAATAGGAAAATTAACTCTTTTAGGAGGCAAAGACAAATGGAATAGTAGTGCTTAATTCTGAAATCAGAGAAAAGGCCATTGCATTGTAAAAGTAATTGAAAATCAATGCTTGATAATCATCACTTAACGTGACAACTAATGCATAACTTTTGCACAAGTTCTATTGTAACTGTAGTCCTTCAACATTAAATAACCACTTGATTAGATAGGGTGGAACCTCAAAGAGTTTGGCCTCGACTGCTGGAGCATTTGACTTGATGTCTGGGTGATGAGGTCTCTAAAGTGGGCCTAGCATAAGAGAGGGAAGGGACTTTTGCCACTGCCGTTCAGTGGCTTGGTCCCCAAGCTTGACTTTATGCCTGTCTTAAACCAGCTCTTTCATCCACCAGTCCAGTTCTCATTTTCAGTGTCATAGGGTGATCATCACCAAAAAAATGATTGGGTGATTATGACCCCCTTGTTCAGCGGTTGGCCTTATACTGAGTTACTTGCCTCCCTAGATATGGTTTCCATTGTGTAGAATGTGTATATATATTTACATTACTTTATTTTTATTATATTTCTTTAAGATTTTATTTATTTGTTTGACATAAAGAGATCACAAGAAGGCAGAGCAACAGGCAAAGAGAGAGAGGGAGAAGCAGACTCCCTACTGAGCAGAGAGCCCGATGCGGGGCTCGATCCCAGGACTCTGGGATCATGACCTGAGCTGAAGGCAGAGACTTTAACCCACTGAACCACCCAGGTACCCCTATTATATTTATATTTGCTTCTTACCTACCCCAAAAGTGTTTTTCTCCCTTCTGGGATTGCCTTTCCTGGTTCTAATTGAAATTCCACCCAGTCTTCAAGGCCTTGTTTAAACCCTACCTACCACCCTGTGCAGATTTCCCAACCGTCTCTGGGCACAGCCATTTCCTCTTTGATCTCCTCTTGTGGTTGGTGACTCCATTGTTTAGTCACCTTTCATGTGTTACATGGTGAGCTCCCTGAAGGCAGCTTGAGTTTTGAGTTTTAAACCTTTGTGGCCCCACAGTGCCCAATACACACACACAAAGGCAATAGATGGTGGTGTTTGAAGGTCAGAATGAAAACATGAAAAGACAGAAACTTATATATGCTGATCCTTAGGTAAATAAATATACAGTCAGTTCTTAAACATTCACGTGTTTAAGATGTGATATGGAAACTTACATGTAATGTTTAAAAAGTCAGTACCCATAAAGTAGATTTCTCCTGGCTCTGAGTGGCTCTTATTAGATCTGTAGTTTGAATCCCAGAATGTAAGCAAAGTAGTGTTTTTTAGCCTATGGTAACCTTAGAATGAACTGGGGAATTTCAAATACATATTCTAATGATTGGGACTCACCTTCAGACCAAATCAGGGAATAGCATCATTTTAAAAAACTTAACCAGATGATCTAGAAAGGAGCCAGGATTGAGAACCACCGGTATAAAGGAAACTTAAAGGTCATTAAATTCATTCATCCTTCTGGTGTTTGATTGCTTTCTACAGCTGTTTGGCAATGAAAGAAGAGAACTTCTAATAGGGAGATTAAAATTACAACTTTCTGGTGCAAGAGTCCAGTCCTCTCACTCAGGCCACAAACCAAGGTTACCCACTGTCACTGTTTGCCAGAAGACTGTCTCAGTTTTAGGGCCTGGAAGGCCCAACACATGGAACACCTATCTGTCCGGGACAAACTAGGATGATTGGGCTACCCTACTACCAACACACTTATTCTTTGGATTCAACAATGTTGTGTTTTGTTTTTTTTTTTATAAATTTCCTTTTAAGGAGGAGGAAAAGTATGCTTTTGAGGCAGAGTATTTAATGAAAAGATAGAAAAAATTAGAACACTTTAAAACCTTAGCAGCCTTGAGGGGAAAGAGACACATCAAGAGAAAAAAGAGAAAACATAGCAACAGGTTGTGTTGGAACTCCTGCAATTAAGATGAAGGAGGGGGGTTTATTTCATGTAATTAATTAAAGAACATCAACATATTCATTCACTTTTATCTCTGCTATGTAGATAAATTAAGAATGATTTTGTAATGTAAGAAGCATTAAATGAAAATCCCAAATTTGTAAATATAATCAACTTAGCTATAAGCTCCTTGAGGATAGTTATTTTTACCAATAAGAAAACAAAGACTTATTGAAGGCTACATGGAAAGTTCCTGACACAGCTTCTGGCTCTTGGATACTCTTTTGGTGGGTTCTTTGGCCTCTTTCCTGCTGTATATCCTTTTATTGCCAGCAACATACAACACAGCCCTTTCCTTTCAGATCAAAGTAAATGCTGGTAGGTTGATAGGAGAAGTGAAATTGTTTTTGGTGACAAATCGTTTTAGCAGTTTAACTTATAATTGTAGCATTAAAAATTATGCCCATGAAATGCCCATTTGAGTCTTCTGTTTTCATGGTGTAGTCCAGCAGTCTCAGGATTAATTTATCCTGAGATTTTCCATCCAGGTCCTGCTGATCACTGAGCAGCCAGTCTGATCACTACCTTGCTGATTCATTTCATTCACTGATTGCCAAAATTGCCAGATGTGTCTTAGTAATCTGACTCTCTTCTTCACCAAATCAAATCTACCAAATTGGCAGCAGTTCATTCAATGTGTTGGTGATCAGAGATACTGATGGTACCATGTGGAGGAGATGTTAACCTATACTTAGAAATTTCCTTGAAACCATGATAGACTTTCTCCCATAAAAGTTAAATGCTGCTGTAGGATAAATCAATAAATAAAACCTCTGACACATTATATTTTCCTTTTTTTTTTCCTTATCTAGACCATTTAACTGAGGCCATAAGACTCAGAGAAACATTATAGAATGAGAAGCTGCAGGTCAACTCATCATCCTTTCCAAAATATGTTAATAAGTAGTACCTGGAAAAAAAAAAAAAAGTGGGGATGATTTGTAAGCAAATAAGTTTGTGTTACATCAGGTTGAACAAATCCAAACTGGTCCCTGGAATGGGGGAGATGAACACATATTCCAAAATTACCTAACTGTAGAACTCTTTCTCTTTAATATCTGAAGGAGCTTCATCTAGCCTCCCAATTTTGCTGTTAATAGTGTCCCCAAAAGGTTAAGAAACTGATCCAGAGTTAAATATTATCTTCAATTTTTTTCCACGGTCCCTGCCACCCCCATATTGCTTTCCCTAATTGCCTATAGAACTTATCCCCATCACTCCTAAGTAACTCACATGTTCCTTCTAATGGACCAGCTTACCAGTGATGTGATGCCTAAGAACAGAAGTGAAAACTGTTCACTTAGAAAAGATGTACTTCTAGAGAGTTAAAGGTTTCTTCTTATGCTCTGATTTTAATAGCTTTTATTTATTGGGCACGTAGAATATGTCAGGCTCTTTATATGTATTATGTTATTTGATCCTCATAAAAACCTGCAAAATAGATAATATTATGTCTGTTTTCCTGTTAAGGAGATTGTGAGCTTTTTGAAGATCATACATTCAGTATGTTGGAAGAGTTAGGATTTAAAACAAGGTCAGTCTGACTACAAAGTCTTTCTTCTTATCAAGCGCAAAGATATGATCACAGCTGCTTTAGAAGCATTGTTGTGGACAACATACTTACTTTTTAAAACAGTTATTGGCCCATAATTGAGTTATGGCATAGTATAGAGAGAATTACATAATTTCAGGTAGACAAATTTGTAAGAAATATACTCGGGAAAAATAAAAACATATTAAAAGGATAGCCAGTAATCTGACCTAAATTTATTTTGGGAATGAGGTAAGGAATATATATAATATACATTAGTGCATACATAGATAGTTTTGGGGGCAGTAAAAGGACAGGAACATAACTGGAAGATAATCTGAGCATGTAATTGTGACACTTTCTTATCTGCATTGTTTTTGCTGGATAATGGTGTTTTTTATATGAATTTTGGGTTCATGTTCCTGAATGAATGAATGGATGGAGTTTCTCCCTAAACACTTGGTGATTTCATTACTTGAATGCCTTCGGTGTGAGTGAGCATTGTTTAGAGTTATCTTAAAGTCAGATGACTTTCTGCAGTCTTTTCTCTTGTTTAATAAACTTATACAGGTTTTCTTAAAATAGTTATTTGGGCCAGTCGTCTCAGGATTTTTTAAAATCCTTTTCTTGATGTCTGTTTCTTTTATTTCCTTCCCCACTCTGTCCCCCCAGCTCACCTTCTCAACCCTCCCTTCCTCCCTCCCTCCCTTCTTTCCTTCCTTCCCTTGCACTAAGAAATTGACGTGGCATCTGCCTCAAGTTGATTATGGGTCCAAACTTCTGGAGTCAAGATAACAATGAGACACTATAAAGCTAAATTCTTAGAGGAGTTCAACTCACTTTGCATAACACTACCTTGAAAATAATGGATAATTAAACTGATTTGGGCAACATTCTCCCCGAAAATAGGTTTCAGGTAGTTAGTCCTTGATTAGGGGTAACCTGAAATTCTCTGGATAAACAAACTAGACCAGAGTAGAATACATAATAAGTACATAAAACCCAGGAAAAATTTATAAGACTGGAAACCTGTGTTCTGTCAGATTGAAGACAATGCATTCACATCTTCTTATCCCAAAATCTCCCTGAAATTGTAGTAAAGGGTCAAAAATCTACAAAAAAGATAAAACGAGAATGAGAGCAAGAGAGACCAAGCCAAGGAGGAGATGCTGCCAAGTAGGAGATGTCAGCACATTTGGGGAAAATGGCACCTTGATGGAGGAGGAGGAGCTGAGCTAGCCTGGGAAAAGCCTGCAAATTCATTCTGGAGGACCCTGGGGAGACTTGGAAGGGTGTGAACATTAGTCCTCTCCCTGCATCACATCATCCCTAACAGTTCTCCATCCATGCTGCATGCTTGAGGCACAGTTTCCAGCTAAAGTGACTCAGAGCTGCTCTGGACTCAAGGAAATGCAGCCCAGACTAGAGAGGTAAAGCCAGGGGAACTAAACTCCACAGCGAACAAGTTCAACCCTCCTGGACTATTTCATAGCAGAGCTCCAGAGCAGCTAGTGCTGGGGACCAGCTCTTTAGATAAGAGTTTAAAGGATGCTCATCTAGAGAAACTGAACAACTCAAAGAAATGACCTGACTGGTGTTTGGAATTCCTATCAAAATGGCTGGATTCCCTACCCAGTTATCCCACAAGGATGCTTGCCAGGTAATAAAAATGCCCTGCACCCATGCAGGGCTTCCACTTAGTCTTGTAAAGACTCACTGTTCCAAAGTGCATGTGTGTGTGTGTGTGTTTGTATCTGAAATATAAATGAATAGTGAGAGAGTCACCAGTGAGTTTAAGCCCCAACATAAAATACAGAATAAAATATAGAGATCAAAACAGGGAAGTTGGGGGGGTTGCTCAGTGAAAATATAGATAACTCAGAAGTAGAAGAAAAACTTTAAAGAACCTAAATATCTTCAGAAAGATTAGAGGACAGTATTAGATCTACAAAATAAAAAGGGCATCCTATTTTTAAAAAGGATAATCTGAAGATAAGAGCTCCTGGAAATTAAACTCAGAGTAAAAAAAAAAAAAAAAATTATCCAGAGGTATAGAAGATAAAGTCAAGTAAACTTTCTAGAAAGTAGATTAACAGGGCAAAGGTAGACAAGAGGGAAAAGAAGGTAAGAAATGCAGTGGATGAGTCCATGAGATTCAGCATCTTACCATAGGAGTTCCAGAAAGAGAAAACAGGAAAAAAAAAAAAAATGGTGAGGAGACAAGTATCAAAAAATAATACAAGAAAAATTTCAAAATGAAACAATAGGCATACCCACATTTGAAGGGTCCAGAAAAATGGATAAGAAAAGATCCTCACTGAAATCCTTTAATATGAGGTTTCAGAATACCAGGGATTACAAAGAAGATTCCAAAAACTTCCAGAAAAATAGGTCATATATAAAAGATCAGGAATGCCAATGACACCAGGCTCCTCAAGCGCCCAAAGACCGGACCGTTCAGCCCTCACAATGCTTAAGGAGATGATTTTACTTAGGATTCAATGACAAGCTTAAGTAGCAAGTGTTGAGTGTAGAATTAAGACGTTTTCAGACGCTTAAGGAAGGTCTCAACAAATTTACCTCCCATGTACCTTTTCTCAGGAAGCTACTAGAGAATGTGCTCTACAAAAATGAGGATGTAAACCAAGAAAGAGGAAGCCATGGGATCCAGGAAACGGGGGACCCAACACAGGCGAGAGGCGCAGGGATTTCGCAAGATGGTGTTAAAAAGAAGCCCCAGGACAACAGGTGGGCAGCTGGCCTGGGAAACCACTAGACCAGACAACTCAGTGGGAGGATCCTCGAGGGAAGAATAGAAGTGACAGATTAACTGATGCTGTTGATCATGTAAAGAAAAAATGGTTTTAATAGCGCTTTTGTAGTTAAAAAGTTTAAACTTAAAAAGTGCAGGAGCAGTTAGTATTAGACAAAAAGGGAGGGGCCACCAGAAAAGCTAAATATTGCACAAGCTAGGAAGTGTTTTCTTACACTATATGGCTCAATAGTAAACAATTATTATACAGTCATAACAATCTAAACACAGAGTTTTGATTCAACCCCAAATCGCTACTTTAACGTACTGGGGAGATACGGGAGGAAGCTTGCTGGGAGGTGGTGATGGTACAGGGCTGCTAAATTTCTCTTTGTCTACTAGGGAGACAGAAAGTAATCTCTAAAAACGGTAAATTGAGAAATATCCGTATGTACACATTACTTAAATTTGGAAGTTGAAAGTAGTTTTCTCTTCCACGGCAGGATTCATTCTCTTTGTGGGGAGGGATGGGTTGGTTACCAGTTAGTCTCTCTCTTCTGGATAACACATAGATTTATCAAACTGAGAGTAACTAACTGCGTGGGGCCAAAGACTTACCTGTGTAACGAGCTCACTCTGGCAAATAACTCTCTTTCATAATAAAGCAAACCAAAAACGTGATGATCTCCAAGGAGCAGGAAGGGGTTGGGGGGACAGGTGACAGACGGGATGGTTGTTTTTAATTATAGGCCTTATAGTACAGGCCTTATAGCTTTTTTAAACTGTAGGCATATCTTATTTTGAGAAGTATGAAGTGGGTTTTAAAAATTACTGGAATTAGAAGTAGAGGTTGTAAAACCAAAGAGTACAACCCTCCCCCACTCCTGTACACCACAAAAAAAAAAACAAAAACAGAGGAAGAAGCTAATGTTGCTTTTTTGGATCTCTTTTGAAACTAATGTATTTATCCCACATCTAATAATGAAGTCGGGGCCTTAGGACCCTCTGCTGGTCTCACCCCAGCCAACGTTGCCTGCCATTCAAGCACAGCGCTGAAGCTCTTCAGGGCCACTGCACAGTCCCTTGCAGCATCTGTTCTTCCCCTCAGCTGGGCCTGTGTTCCCCTTCCGCTCACACGTGTTCGCACACACACACCCAGTCCCAGAGTCTCCTTGTTCCACTTTTCCCATTTTGTATCTCGCTTTGGATTCCTCTCTGAAGGGTCTTCAAGAGGCCTCGGATCATAGTGTTCTCCCCTTTGTTTTAATACTCATTGTATTGCGTTTGACACCACTTACCACAGTCCTGCTATGTTGTGTTGTTTGGTTTTTACTTGTCCTGTCTTTGCTGAAAGCTAGAAGGTGACAAGGACAGGAGCCATGGTGCACTGATATTTATTCCTCCTACGGAGCTTGGCTGAGTGCTGACATAATCCAGGCCCCGCCTCAGATAATAATTAAATGAATAAATTAATCTTTCATTAAATGTGGAATCTGTTCAGTCAGATGGCCCAGAGTTAAACATCTGTATCCACATTAATAAATTTTACTGGAAGGTAAGGATTTTGTTTGTTTTGTTTTAGGGAAGCTTACATGCTTTCTCCTAAAGGGGAAGATAGCCTTCAGAGCCCAGAGGGTTACCTGCTCCCTAAAATGTTTGTTTCTGCTTCATTTGTGGGGGATGTATAAAGCTTGTCACCTGGAGGGTCAAAGATTTCCTTTGACTCTGTAAGGATTCCAGGTAGCCTGGCACTGAGGAAAATTGCATACAGGGTGTTGCCTTGGCTACCCCACCAACCCCAGCTAGAGGAGCTTCTAGACATCCCCCTGTGCCTGGTCGACAGTAGCATAGGCTAAGATGAGGCAGGAAAGGGGAAAACCTCTCCTGAGGCCAGAACACTCAAAAAGACATTCCAGCAATACTCAAGGATAACACAAGCACCAGTACGGGGGGCCGGCGGGGGGCGAAGCTGTGAGTGGCTCTGGGACTTCTATCCAGAGCTTCTTACACCTGAGCACTTCATCAGGTTGGATGCTACATTCCCCCAATCTTTTTATGACCTCTAACTGATCATCTTAACAAATTCTACAACAGGATTAATCTAGAACCTTCTTATGTGCAAACAGTGGCATCCTATGGACCCACGAAAGAGAATGAGGTAGATCTGTTCAGTTCTGTTATGGGGAGAGCTTTAACGCACACTGCCAAAGGGAAAGTCAGCGTGGAATGGGAGGATTCCCTTCATGTCTTTACGGTGATGTCACTGTTTCTGTTGGCTCTTCCTTCACCACTGCGTTTACAATCACAATCATCCCCTCTCCTGCTTTTTCTCCATTAACTTTTATTCCTATTTGACATATCACGTATTTATTTTGTTTATGAGGTATATATTCCTTACTGGGATGTAAGGTACAGTAGGGTTTCTGTGTGTTTTATTTACTGTTTCCCCTGCCCAGTGCCTTAAAATGACTGTATGAATGAATTTGTATGAAAAAGTGCATTATTTGCACAGAATATTATTATTCATCCAGAATCTCTAGAAGGCCACAAACCTAACGACAGTTCTCTGTGAGCTGTAGAACTAAGGGCATGTGGGAGGAAGAGTAACTTCCGTTGCATATATCTTACCGCATACACGCATCACTTCTTAAAATAAAAACACTAGTTTAAGAGGGAGTCCCATTCACAGTGTTTCTTGGAAGGCCATAAAAAAATAGAAGTTATTTAGTCAGCACCATTTATTTCTGGTCCCGAGATAATGAACACCATTTAGAATTTCCCTTCTTTTCAGAAGTCAAGTTAGAAATGCCCCATGATTCAAGTCCATGGACTTTATACTTTATGAAGCCTTTATCAGATCAGACTTTTTATTTTCCATCAGAGTGGTGCCATCTGTATTGATGTTGTAGTGGGGCAAAAAAAAAAAAAAAAGGGTTTTAGGTCAGATACATTTATAACTTCTTACTAAGTGACCCAAGCCCCGTGACTTAATCACCCGGAGCCTCAGTTCTCCTACCTCTAAAACGGGGATAATTTTTCCTAGGAGCAGAGGGTGTTGTCCAAGTGAGATAGGATGAAGTCTGAATATTCAGTGCCCCGCGGGAGCTGGTTCACAGCAGGGCTCAGTAAATGTGAAGTCCTCCCCTTTTCTCGGCAGAAGGTGAGCTAGAGAGCAGACTTGTGGGGATATTCTTCTCCCTGGGTTCTCACGGTGGTCCCAGCAGCACTAGGGAGTTTATAGGAAATGCAGAGTCTCAAACCCCACCTGATCAAATGAATCCGCATGTAGTTTAACAAAATACCTGGTGATTTCTCTGCACTGTGGAGTCTGAGAAACTCTGTTCTTATGCTTCTTAGGCAGTGTTTCTGACAGGGTTGCATTAATCGTGTTTTTTATTTTCTGTATTTCATGATAATTGGATATCCTAGGGCCTCGCAGATCCTGGGGAAGGCTCTGTCCATGCAGGGTTAGCTAATTCCTAGAGATCTCAAACAATTGGCCTAGGAACATTCTTCGGATGTGCAGATCAAGCCATCCTGAGCCCATGCCCCCACCCACCTCCTTTTCTCAGGCCCTTGCAGTCCAGAATATTATCCCCCCTACTAAATCACCTCAGCGCCAGATACTGGACAGTTGGGAACCAGTCGTATACCGCTGAAATTTCGCCGACTAGCCAACCCTAAACCTCTCACCTTGCCTTGCTTTGCCTTTCCTGCAGAAAACACCAACAGGTTTGTTGCCCAAATTCCCCCCCTTATTCCCTCTGATTCCAGCTGACCCTGGTGCCTCCAGACCCTCTTGGCACTGCATGGCCCCCTCCTCTTGGGAAATGCATAGAGCAAACTGTCTTTTCATGGGCAAACATCTCCTAAAATTCTGGCCTCGCCTCACCTGATACAACCAAAATCCAGGGGACATTTTCAAACAAGGCTGCCCTCTGTAAATGTGTTCCCTAGTTTAGTGCCACCAGCCACCATTCCCGCCATTCACCTTGCCAACTGTAGTTTCATGGGAAGAGTGTGCAGGTGCCCAGCAGAGCCAGATATAGTGGGGGGAGAGCTGACCAACAGACAGAAACACCAGAAGATGCTTGAGGCACCTCATGAGCCTGAACTTACTTTTAAAAAGAGATGATCAAGAATAACCATGAACAAAGTTGTAAATCTGCTTAAGGTAGCACGACTACACCAAATGCCAGTAATGCTCCTTAAGCACGCGCTTTGAGCACTTCCGAAACTGCCATCACAAATGATTAAGACCTCTGAGATAATGGAACCGTTTGAATTGAAACACACAAACTTATTTACAGAATGTCACGAAAACAAATGAAAACCTGCCATCCACATCCATTCATTTTTCCCTGTGGCTTCGTAATGTGGTATATGTGTTTATGTCGAAATAACTCCTGTCGGGAAACAGCCCTTCTCAGAAGTAACCCAGCCGCCAGCCTGCCCGCTTTTGCATGTGCCTCTTGTCTCTCCTGTTTGGAAAAAGTCTTGGTCTATGCAAGTGAGCAACCTGAACCTGAAGTGAATTAAGGCAGATACTCAAAGAACATAAAAGGGACTTCTCTCCCTCGGACTAAAAAAAAAAAAATTTAATGAGTGTTTATTTCAGAAATATCCCACATTTGTTAGATAAGATGATGAGAACACAAGATAGCAATTTTATAGTAACTTTTCCCTAATAAAAGTTTTTATTAGTTTAATTAAGAAATTGGAATTTGATTAGCAGCATTTAATTAGAAATATTAGACAAGGACATTTTTTTCCATTGTCTTATGACTATCAGTTTTGTTTCCTTGAGACATAAACCCTTCTCACCAGAAAGGTAACTATGTGAGATGATTACCACAAAAAAGTTGTGGTATCTATCAGCACTGTATGTACACATTAAGTTTATATAAATGTTTCTGCCAGTTCTACCTCAATAAAGCTGGGAAAAAAAATAAGCCTATCAGTTATGACCATAAAAAGAAACTTGGGCTGCAGATATCAGGAGTCTGTGTCTCAAATCGGATTCCTGGCTGGTGTGACTGACAGCATCCCCCCAAAACACAGGCTTGTTTCTCAGTAGGTATTTTGTTTGATTGCTCCTTGACCCTTTTCCAAGAAGCCTAATTTGCCCAAGGGAATCTCACACAGGAAAAGAGTGTTTGCATCTGCTTAGGGAAATGTGCCTGAAATAATGACTTATTTAGAACAGAACAGAACGGAATGGAATGGATTGATAAGCCAGTTTGAGCAGGCAGAGAGCAACTCCGGGCCTCTTAACCCTTATAAAAGGAGCCGTGCAGCAAAGCAGTCTGCCCAGACTGGGTCTGGCAGCACCCATCTCCGTTCCACCAATGTCGGTCTCCTCTCCGTAAACTCCATGCAAAATTCTTAGTCTTACAAATGCCTCGAGGCATGTGATCTTGTCCTCGGCGTCACAGCCACTTCCAAGATGGTGCGGATTTCTCGATTCAGTCCTGCAGATGCCAGTGTAGAAATTGCTCCCCAAGGTATGTTCCCCGTTTTAAATGTGGCATCCCGTGGGTGACTGCAGAGCGCATGGTAGCGGTGCTGGAAGTGGAAGCACTTTCTGGGGGGCGGAGGGAGTCAAGTCAGCACGTGCGCGGGTGCAGGGTTTGCCCGGGGAGAACTTGACTCAGCTTCTTGCTCACTTACTGAACTTAAAATGAACCAGCAGTCAGAAGCAGGAGCTGACATCTCATCTCGCAGGATGAAGGATGAGTTAAGGCAAATAAAAAAACCAAAAAGAAAGAAGGAAACGGAACATTGCCACTGTATGGCTCTTTGGTGCTGCTGTTTTCTATTTCTTTTGCTTTGTCTTTTTTCTCTCTTTTTTTATTTCCCCAGGAAAATGTAGTTAATTTTTTAGAACCATAGCCTCAAGGCCAGCAACTCCTTTGAAATGGTAAAGGTGACAACAAGAAGTTTCTTAAAATAAATTTTAAAACCTGAGTTTACTTTTTTTTCCGTCTTAATCTTTTTCTGCTGTTCAGTTAAAAATGAAAACAAAAATGGAATCATGGACCACATTTAAGTGAGCAACATTAAACTTAAGGTCGCATGTATGCACAGCAGTAATGGGCATTTGTTTGCCTTTCTTTTTAAGTTTAAATCTATCTTTGCACAATTAGCAAATTATTAAATGACCTTTCCTTCAAAGTCTGCAAGCAATTGCTTGTTTCCACTAATAAGAGAACATGTTTTACAAGGTTCACGTTGATTAATTGACAAATGCTGATAAAATCAAAGCAAGGCTAAAATGCAGTGCTCCAGCTGCAGTATAAATTACTTCTGTTCAATAATGTTTCAAGTGACTATGCATTTATGGTTTACCTTTCAATAAATATTACTGTCTTAATTGAAACATCCATTGTGGAAATTTATCTCTGAAGATGACTGTCAGGAACCACAGCTCGGACTAAACATTTCTATAGCTCTATATGTTTTTCTGCTCAATTAAAAACATTGATTGCTATGGGTATTTTTAAAATGGATGCTTTATGGTTTATGCAAAATGAGCACTAACACATTCTAATATACTTTGAGAATCTTGCACCATTGAATGACCTAAGTATAGTGTTTCCTACATTTCTCGATAGCTTCAACTATAACAAAAAATTAAGTGTTCTAAACCACTTAGCCTTACAGCATTGACTAAGAGCATTACAGGATTACAGGATGGCCCTTTGCCATCCAGCTGTTGTGGCAACTATGTTGGGCTCCATTAGAGGGCCCAGAGCTGGCTGTTTCAAGTTCATCCATGTTTCAGGCATCATTGGGGCACAGCCAAGCTCAGCTTCCTAGTTTTGCTTATGAGTAAGCAGCTGTCCAGAAGAGTTTTGCCTCCCAGGTCAAATCTGAAGGCACAGAAGATCCCAGCAGGAGGGGAATGTACATTAGGTCACTGAAGAGTTCCTATTCCTCTCTTGTTGAGATTCATACCCATGGGGTAGATTCACAGACTCTAGTGCCTCCAGAATATTGTAGCCTATAGATTTAGGGCTCCAACTGCTCTGATAGTTTTGTCTGGACATCTTAAGCTGTCCTACCACATCTAGCCTCCCGGGAAATTAGACATCTTCCAGAAGTGACTTTGACGTAATTTTCTCTAAAAAGTCATTTTAATTCAGCAAATTTCTATCAGCCCTACTATACGGCAGGCACTGTGCTGGGTCCTGGGGATATCTATATGAACCAGATAGATTCTTTAACCGAAAGGAGTTGACAATATCCAATTCGAACTCCAAACATTTATAATTTGTTATTTAAAAGATATCCACATATAACTTGGCCAAAATTTTTTTGAATCCCCATCGTGTACCAGGTACCATTCTAGATGTTCAGTAAATATTCCAGATGTCTTCTTTCTTCAGTATTTGTCAAAGATCACTGTGTTATGGAAGGCCTCTAAGGCAAATTTTATTTACCAGTTTTCTGTTTGAACCTCCTGAGCTGCTGGTTACCAAGTGATAGTTGTAGTCAAGAATACCTCAGCTCACCAGACCTGTATTTAGATTAGTGGGACTGAGCAGAGATCATCACTCTGAACTCAGTCAGAGGGCACGCTGCTCTTGGGTTGGGCATGAAGACCATGGAGCAGGTATATGGGCTCTGTGATGAGGGGGGGTCAGGAAAATTTGGGACACCCTAGAATCAAGTGATTTTTGGAATATGGATCTCAGTGGAGGCAGATTAAACTACCTGGCAAACCAAAGTTCAGAGATGAGCAGAAGTTGCAAGGGGCTAGTAAATCATAGAATTCCAAGTGACCGACTGGAAGGTAAGGAGGGAAGGGAGGCTAATGAGGGAGGTGACAGAGAAGCACCCAGTTTAGTAAGAAGAGATCGAAGCAGGTCAACAGGCAGGTGAGTTTTTTGGCCATCGGCCCGGGTCAGCACTGGAGAATTCCAAAAGATACGCAGTTGCTGGGGTCAGTTCAACCATCAAGAGAATCAGTCTAAGTGTAATAAACAAGGAGAAAAATCTCTGCTGCTAAGAACTTGGTCACAAGAAGTGAAACGTGCTTCCAGTAATCTAGGTCACAGGGCTGTGGGCAGGACGGGCAGCCCGATGGAGAATTTCTGAGTTTGGGCTCATTATGTTCTCCTAGCCCAGACATCATTAAGACAGTGTCTGGCATGCAGGAGACACTGCCCAAATGTTCCACAGAACCGACCTGGCTTCCCAGAGGGAGGCAGGTCCCACAACGCAGCGATTTTTACAAGGCAGTATAAAAATTAAATTGCCCCCGCACTTAGTGAAGAAAAAGCAGCACAAGAGAGTCAAACACAGGAGGAGGAGGCCCGTTTGCTTAACCGATGCATGCATTGTCCCAGTATTCGTGTTCCTTCCCTCCCGTGCTTTCTTCGCTGTGGGGTGGGATTCAGTCGGAAGAGGGACAGAGAGTGGTAAGGAACGTGGGACGTTCTAAGAGCATGTGGTTAGCTGCTAATGGTCAGATTCATTTTCCTTGTGAGAGCATTTGGAAGGAAAGACACAAAAAGGGAAAGGTGAGGGAATTGAAACCCTGCCAGACTTCCAGGTTTTGTCTGTGAAAATCTACGTGAGATGCCAGAATGAGGCTGGATTGCTTGGGGCACGCCCAGAATCCCTTCCTTCCGTCCATCAGCAAGTTGCTGCCTTCTGATCTCCAGCCCCCTGAGGCTCGTCTGTGTTTATGGCCATCGCTGCCAGTAAAAATATTAGGAAAGATCATTCTGGGCAACCTTAATAAAAGTCTTACTGTGCTGGCGTTGTACATCATCCTTAGAAGCTGTAAAACCCAGCTTTTTAAAAAATGTCCTTTGCCACCAAGTTGGGTCAGAGAGATAAAAGACCCCCCGGGCAGCCTTTCTGCCAGCTGCCATTCTGTGCCCTGATGCCACAGAGGGCTGAGAGCCATTCCCCACCACACGTGTACTCCTGGACCAGTATTCCCTGTTTGGACACTAGATGGGGCATTGTTATTATTACGGCGACTCTCAAATGTGAGTAAGTAAAACCCAGAAGGATGAAAACCTCTTTTCAGAACATCACCCTGTGCTACCAAGTCAGAGAACACTGCGGGAGGAAACAGCCATGAAAAGTCCCTAAAATCCAAGCCCTGGCTTTGCATTTTTACCTGAGAAAACTGTGACCAGCCCAAGTTCATGCAGTGCGCCAGCAGCAGACCCCTCCCAAAACTGGGAGTCAGAATCCAAGACTTCAGAGCCTAGAGCAGCCCTGCCCCATGCCTCACAGCCTACACACCCCAGGAGGAGGCGTGCGGGGCCCCACAGGCTCAGGGGCGAATCACACAACTCTCAGAAGCTGCCCCCTTTTATATGGGGAACTATAACTTTGTAATTCCCCATATAAAAAGGGAATTACAATTAAGACACTCCGAGGCGCCCTAAATACATTCTTCCTGAAACTTGGCTCTACCTCTATAGATGGCCCAAAGAAAAATAAACAATGCACACACTCCAGGTGCTCAGTTTATTTTTTTAACCTCTCTCTCTCTCACACACACACACATACACCAGTGCACACATAGATACTTACACATAACGTACCCCTTTGAAAATAATACCAATATGAATGGATGAACTTCATTTTATGAAATAGGAATAAGCAAAATATTACCCATTATATTTAGGTTCTGGCTTCCTAACTGTCCATTAGGTTTTTAAACTCTGGTTTGGCTGGCTTCTAGGCACTATGAAAGTGCATCCAAGTCCTGTCCTCCTCGTCATATCTCAGCCACTAGCCAGCCATCCTCCCTTGAGCGCTAGAATCCTCAGAGCTTAGAGCCGTTGCCTAGAGCCCAGCTGAGGACAGGGACTTCCCATAACTCCTTTCCTTCTCCAGGCCTTCTGACCTTGCTTTCTCCCTCTCTTTTCCCTCTGCGGCAGGAGATGGGCAGAGCACAAAACACCAGGCCTGTCTTCACCTGTGCTCAAGTACCAGAGTGACTCAGTCACTGAAAGGAAATTCTTGCTTTCACCTCAACTTGTGACCAGTAGGCGCTAGCACAGAGCAGATTTCTTACAGACCCTGTAGCTGATGGCACTTTGCAGGCTTTTTTCTTGGCAGGCCCTCTTTCTTAAAGAGAGTAACTTGCATTTAAGCAGACCGAAATTACGTGATCGCTGCAATACGCTTTTTCTCATTTCAGCAGGAACACCTGTCCTCACAGGCATGTAGTGCTGGTTCCCAATCTTACTTCAGTTCCGGAAGGATTCTCACTTTCTCTGCTCCTACCAAGGGGCTCTCAGTCCTCTGCTCCTTCTAATTATACCTACTTCCTAAACATCTAGGGTGCTTGAGAGAAGGGTAGGCTGGTGAGAATGTAACCATCCACTTCGTGATCTTATCTCATGTTAGGCTTTGCAAACTTAAATCTTTTTGAAGCAAAACACTTTTTTATTTGTTTAAGATTTTGTTTATTTATTTGACAGAGAGAGAGATCACAAGTAGGCAAGAGAGGCAGGCAGAGAGAGCCGGGGAAGAAGCAGACTCCCTTCTGGGCAGAGAGCCTGATGCAGGGTTCAATCCTAGGACCCCGAGATCATGACCTGAGCCGGAGACAGAGGCTTTAACCCACTGAGCCACCCAGGCGCCACAAAGCAAAACACTTTTTTAAAAAGAAGGTTTTATTTATTTAACTGACAGAGAGTGTGTACGCATGTGCTGGGGACAGACAGAGGGAAAGAGAGAAGGAGGCTCCCCGCTGAGCAGGGAGCCCCACTGAGGGGCTCCATCCCAGGACCCCGGGATCATGACTTGAGCGGAAGGCAGACACTTAACCGACTGAGCCACCCAGGCGTCCCCTGAAATCAAACACTCTTAAAAGTCTGATTTTTAAATTTGGCATGCATGGGCTGATTTGTTTTTTTCCAACTTAGAATGCTCTCATCTGCCTGGTCTAATCTTACTCATGTTCTAAGATCCAGCTCAAAAGTCATCTGCTCTACTGAGCCTCTGCCCTCCTTACCCATGTCCCCTTCCCGAATCCTCGCTCTTTATTCTGAGCTGCCAGAGCATGTTCTTCATACTGCTGGAACAGAGTCCCAGTCTGGTACCCCCAGGTATCCAGCTGTCCATCCTGCCTGCCCAGCTCTGGGCTCTTGGAAGGCAGGACCCGTGGACTGTGCCTGATTCATCTCTTGTTACCCGCGCAGAGCAGAGTGGGTGATGTGCGCTGTACCTGTGGATGGGTTGGACCAAATTATGTCAGCATCAGCTCTTTTAATATAAGAATTAAGGTTGAGGAAATGAGGTTGAGGAAAATACAGCCAACCAAAGTGTAATTTAAAAACCATAGTCTTCTGAAATTTCCTGAAGAAAGTTTCCAAAGACTTAAGTTTTGTTTTTTGTTTTTTTGTTTTTTTACATATTCTTATTTTTAAGAGGAAAGTGTAACATAAAACTAGGCATATAGTACCATGCTTTTGGGGATACTGGTCATTTATTTGCTTCCCACATCCGAATAGGGTAAGAATTTTTGTCACTGATTCACTTGGTTTTATATAGAAGATGTCTACTGGAATAGTTGTATGTAAATCTAATAGCTATACATCCAATAATGTATAAAAAAATGCATAGTTTAAAGAGAACATTTTTCCAAGTGAAAAATATGTAAAAAAGATAATTTCTGAATTTATCAGGGAATTTCTCTATAGTAGAGAAGTATTTCTCCTAGAATGATAAAGGCTTGCCTGTGTTCCAGTCGAAACTTGCCTGGCATTAATATCATGCTTTTCCATAGCCTACTTAAAACACTGGACTTACTCCTAAGAAGATTTAATTTATACAACAGATACTTTCAGCTTACTACAGTGCATAACTCTTCTCACTGTCATAAAATTGGTATGTATTATGTATTATTTCAGGTTCAGTTAATAAAAAATTACTCGTATGGGCATTTCATGATTTTAACACAAATCTTCTTGGAAGGAGTCAGTGCATTATACTTCTGATGTGCAGGAAAAATTGAGGACTCTTGTGAATGTTCACACAGATCCAAAATATGGGAAAGGACACCAGGCACAAATCTCCATGAGGTACTTGTTATCCAAAGAGCCAAAGACCCTGCTCTTGGCTCTGAAGTTTTAGATGTGTTTCATTTAAATGTTTCCATTTTTCTTTTTTTCTAGATTGGACAAAAGGGAATTGAAGAGGGGTGGAGTCCTGTGGGTTTGGTGGTGTGGCTGTGAATTTATAGTGAGTGACTTAGTGTCCCTGCCTCCTCTCCTGTCTGCCCATAAGGACACAGCAGTAGTCCTTTAATAATGCATTCACTGAGTTGAAAAATAATACTCTCGCTTCTGGAACTATGCATTTAACACATTCTTAGCGAATGCCATGT
Organism: Mustela erminea; assembly: GCF_009829155.1. Taxonomy (NCBI): domain Eukaryota; kingdom Metazoa; phylum Chordata; class Mammalia; order Carnivora; family Mustelidae; genus Mustela; species Mustela erminea. Next base: position 54,847,796 of record NC_045628.1, on the reverse strand, counting down.
GGCAAACCTAGTGCTTTCAGACTGAGGTTCTGCCTTGCATAAATAAGACACAAGCATGTTGACCTTTTTCAGTAAACAATGCAGAAATGTTGAGTACCTTTAAAATTCAAATGCAGCTTTTAAAATGTGTTCTCATTTCCATGGACAGCTGAGACCTGCTGCACTAATAACCCAGCTAATCTGAGGTCTGTGAGGAGCTTGGGAATCGGTCAGACTCCGTTCATCATTACTTGTTTTAGCTCCGTGTCTGGACGTGCTGGGGACTGCTCTGTTCAGGGCCCCCTGCATTTAGACGTTTGATTCCCTGGGAGATCTTTCCCATGTCAGACCGTTTGTCTCATGAATATCACGTTTGCACTAACATATATTCCTCTACCCAAATTTAATTAAGTAGTAAAGCTGATCTTTATTAGAATTTTATTTCAAACATAGATATCTCCACTCCTACTTTAAAAAAAAAATTTTTTTTTTTTTTAAATTGGCGAAGTCCTTTCTCACTTCTGCAAAAATACCGAAGGCAAAAACCCCCACCCTACTGTGAGATCTCGTCCTGCTTTTATTACTGCTCCTTGGGATCAGAGCTCCCAGAGCCAGGCAGCTGCCTGGAGATTGCGTTTACCCAAAGGTGACCGTTACCAGCAGACCCGCAGTGGTGCCTGGGGGCAGGTAGGTTCTGGGCCAGGGCCTCCGGTGGGAGAGCTGCTTCTGACCTATTCCACTGGATTAAAAATTAAAATCTGTTTAGAAGCAAGCTGCTCACTTCTAGCCTGGAGCATCTAGTAGTATTCACAGGCTAATTAATGTGTTTTAAGGGAATAGTGTTTCCTTCCTCCTGGCTTCAATCCCTGCCCCTCCCCGCGACATTTTTTTTGTCCTACTTCTCTCTCTCTCTGGTATGCTCTCTGGTTAGGACAATGGAACTAGCCTTCCTGATTCTAATCTTCTGAGCTCAGATACTGATTTGGGAAGACATACAGCCTTTGTAAGAAATGACATCTATATTTAGCTTAGTGTAAAGTCATTTTCAATCTGTTAACTGGAGTTTCTAGTTAACAGAGAATCCTCTTTCGATTGTAACTGTTTTAGGGAAGATTGCAAATAATATTAAAACAAGTTTGCATTATAAAGTTTAGCTAATATCCTAGATACAGTACAGAATTAACACTATATTTATGCTTCCAATACTGTGTACTGGCAGCTGGTCTTTAAACTGACGATCCGAATACACCAGAAATACCAAAAATGAATAGAACAGTCCTGCATTCTGTCTTTTTCTTCCATACCCATGACATTATTTCTTAAGAGTACTGGTTAGTTATTTGCAGGATGTCTTTGATATGGGTTTGTCTGATGCTCTCTTCTGATTAAATTGAGGTTATACAGTTTTAGCAAGAATATCACAGAGGTGATATACCCTTCTCAGTGTCCCAGGTCAAAAGGCATAGGAGGTCAGTATATCCTACATCTTTTTGGTACCATTAGTTGAAACAATACTATTTTCTTCTTAGGAAGTCAAATTGTATCATTAGAACACAGTGCTTTATGGTTCTCATAATTGAGGTTTATATTTAGTATTTTAATAAAACTGTGCTTTTATACATAGAATATACATTTTCACCTGGATAAAAATGATGCTTCAGTGATTTTTTTAAAAATTATAATGGACACTTTTTATGGTATTCCAGTTTCAGGCATACATCAGCACACTCTGATCTCTAGTTTCCTGATCTGTTGAGCTGCTGTGACAGTTACAGGAGCTGACATATGTGAAGGTTGTAGATGCTTGGCAAAGAGTAGGTAAAGGAGAATTCCGATTTTGATCATTTTTGTCCAAAAAGGAAGGAAGGAAAGAAGAGGGAATGAGACAGGGAGGGAGGGAGGGAGGAAACATTCAGTCCCGGGGCAGTAAAACGGCAAAAAATGTCACGAGCTGGTTGAATACTGTAGTAAGTACTTTAAGCCGATGTTTAACTGTTCAACATACAGAAGCATATTGGTCACAATTAATATAGGGATTTGTAACATTTTTGGATCTTCACATCAGCCACCTGTTTCTACTTCTTCGACTGCTCTAAGATGAACTTTGAGCTTCCCATCCTTCCCACCCTTTCATTTGTGTATTTGTTTTGTACCTAATTGTCAGACCTGATTGCTAACACATAATGGATATGAAAGCCCCAGGTCAATGAGACTTTGAGGTTAAGACTTCCTAGATCTAGATATGGAATAGGACCATGGTTTAAATATTTCTCAGATTTAAACACCTGGACCTGTTTCATCCTTTTATATATTTATTCCATATTTTTCATTTATTTTCTATAAGGAGCTGTGTATATAACCTTAAAGTTTTGGAGGCAAAGTGTTTCCTTGAGGTAAAAAATATATAAAAAATGTCTTGTCTGTTACTGTATGTGTTTTTATTATTTCTGAAGCTGTTTTCTGGGTCTAAATACACTCACGAACAGGTCCATAGGCTTATTGAAAGTGATACAGTATAGCCTAAAAATTTTCACAAGAACAATCTGGCTCATTTCTCATTTATACACTGAATATCTGTGTTTTGCTGGGTAAATGCTGGACACACAATAGTGAGCAAAAAAACCTAGTATGCCTGCCTTCGTGGAGCTCCATTCTAAAAGAGACAGGCATTATTAGGGCAAGTAAATAAAATATTACAAAGTTAAATAATGTGTTGCTATTAGGCAGGATGGCCGTTAATAATGCAAGAGAGAGACGTCAAAAAGATTCATTGATCACTCAACCAGTGCTCTGTCTTCAAGAGTCAAAGCTAGGGACACCGTAACATCACATTCATGAAACCTTTAGATTGGAAAATATGAAAGGTCATGTTGCACACTTTCCAACCAACACCATACCGTTGAGTAGAGGCAACTAGCTGCTTCTTCAAAAACCTCAGGAAGACTTCTCTCCTTCCCTTCCTATTTTAATTAATGGATCAGTTATTTGTTGACTACATCCCCAGTGGCTGTCAAATTTTGATGTACATGAGAATCTCCTTTGGAGTGGTTTCAAAAAATGCTTGGAACCTCACATCAGATCCACTGAGGGTTTAGAAATCAGAGTGTGGAGACCAGATATAGTTACAAAAACCTCCTCAGGGGATTCCAGTGTCCATCAAAGGCCAAGAATCACTGTGCGCCGAGCACAGAGGCTAGCTCTGTAGCTGTCAGTAGAATCAGATATCTGCCTGGGGGACAACATGCTTGCATATATTATGTAAGTTCATTAATGAGGGCTATTGATCGCTCTATAGAAAGCTCACATTGGGGCTCCTGGCTGGCTCAGTTGTCTGCCTTCAGCTTTTGTCATGATCCCAGGGTCCTGGGATTGAGGCCCCCATTGGGCTCCCTGTTCGGCAGAAGCCTGCTTCTCCCTCTCCCACTCCCTGTGCTTGTGTTCTGTCTCTGGTTGTCTCTCTCACTGTCAAATAGATGAATAAAGTCTTCAAAAAAAAAAAAAAAAGCTCACATTTTCCTCCTTCCACACTAAACTCATATTTTAACTGTTCTTATGCCTTGGAAATCCCCTATTTTTATCCACCAAGTCTCCTGAGCCATAAACGGGAGAATCATTTTTGAATATTACCTTCTTGCACCATTGCCTCCATATTCCAATTGCTCACCAAGTCCTATCTTTCTGTCTGCAGAAATATCTCTAATCTACTCCCACTGTCTCGCTCCTCTGCTACTGCCGTATCTTGCCTGGACCCTAGTAATTATTATCAGAATAGGTTCACCTCTTCAAGCTTTTCTCCCTGTGAACTTCCCCTCTATATCACTTGAAGAATTATTTTAAATTAAATTTGATCCTGTCACTCCCAATTTAAAATACTCCATTAGGGCCCCATTGCCTATGGAAATCAAACTCCCTAGCATTCCCCTGCCTATATTTTCAGTATCATTCCCCACCATTTGCCCCTTAAGCTGCAGCCAGACAAAAACACTCATTTCTGTACATGCCATGTACTCTTCACCCAAGTGTCTTTGTTCATAGTGTTGTTGATCACTGAAACACTTTTCATTTCTTGTTAATGCCCTTCCAGTTTTAACCTTCAGCCATCCATGAAGAAAATCCAAGATCACTTCACTGGGAGCGTTGATTGATTCTTCCTCTCTGTCCTTGATATTAACCCATGTTTTAATTAAAGTACGCGTTTGGCTCTCTATCCATTCATTTATACTTGTGTATTGCCCTATCTAGCTGGGCCAGTCTTCTTTGGAGTGAGTTTTTTGTTGTTGTAGGACTTAAACCAATGCTATGCAACAGGAGTTAACTAAAAATAAATATTCACTGAGCTAAAGGGGGAAAGAATGAATGAACCTGAAATGGGTTTGCCATATCCCACTGGTCCTCATTCCCTTCTTTGATGTATCACTTACTAATCTGTTCTATCTTCTATATTTGCTTTCCTTCTAATATGTGAAGATTAGCTTCACCCTTTCTCTTTTTTCCCTGAGTCACCAAGCTAGTAAATTGTTATTCCAAAGCCGACACCGTTCTTTGGAATTCTGTAGTTGTTGTGAGCAGTTTCAATGTGGCACTAAGTTCTCAAGGTCAAATGAGCTAATCTTAATAAACTTGCTACAAACTCAGATTTGCAGGGAAGAGAAGTGGGTAGTATTTAACCTAATATCCTATCTCATTGGCTCCTAGATTCAACATCACATTTGTTTCTTATTCTGAGAGTATCTGAAGATAGCTCTACTGTCTTCCCTCTCTCTACTCCTACTAACACCTGGGCTGAAATTCCATGCCCATGGGGGTTTATTATACCATTTCCAGTTAATGCATTGTGTGCTTGCAGAGGGAGACCCACAAAATGGTAACTGAGCAATTTTTTTTTCATGTTTCTTGTGCCTTTTTAATGGCCTTGCCCTGAAGTATTTCTGTTTGTCCTTGTCCCTTCTCTTCAGGTATGTTTAAATATATTCCGTGTACTACCTTTGGTATTTTTTCAAAATGTTCAGTTGCAGTCCTTCTGGGGATAGGCCTCTCTAGCATTCTTCTAAGAATTCTTCCCACTTTTGTGATTATCTTTACTTCTGTGTCATTGTTTCCATTTACTTCTCATTTTTATTGTTTCCATTTACTTCTCATTTTTATAGAACCAGAATTCACCACAGCAGTTCTTGTCAAGACTTAGCGATATCTGTAACGGTGTCCCCTTTTCTTTCCCTAAGATTATGACTATAGAGTTTTATATGATCAAAATTTTATTTTTCAGAATCTCTTTCCTATTAGAGTTGATATCTCTGTGTTCATAGCATACCTACCTTTTCACTGAACTTTTAAAATGTTTTTCACAAGTCAATGGCGGGTATCCGATTAGAATTAATGTTCTCTGTCCTCACTATTATGAACATCAGGCTGGTACAGTAACTTTCTTCTAAGAGTCCAGTAATCTTTATGTTTTTACTGAATTTTTTTTTTCTTCCTTGCAACTGATCAATATTAAGGCTATAGAAAGCTCACTTTGGGGCTCCTCGAAGGTTGTGAACAGACTCCTGCCATTCCTAATCTGGTTTAACTAAATCATTATGAATCTATTTTCCATGACTTTATTTTAAACTCTTTTAAAATATATATTTTGTTATATATTTTGGTCTCTTGGTTAATGAATTCTGAGATTACTTTCTATGCTGTAAAATGTGCTTTAATTTCTTTCTACTAAAATGCTTCCGTTTACACTTTGAGCAGTAAAACCCTAGTTTTAGTATTTCATGAGTTGGTGAGTAAATGTATGTTTATATTTTCAAGACCTTCCTAATCCTTTCAGTCTGTCTTTTTATAAAAAAGCTTACTTAAGTTTTCTAGCTGATAAGATAGCATCTTTATATAGGAAAACATTATACTTAGGAAGCATGAATTTAAATTCCTTCACATCTTTCTCAAAGCAACATTTTAGGGAATGTAAACTACCATTGTCATTCTGTAGATATAGAGACCAATATAATCGAATGACTCCACTTAAATGTAAAGTAGTGAGGATAGACACAACCCTGTCCTTTCAGTGGTCTCCACCACTCTGGATTTCCCACATTGGGGTTTTTTGTTCCCTTCTTGGGCTGCCATTTTCCCTCTCTCTCCCCACTGAGGTATTTTTTTAATCCCTCAAGACTCAGCCAATAGTTTTCTTCTCTGTGCTACTTCCCTGACACCCCAGATGAAAGCAATCTTTCTTCTCTCCTCACCACACATTTCAATAATAATTATAAAAAATGTTATTGATCGTAACATCTTTGTGACTGACCTCCTAGGTATTATGAAGACATAGCATTCTACGAATTACAGCAAGACTGGTTAGTAGGCATAATTTTTTTCTTAATTGCTGTATCTAAAAGAAACACGTTACAAGACCTTTCAGAATACCAACTGTGTGTAATATTTTGTGTTCTTAAACGAGAAGTGAAGTAGATAGGTTGTATGAGTGACATTAGGTAATGTTTTGAAACATGTGAGCCATAATTATCCCCACACAGTTCAGAAGACCTAGGCATCATTTTTTAAGGACAGTATTGAACTTAATGCTGGCTACAGTGGTCAGTAGCTGAACAGAGAAGATGGGGCTAGGAGCATGTCATAGGAGGAGCTGGCTTCCCATAGTCTCTCCCCTCCTACCTTTTTGTGGCATTGTCTGTTGGGATGGGAAAGCAGAGGAAACAATGCATATTCGGCTGCTAAATGGAGTGAGTTCAGATGGTCAGCCTGTGGTCTGTCCAATAGACCACACTACCTCTTAATACTTCTTAGCAGTTTCTAATGTGCCACGTTGTTAGAAGTCTTCAGTTTTAAGTTTCTGCAGGCCTAAGCCTTCCTGGCCATAACTGCATGGCCAATCACTTTCCAGCTTTAGAAAAACAAGAAGAAAAACAGGGTACCTGGCTTGCTCTGTCAGTGGAGTATGCCATACTTGAACTCAGAGTCATGAGTTCAAGCCCCGTGTTGGGCATAGAGCCTTCTTCGAAGAAAACAAACAAACAAAAAAAGGAAAACAAATGGTATTTCCTGGTGATACCATTGTAAGTGACCGTCAGGTCCATAGGATAGGTCCGTCTATGGTGTACAAGGTACTATGCTGAGACGTTGACCATTCAGATTACTCCCTGCCTTGGAGTGTCTGGGAAACCAGTTGAAGAGAAAACACAAACACATAGACACACAGAGAAAATAACCACCAAAATGGGGCATGTGAAATGGCCAAAGAGGCATATGAAACACTGGTTGTCAAAATGCAGATGTTTGCCCTTCGAAGGTGGGTATCAGTTTAACATGTTTTGCCATGTTTGTACCATCAGAAAATTTTTTTACTTATTTATACATGACTTGCTAAAGTATTTATTTTAGTCTTCTTCCTAAGCAATAATATTAGCAAAATCATACAGCTTTCTTCTAGTACATTGTTTTGGACACATGTGAGGTTCAACTATGTGAAACTTCCAATATTTGACCATTTTAAATCCACAGAAACATCAGTTTCACATGGCTAAAAGTAAACATAACTCTTAAAAGTTAAACTAATGGTTTCATGTCTCCCATCAAATCCCCGGACATACCACCCTTGAGTTGGAGGGAGCAAGCCGCCCTAAAACTTTGGGACTCTGAGGGCGGTACTCTGAGGGCAGAGGCCCTGCTGCGGGTGTGGGAGGCAGTGGGGACTTTGGGTGAGAAAGGAAAGCTGATTCCCTGGAGAGAACACTCCTCTCTCTCCTCTGATGTAAATCTTTAATCCTTGCATAGATTAGGAAAGCATCTTTTCAAAGCATGTGAACACAGTTTTAAGACCTTTCTGAAGTTTGCTGAAAATCATGCTCTTATTATTACTAATACCTTAAGCAGGATAAGGTATTTCTATTAGGGAGGATATGGGTGCCAGCAGGGTGACCGTGGCTATGGAGTGCTGTGTAATGTAAGTGGAGGAGGCATGAGTTTGACCACGTGAGGACAGCTGCATGGAATAGAAAGTTCTGTGGCACTTTCCCCCTTAGAGAGCAAGCTTGCCTGGCTATCAAATCCCACTGAAGACTTGTCTGCCAGAGGCAGCAACTGACAGGGCTTAGGCTCCCTTCAGTTCATTCTAGAAGCTCCTTTTGCCATTCCTGTGGCCATCTTTGTAGCTTTTTGGCCATCCCTACTGTGCTGAAGACTCCATCCTCAGGCTTTCCTCCTTACCAGGTGCAAGTTGCCCAGCACATTCCTCTGAGCTTACTGTGAGGGTGAATCAAAGGTCACTTTCTCAGGATCAGTTTCTGGGACTGCCCCGCCTGTCAGGCCCAGACTTAACCCTGCCTGAGGTGTGTGCCAGCAGAGAACATCGAGGCATCTGACCAGTGGGCCATGGAACAACGTGAACTATATTTTTTTGGAATGAGAAGAGAACAACTGTGTTGTAATGGTTCTAATATTCTTTGAAAAACTCACTGAGTGCTTCAAGTCATGGAAATGTGTCCTCACTGCTTTTAAAGCTACCTATATAATTTAGAAAATTATAGGTAGGACTTACTGTTTCCTTAAGTTTAAAGAGAATAAATTTGTGTGTGCTTCATTGAAAATTTATTGGTATTTGGTGTCTAGTGTTAATTATTTGTGTCTGGCAGAAAAGGACAAGGCAGGGGTGCGTGGGTGGCTCAGTCATTTAAGTGTCCGCTTTCCGCTCAGTTCATGATCCTGATGTCCTGGGATCAAGTACCAAGTCAGCTCCTTGCTCAGCAGGGAGTCTGCTTCTCCTTCTGCCCCTCCTGACCCATCCCCCCTTCAAGCTCTAGCTCTCTCTCTCTCTCTCTCTCTTTCTCAAATAAATAAATAAAATTTAAAAAAAAAAAAAGAAAAAGAAAAAAAAGAACAAGGCAGGGCTGCTCTGTTGACTTACTGGTACTTAGATCTTAAAAAAAAAAAAAAAAAATGCTTGAGGGTCAAAGTAGAATTCAACAATAATGACCACAAAAACAATTCATAAATTAATCTCAGAACCAAGATGAGGACTAAATTACATTTAAATCTTTAAAACATCACAGACACTTTATTTCTCATGAGACCAGGAAAACCGTGACTCTTGGTCACAGTCATGTCATTTTGCTTGATGACACAGTGAACTTCATTTGTTTGAGTCATTTAGCAAATTCGTATCTGTATATTTTAAAATGCAGGTTTTATTATTATTTAGGTTTGGCTAAGCCAAGAGATCAAGAGATACATTGAAAAATATTTTGTTACTCAGAGTTTGCAGAGTGTGCCCTTGGGCCACACTGGGAGCCACACTAAGGTCAGTCAGGATGCAGCGGGAGCCCAGTGGGGTGAGGGGGAAATGTGGGCAAGAGGCTTTAGTGTGGTTTCTGAGGAAAGGAATGAGCGAAGCAGAGTAAGCAGGTTTAGGATTGACTAGTTGGAATAATTTGAGCAGGCATGAGGTACAGGGGTTCTCTCCAGGTATCTGGTGCCGGGCCCTGGGGCAGTGAGGGCAGAGGAATGGTGGTTTAGAGTGTGAGCGCCTAGAACAGAGATGATTGAGAGTATGAGGTCTGGGTTCTAGGTTTGCATTTGAAAAGTGTGGTCTTAGGTGAGTTATTTGCTATCTCCAGGAATGGGCTAGCCCTGGAAGGGGTGGTCCCTCCGGTCCTCCAAGAAGGAGACCTCCTTCCTGCATCAGGAAATACGAAAATAAAAGACCCGATTAATACTCTGTGTGTGTGTCTGTGTTAGCATGTGTGTACACACAAACACACTCAGAACATTTATTCAGTGAATTTGTGGTGGGGGAAAGGAAGGATGCATGTCTGCTGTGTACTAGACACCATTTGGGCTGATGGAGATTTAGCAGGAAAAGCACAGGTTTGTTTTTTGGGGGTTTTTTTTGGTCAGACTGCCCTTACAGGAGACCAGCCTACCAAAGACATGATTATGTAATACAGCCTCAGAACCTGCAAAATCCTGTGGAGATAAACAAGGGCGGGAGAAGGACAGAAGAACTGGTTTTGGGTAGGTCCAGGGGGGCCTATCTGCAGGGGGTGACGTTTCAGCAGAGAGGGGACTCAGAGGAGAGCAGGAGTGGGACAGGATATGGGGGAACACAAGGGCACAGTCACTGAGCAAGGACCCTGCTTGGCAGGCTCAAGGAAGAGTAACGAGGCCTGAGTCCTGGGGACTCCGGGAGAGGGGATGCTATAGGAACTGAGGTAGCCGAGGTGACCAGAAAGCAGATTCCAGAAGAACCTGAAAGTCATCCAAGGGTGCTGGAGGCTGTTTATGTATGATTCTGTCATGCTAGAAATTTGAGCCATAGTAAGACAAGAGTTCAGCTTTGGCCTCAAAATGCAAATCAAGTTGCCATAACCCCAGGCTATTTTCTTCTTCACTCTTAACTTTTTTTAATATACGTTTGAGATGGATTAGTTTCCGAATGGGGAAGCTTAGTATCTTTCTCCCCAAGTTATACATTGGGAATTCTTTTTTATAGTTTAAAATATATCACACAGGATCACCGGGGTGGCTCAGCTGGTTAAGCATCGGCCTTTGGCTCTGGTCATGATGCCAGGGTCATGGGATCGAGTCCTCCACTGGACTCCCTGCTCAGCAGGGAGTCTGCTTCTCCCTCTGCCTGTTGCTCTGCCTGCTTGTGCTTAACTCTCTCTCTCTCTGACAAATAAATAAATAAAATCCTAAAAAAAAAATTATATATACATATACACACACACACACACACACACACACACACATATATATAAGACAGAAATTAAAAATTCTCCATATAACAACAAAAGGAGAGCTTTCAGGTCATGACTTCTTGAAAATGACTTTCTGTACCATTGAGTTCCTTGGCATATGTTGGAGTTTAAATAAAGTAAAATGCAATTTTAGAAACTGCCACACTTCTGTAAATCTAGGAGAAGAAAAAGAGATCTGTGAACAATCAGCAATTTGCTTTTATTTTCTATTAAATCGTGGTGTTTTTTGTACTTGGTATTGTTTACTGAATATAAAGTAAAATCCACTCATACTCCACTTACCATAAGCGTGCCTACAAAGAAAACCTCATTTCAAATCTAATTGTGGACATTGTTCCTTCGTTAAAAATTCATAGGGTTTCTGAATATGCCACAGAAGTACTAGAGTACCATTTTTTCCCCTGCTCTTTTCCCACTGCCAATTCTGATCAGAATTTTGAAGCACCCATCTCTCTGAGGGAAAAGAAAAAAAAATTAGAAAAGAAAGAAGGAAATTAAGAGTATAAATAGAAAGACCTTCTGACCAAATATGCTGCAGTTTCAGTATAGGCAGGTGAAGAGACAGGGCAAACAGTCTTCTGCTAGCCTCTGTATCTTGTTATAGCCACCGACTTCTTCCTCTCAGCAAACTTTACGTGTGCTGTTAACAAAGACCTGGTCCGTTGTTTCAGAGAAAGGGAGGAAACCTGAGAGTGGGCACCTTGCCATTGGTTAACGCCTATCCACCCACATTAGTGAGACCTAAGTCACACCTGGCTTGTTAGTAGAGTGCATGCTGTTGGTGGCAATGGACAAGACAAGCAATGCCTTTGGTTAGCCTCCATGGTTAGCCCCTGTTGTTTATAAGCTTTCACTGATTTGGGTTGAAAATGTTCAAACACATGGGGTGGCTGGATGGCTCAGTTGGTTAAGGGTCTAGATTTAGGCTCAGGTCATGATCTCAGGGTTGTGAGACCGAGCTCCCCTCTAGGTATGGAGCCCTCTTAAGATTCTCTCTCTCTCCCTCTGCCCCTCCCCTCACTGTCTCTCCTCTCTCTCCCTCCCTCCTAAAAAAATAAATAAGAAGAGTATGCAAAACTGGTGCAGACACTCTGGAAAACACTATGGAGTTTCCTCAAAAAGTTAAAAATAGAGCTACCTTATAACCCAACAACTGCACTACTAGGTATTTCTCCAAAGGATATAAATATAGTGATCCAAAGGGGCACATGCACCCCAATGTTTATGGCAGCAATGTCCACAATAGCCAAACTAGGGAAAGAAACCAGATGTCCATTGACAGATAAATGGATAAAGAAGATGTGGTATGTGTGGGGTGTGTGTGTGTGTGTGTGTGTGTTTAATGGAATATCACTCAGCCATCAAAAAGAATGAAACCTTGCTGTTTGCAATGACGTGGATAGAACTAGAAGATATTATGCTAAACAAAATAAGTCAGAGAAAGACAAATACCATATGATCTCACTCATGTGAAATTTAAGAAGTTTTGAAGTTTAAGAAGTTTGAAATTTGAAGTTTGAAATTTAAGAAGTTTAAGAGGGAGGAAAACCGTAAGAGGCTCTTAACTGTAGGAAACAACCTGAGAGTTGCTGGGGGAGAAGTGGGTGGGGGATAGGGTAACTGGGTGATGGGCATTAAGGAGGACTCTTGATGTAGTGAGTGTTATATGCAAATGATGAATCACTGAATTCTACCCCTGAAACTAATAATACAGTATATGTTAACTAAATTAAATTGAAATTTTAAAAAAAAAATAATATGCAGGGGCGCCTGGGTGGCTCAGTGGGTTAAGCCTCTGCCTTCAGCTCAGATCATGATCTCGGGGTCTTGGGATGGAGCCCCACATCCAGCCCTCTGATCAGCAGGGAGCCTGCTTCCCCTCTCTCTCCGCCTATTTGTTATCTCTCTCACTCTCTCAAATAAATCAATAGAATCTTAAAAAAAAAAAAAAAAAGGATGTGCAAATACAAGAAAAAATGCATAACTGTATATGACAAAAAACTGATCACAGGGCATAGAGGAAATGTACTTGTCTGGATTTCATTTATACTTGCAATCATTGTGTTACATTTAATATATTTTAGAAGTTACCTTTTCTCCTCACATACATTTATTTTGGCCATTTAGCTCAACAAGGAGCTTGCAAATTCAGAAACAATTTGAATCCCATCCAACTCTGATTAGAAGACTACAACTGTAACTTTTATTTTATCCTGCATCATATTTTCAGTATTAACTCACGTTTTCTCTTTCATTTTCTGCCCTTCTTAAACTGGCCTGCTCATCTCCTTGGTTCCCAACAGTGCTCTAACAACAGTTAACGTTTCTGAAAGGCTCCACCCTTGTCAGCCATTGTTCTGAATTTCCTTTGCTGGATTAGGACATCAGGATTCCACTATGTGCTTTTCCTGCTGTCTGATTGGCCGGAGCACAGGAGTTTACAGACCAAAACAGAGATGCTACTGCCAAACCCCTACCATGTTCACACTCAAGCCCCCTAATTTGTGATTCTGGTGTCATGTGAACTAGCAATGAATTAAACCAGGACACTGGTGGAAAAACCATCAAGAACAGAATATGTCCTTTTCAAGGGGGAAGGGAAGAAATAGTTGGTGTGAAGATGGGCTCACAAAATTGTCCTTGACGGAATTTATACTGCTGTTTTGGAATCGATAGAATTCCTCTATGAGAACCTAGCTAAAGGCATCTGGGTTTTAACTGTCAAAATACCTGACCGCGTTGCCAGTGACGTCTCATTTCTTTCGGTTCCTCCAACAGACGTTATGTGTTAGCCCCTGAAATAACTTGGGAGATGAGGATCGAAGGCATAAAGTGGAACAGCTCAGGGAAACTGGCCCCCCGGGGAACTTGCGGCAGGAGCTGTCCTGCGATATGGAAACTGTGCTGCCAAACTGCCCTGCCATGTTTTGCAGGAGAGGGAAGTCCCCAGCTCTGTGCCCAGGCTGACAGTTTATCTTTGCTGGGTTGCAGAGTAACTGCCATAATGATGATGACTCTGATAAGCACATGGTGGGACTCTGATTCAAATGGATGTCTCACAGATCCTTATGCCTCCAGCACCTCCCATATGTCAGTGATCCCTTGGGCCAGGGATTAGACAATGGGATTTCTGGTTTACTCAGCTCCCAGCTTTCCCCACCTGCACAGGACCTCCACCTCCTGCTTTTCTGTAGCTCTTGTTTATGCTGGCAAGCAGAAAGGAGAACTGAACCCCTGGCCTGCCTTGTAGCCAGCTGCTGGGGTAACGAGATAGCCTGTGTTGGGGACAGCACCTCAGGTAGAGGTAAGAGAAGTAGGACGAGAGGGATAGTTAGCACAAAGTGAGTAAGGAAAGGAATAGTAACCCGAACTTACCTCCCAGCCATCTTATTCATATGCCCAGGGCAGCCTTTCCATCTTGCCATCCTTCTTTCTCAGTGTGGTATTTCATTAAGTAGTAAAATCATGGGGGTATGGGGAGCTGGTGAATTGGACAGTACACTGTGCTACCCGTACAGAGAAAACAGTTCTGGGCATCTTTGGTGGGGACGATGCTTACACCACATTCCCAGCTCTGATCACAGATTTACCCTCAACATATGCATTTGATAAAGTTAAGCCCAATTTGGGCCAAGATATCTGTGAGACTTTCTGGTAAAACCTAACCTGTAAGGTCAACTGTAGGTAGATGTCTTAAGCATCTTTTCCCCCTATCCTTTTCTCTAAATGCACAGTTAATACCCTGACTTTAAGAAAAATGTGCTTCTCAATGAAACATTGGTCTTGACATGTTTTCCAGCAGTGATTTCTGATTCGCTCAAATTCTTTCCCTTGCCTACTTTTATAATTGAAGTACAAGGGTCAACTTGGATGACTGGGAACTGGGGGAAGGACCATGTGAAGATAAAAGTTTCTGGGTCCTAATTATCTTGGGATCCTCAGACTGTGGCTTTACCTTGACTTGTCAGGCCATCTCCTGGCACAGTGCCGATACTGGCATTTTCTCTCCCAACAACTTGGGCTTCTTGTATACTTCCTGCTCATAGCAATTCTTGGTTTCAGCCTACCTGTCTTTTTTGGGAGTGTAGGTGAAGGAAGGAATCTTAGTGAGTGTCCTTCCTTATTGCAAGCCTAACAATACTCTAATGAATGATTATATCCAGAATCTTGTTGTTGTTGTTATTATTTTCTTATGATAGGCAAGTTCCTAGTGATATGGTTTTGGAATGTAGGTGAGGTTTGGTGGGTTGGGGTCTGGAGCCAACATCCAAGAAAGAATTCTTGAGACATCTTTGGTGCAAAAAGTTGGTTTTATTAAAGCACAGGGACAGGACCCGTGGGCAGAAAGAGCTGCTGCAAGGGGGTTATGAGGGGTGGCTGATCGTCATCTTGGGAGTTGGGGGAGATAAGGAAAAGGGAGGTTTCAAAAGGATTTTCATATGTTAAGGACTTACTGGATACTGGAGGCCTTGCCATTGTCAAGTTCAGGTAGTTTTTCCCTCTAGGAACACATTAATATTAAGACCGTTGGGAGCTTCCTGGATGAATGTTACACATGTCCCACCCAGGAGTTGGGAGTGGGGGGTTGATTTGCAGGGTGTCAGCTTGTTCTTTGTCCTCGGCTTGCCTTCTGCTCCCTCATCACTAGGAATACCTAGTTTGCCACACTACAGCCAGCCCAAGTCTGGTAATGCTTTTTTATTTTGCAGACCCACACTGTGTCTGTGTCTTGCTCGCCATTACATTCTTGCTCTCAAGCACATTGCCTGCATACAATAAGGATTTAATAAAGATCTGCTGAGTGAATGTGTTCCCGGGGAATGGAGTAACCCTTCACCTCAGACACTGGTGCCTTTAGAGCCAGTCAAACCAAGAAGGGCTTCTGAGTCTGGCCTTTGTTGGAGAAAACCTCAGTTCCCCAAATCTACAACAACAGAGGCCCCGGTTAAAATGAACTGAACCTTGGGGTTCTGCGATTCATTAGCTTTGTGACCTTGGGTAAATGAGCCAAAGTTTTCACTTTCTGAACCTTTTCATCTTCTGTAGAAACTGGCCAATAACATCTATCTCGTAGGTGGTTGTTGATTTTTCATAAGATCAAAGATGTGGGATTGTTACACAAGAAGCTATTTTCCCACGGGGTTCCTCTGGGAGAAGGGCTGAGGGAATGACATTCTCCCTTTACCTTACAGACGTTCAATTCCTGAACTCATTAATCACAATACCTTGAAAATAAAAATGCCCTTGAAAGAATATTCATTTCCGTCTACCTAGCCCATAATGATGTTTATTCTCAGATTGGAAAGAATGTCACTGGATTCCACCGCCACAAATGTCACTATCAGAGAAAAAGGGACTGTGGCATCAGTGGGTTAGAATGGCAGCATGGGCTTGGGGCGTCTATTTGAATGAGGATGGTGTGTCTCCTGTTAGTACGACTTTAGTATTCAGAGATTGTACTGGGAGAAGTCTGGAAAGGATGCTGCATTTAGTTCCATGTTGATTATGTGTCTCCCGGTGATGTTGGCCTTGTTGGTCGGTTACTAATAAAATGCTTTGTGTCTTAGTGACTGTGTCGGGTTGATACTTGGGAGAAGTACGTGAACACATGTCTACTTGACTATGCAAGTCATAAAGTCATTATTTTGATTGCATTCATGGTCAAAGCCTGGCGACTATCTGGAGTTGGCAGCCATTGCCCCGTCAAACACCCTTATGTATGCTGCACTGTAGAACCGCCCCAGGGCACCGGGTATTTTCTTCGCCATTATTTTACAATAAACTTTTTCTCCTAATAAACCATAACATTTAGAATTGCATAAGAATAAGAACATCCGAGGACTTGAGGAGCAGAATATCTTTTTCATTAAGACTAAAAAGGAAAAAAAAAAGATGCGATAGGACTAGTGGGAATTCATTTAAAATATTTGTCGAGGTTGGGTTTAAGCCATCTTGCTGTGAAAATAATAAACCACGGTAGCAATAACAATGCTCTGTAATTCCCACAAAGCACATTCAGCATAATTTCTTTTTTTTATAAATAAGAAAACCATAAATAAAAATGATTACTTTAATGCTAACATGAAATTACAGTCAGTACCACAGGCCAGATGTTTTCCTCTCGTATCCGTTTCTTCTGGTCAGTCTTCGTGCCCTCCCCCACTTTCCCCCAATCATACGTAAGTGGTCTGTGAAGAAGTAACTGGGGATAGCATTTGATCCTAAACGGAGGTTGACAAATTTAAGGGGAAAATAGACCCTTGTTTATCTCACACATTGTAGGCAGGAAGGAGACAGAGCCTCAGAGTAGCCGCTTAATAAGACTTGTGCAGACTCCTGGGGGGACTGGCAGCTGGACTTCGCTTTTGGAGGCCCCCCCACCACATGGCACTGGACACACAAAATACACTCACATCTGACATTCGATACCATTTTGTCTATAGGACTTTTGGACAGAACTTCTGTAATTCTGCTTTTGAAATGATTTTCCTACGAGTGACTCCTCTCATTGAAAACCAGCTCTGATTTATCCATAACGGGGCAGAGTCAGGAGTTTTTTGCAATTTGAGAAAGCCACACTTACAACCGATTTTCAATGGTAATGAAGTCTATATGACTATTAAATTTGAGAATTAGAGAAGTTGTCATAACACAACATTTCCTGGTGTTTCCTTAAATAAGTCTTTGGTTCTGATGATGCACGTTTCACTGTCTGTTGACACAAAATGTTTTCAGCTTTCCAGCATTATGGGAGACTCTGTGCCTTTAGTTCATAAATGATAACACAGCCACAGCTAGAAAACTAGGCTACTTTCCCAGGGCAGATGCGTTGTTGATCTGGAAGACTGGAGTAGAAGAAGAGATGCTATTTGAGGAGCTTAGTCCTCCAAATGCCATTCCCTTGTACGGAAGGATTTCTGTTTGACATTCTGAAGAGGCACATATTTCCTCCTACTGACAGGGAGAAGGAGTATTAATGGGGGAAGGTAGGGTGGAGGATAGCACATTTACACCCTTGTATGGAAATATGTAACCAAGAGTGAGAGCAGAAATGGAGTTACAGCTACGACAGCAGCATTTTCCAGTGACTTCAGCCTGGTTCGCAGCGCTGGAGCCTTCCGTTGCCTTTATCCCACCCTGCTTTTCAGGGGCAGGAGCCTCCATGGAGGATTTCTGTGTTACAGAGCTCTCGCTAAGATCACGATGGTCAGGCAAGTCTTTACCTCTGAGGATCCCCACCTCCAAGAGCAGTTAGAACATAAAGCCTTCACCACAAAAGAACCAAGACCATCTTTCTATTAGCTTCAAAATCACAAATGTCCCTAGAGGCTAAAACCACCTTGCTACACACCCTGCAACCTCTAAGCTCAAGAACCTGCATGTTTTCAGGCCCTGAAGGCCTTCCTCTTGTCTGAGCATTTCCATGTGAAGCTTGGTGAACACAGCCAGGGACACCAAGGGCTTGACCACTTCCTCGGAACACTTCCCACCAGTCTAGAACTTACCAGTCAAATATCTGGCTGTACTTTTGTTTGCCCCAGGAGCAAGCCCTTCTCCAGCTGGCCCACTCCCATGAGGTAACCACAGCGTCTGTGACTCTCCACGGAGTGGAAAGGACTGCTCCTAGGAATCCAAGGCCCCCCACCATCCTGTTCACTGTTTTCAGACCATAAACAAGGGCTGTGTATGGTCATTTAAGGAAACAGAAAACAAGGCCTCTGGCTCTGGGCACCCCAGTGGAGGTTAGGAGTCCTGCTAAGTCTAAATCCTGAGGCAGTCATGACTCTAGGGCTAATACTTCATCCATGGTGTTGCAAAGGCATCATTAAGAGCACATTAGTTTAAAGAATAACTAAAGTGTTGTTTGTGACCCAATGAGGAGAAATGTTAATCAGGATGAGCGTCTGGCTCAGGCTGGTCAGGCTCTGATCTGAATTTTACTGCAGGTAGATTTCCATAGATTAGAAAGTTCTAATCAGGGCTTTTTTCAGAAAACAGATAATTCATTTACCTGAGTTTGCAGCCAGGTAAGGGTCAGTTAGTCACCCGCTACAATTAAAATGTTCCACTTTGTAGCTTAATACGTTTTTCATGGTTGGGGCAATGTGTAAAATGAGTACATAATGAAAAAACAGAGTTCAAAACAGCACAAATTATAGAATGATATTGCCAGCCTTCTCTTATATAAGAAGATAATAGCATTTACAGAACTTGCTTCTGTGTAGAAGTGGGGTTGGAAAAACCAGCATGGGACCAATATGCCACATACATGCAAATACATTATACATGCATACAAAATTACTTTTTGATGGATGGGTGGTTTATAGACCTCATACCTTTGAAGCCTGAAGTCTGCCCAAAGTCTGTTTTGGAGGTGTTACCTCTCTCTCATAAGGTCTGCTTCTTCCCATCTCTATTGCGCTTTCTTGGCCACCCATTGCTCTGCCATCTCAAGGGAAGTTTCTGTGTAGTTACAGCATTGTCTTTGCTTGGTCTCACCAGCAGAACTGTTTGAATGGAAATGTGAGGAGAACAGAGAGTGTGCAAACAGGAAACCAACTTGTCCAGTGAGAAGAAGCACGGGTTCTCTGATCTGTCCTGATTCACATTCATAAATTTGTCTGTGATTGACTTGGTGGGCAGTCCACACCCAGGGGAAGTTGAAATTAATGAAATTTCAGGCTTGAACCTTGATGTTCTGTGAACCTGGTGTGTTTGTCCTGAATTGTTAGGGATTTAGAAAAAGCTTTGCTTAAAGTGAGACTCTTCTGGCTTTAATGGACCCAGGCTTATGTTTATGAATGAGATTGCGTCCTTTAATAATTCACTCGCCAGCAGAGTCAGCAATGATAACGTTCCCTGTGCTAGGTGTATTTTGGAAGGTAGGAAACAACGTATGACAACATATTGTGTATGTGGTTGATGGATATCCATGAATGAGAGGTCAGAGTTGACCCATTACATGTTTCATAAACAGCCTTCAGATATAATATTGCCCTTCTCAGAAAATCTGAACTAACCTACGTGTGGAAGCTCCTGTATCTTTTTTTTTTTTAATTTATTTTTATTAGAGAGAGGTCTCAAGTAGGCAGAGAGGAAGGCAGAGAGAGAGAAGAAAGCAGGCTTCCTGCTGAGCAAAGAGCCCGACGTGGGACCTAATCCCAGGACCCTGAGATCATGACCTGAGCCGAAGGCAGAGGCTTAATCCACTGAGCCACCCAGGTGTCCCGGAAGCTCCTGTATCTTAAAACTTGCCTATACAAAGACTTTGAAATTATATATTGTCACCATAGCATCTTGTCATGTTTTCTTTTCCATTTTTAATGGAAAGGGAAATACTTTTTCCCTGTGGCCTCAAGCTTTCTCTTTTATTATTTTGTTCAATTTAGAAATATGAAATATAATATTTTTAAAAGCATAGGTTTTCTGAAAACAAAATAATTTTACCTTTATCATTTTTCTACACTTACAAATGTAATGCCAAATTGTATTTTTCTTGGTGTCAGAAGATAATTGGCTTTTATCTACTTTCATGCCTATGCTGGTTGAACTGTCTCTGGCAAATCTGGTGATTTTGTTTGATTTCATGAGTTCAGAAGAAGACCTTGTTTTGTCTCAATCATATTCTCTCTCTCTGTCTCCATCTCCCTCTGTCTCTTTCAACATTGAGTTCTTTGAAGACAGACATGTCGTGGGTAAAACCTTATCATCCATTCAATAACCATGTCCTCCCCAGATGGAAGGACAATGATATGTAGTTTAAAACGGGCTGCTAGATAGAGTGGAAAAATGGAGGATGTAATCACAAATCCTTAACAACCTTTTGTGCTTGAGAAATGGCCAGACCTGCTTTTTGTCCTCTGTGGTGCACGTCAAATAGAGATTTTTCCTTTCTTCCAATGATTTCACTTCTTCAGCATATATGTATATCTGTGCCCTTATTACACTAATGTCCTGCTTAATGGCTCTGGAGATGCTGTTATTTATAGATTTCAGTACATTCAAAGAACAGCTGCAAAAAGTCTCACCAAGCGGGAGCCTCACTGTAGCCTGATTATGACCCTGCATTGGTTGCCAGGGAGGTGTGGGATCTTAGATCTTGGAGAATGACTTGTTAAGTGCACCAAAAGCTTATCTGGAAGGATCTAACATTTTAAAAAATTGTCTTCCTTTGACACTTTAAATTCATCTGTGTTCTAGTTTCCAGAAGCAATTTCCCCTCTTGTGTTCTTTAGCTTTCAGAACTCCAGCCTTTGGAATTGGACCCTGGAACTGAAGTTTATTCCTTTGCTCCTTTATTATTTTCTTCTTTCTCATCTTATTTTCCTTTTTAATTTCCTTTCTTCTTTCTGTGACTGAATTCACTCGAAAAACATATATGAATGTGTATATATACACACATATAACTTATATATCATTTTCCATATATTTCATGAATTTATAAACATTATAACATTATATATAACAAATTTTGTATTATATGTAATATTGATTATATATAATCTATATTACTCTACATTACACATGACATATATAATTACATATAATGGGTCAACTCATCCCCCTCATTAATGAAAATATAGATAATAAATACAGATATATATATTTATTACCTATATTTTATTATTATATTATCTATATATATATATATATATATATATATATGGAGAGAGAGAGAGAGTGTAAACACATACACATCTGCCACATTTTGGGTACTGTGCTTGTTAGCTGCAAGCTATGCAAAGATGACTCTTCTCCTGAATCATTTTAAGCGTGTTGTTTATAAGGGACATAGACGTAAACAACTAATTCGAATACAAAGTCACAAATGCTGATATAAAGGTCCAGGGAGCTGTAGGAGCATAGTGGGGGGAGTACATATCTCCTTTGCCTTCTCATTTAAAGAATATACTACAAACTATGAACCAGGGAATGGGGTCTCTCCTCAGGGGCACAGCACTGCTGTGTATGTCAAATCGTGATACTATTGAAAAGAGGCCAGTGATTGTATAAACGTATGAGTCACAGGTTAGATATTAAAGAAGACCTTTTCGATTTCATGGTTTTGCCAGAACATGCTATTAAGGTTCAGCCCTCCCTGAATTGCTCATTGCTTAGTTCCAACCTCTGCCCAGAATTGTTTCCAAGAGGTGACTTTTTTCTCTATCACTGAGAACGATCTTTGTATCCTTCTTTGATAGGATATTCCTACTTTACAATTCTCCCATTAGGAATTCTCCCATAAACTCTAATTCTTCATAAAATCCAGTTAAATCTAAATCTCTTCTTCGAAACCTTAATCTTTTTATTCTCACTAATCAGGAGATACTGATCATTCATAGCCAACATCCTGTATATTTAACAGACTTGAAAAAGTTATCATGCCTTATAATGTGGTACCTTAAGTAATCTTCATTATCAGCTGCTCCCCTGAAGCACACCCAGAACTCCCAAAATAACTCCTATCTAAGAATTAGGGAGTCACGTAGGAATTTCTGTCTAGAGTGGGGCAGGAAAATGCTGGCATACACTGTATACTTCCCAATGAGCCACCTGAAAATCTGCCTCATCGTTTCTCTTTTCCAAAGTGCTTTTTTCCCCACTGGTGGCCACCAAGACCCCTTCTTTATTTCCCCTCAGAGTGCTTACCCTTAGGGTCCTTTTTTTACCATGTTTTTCAAAACAATTCCACTCTGCCTCAAAACTTGCAGAGGCCACTCATTTCCTAGATCAGTAAAACACTAAGACCCAATATGTGGCAGGACCCATTCTCCTTAGAAGCCTAGTAACCCTCTACAGTAATTAGAGTGTGTCCTTTGGGATCCTTTTGTATTTGAAGAAATAATAGAATTTCACAAAACAGCTGAAAAGACATTAAGCTTTTCTAGTTGTTTCTCAGTGGGAGAATTGGTGTGAATTACTTAGTTTACCATTGCAGGAAGCAGAAATGTCTCTCTTATTATTCATAGACAGTTGCTTAAAAATCATGGAATTAATAAAGAAGCACCATCTCTTTAACAATATTCTGTGGTTTTTTTTTAAACTAGGGAGCATTTCTATAACCTCAAAAGCATCCTACTGATTACATGAACATCAAAATGAAATATTTTCTTCATCCTGGAAAAGAAAAGTAGAACTTTGGATGGGAATGCATTTCTCTCTTTGCTATAAGTATAAGCCATGTTAATGCTAATGAATAGTTCCTGTAAAATAAGATTCACATGTCATATGAAATAAGTTTCCTTTGGAACCAACTCTTAAGAACACATTAATAAATATGATTTTCTCACTATAATTATTTTTCTACTGAAGTAAGCATGAACCTGAGGACTTAACATCAAACAAAATCATTCTTTTAAATTAAAAAGAAAGAGAATTTTTAAAACTTAATGCATCTCCACCCCATTTTATAGCAATCTATGCTTTGTGGATAGTTACAGATGGGTATTATTATTCATAGCATGTGTATGCCCTTGGGACCTGTAAAAGTTGGACCGGGTTAGCAAGAGCTGTGTTATTTACAGTGAGAGAAGCACGTGCCATTTGTTTGTTTGGCTGTTTTTGAGAGGGGGAAGAAGAAAATAGTATTTGCATAAGCTTGGTCAGTTTGAAAAATTAATTTGCCGCATTGATAAATCCTGAGCTTAGAGCTTGTTAAACAGTTATGAAATTGAGTATGAGGTTTTGTACTTGAATATACCTTAATAAAGAACAGGTTAGATTTCAGCTGAACCCTGGACAAAGCTGCATTGTTATCTTTGGCATTTTGTACATCTGATTATTTTGTGATGATCTCATCGCCCTAAAAACTGTAAATTCATACTACCAATTTCATAATTGGTCATCAGTCTCCTGAAAGCTTTCATAGTTGCATAGACAGGAAAAAAACCCAGAGGAAAAAAAATCATACATCTTTTGAATCACATTATATTATTTTATAAAGGATTTGTAGAAAGTGAAACATTTTGCTACCATTTAGGTGTGGCATAGAAAACTAGGGCAATGCTTACTTTTAGAAATATCAAGTGTTACTCACTGTTTTAGAATTAATTGCATAATTATCCAGTAGAACAGTAAGATCCCAGGGTACCTTAATAGAAACACTACACTTCCAAATAAAATAATAATAATTAGCACCTACTATATTCCAAGTACTTTATTAGCTATAATTTTTTAACTCCCCACATCTCCGTGTGTAAATAAACACCATTAGCAATATTAATCTTTTCTATAGTTTAAAAATAAGAACACAAAGGCAGAGAAATTGATTTGAATGATAAATTAGGCATTATGGCTTTGAGTCATCTAAAGAGGCAGGTATTCAATAGGAACGATAGATGTTAGTAGAGTATGAAAATTACTCTTGCCACTGTTCATAAATTACTGGGTAGTAATTAATTAAAAATATCATCTTTCATCTGAGCATCAAGGAAATTAACATTTTTAAAAGAACGCATAGCATCCTTGAGACTCTTGGATATGCCTAAGATGTTGTAGAACTTACTTTAGAGTTACCATTCTGGGTAGATGGTAGCTACATGAAGTTGTATGACATTGAAACCACTGGGTTGGTAGACTAAAGACATGTAACAGATGTCAGAGTCTCCTTAGGGAATAAGGTTTACAAACCACATCTTGCCAACAAAGCAATGAGGTTTTGTTGGTTTGTTTTTGTTTCGCTGATGCACTCAATGTATACATGAATGAATGCATCTTTTTAGGATGGGGATGAAAGCGTGCGGAGGTGCTGTGGGCCCCCAGGACATTTGATGCCCCTTTGTAACACCATAACCACTAAAGAAAAAAACTACATTCGGAACAGAGAGTTATGGAGCCATGGAAAGCTGACACCATCCCTAAAGTACTGTTGTAAAAAGACAAAGTGAAATATGGTTCAGGTACGAGTTGCGAAGTCTACAAAGTAAAGGGATGTTCTCCGCTGTAAAGTTCCAGAACTGTAGACTCATTGGACAGAAAGCTGTGATTAATGCCCATCTGACGAGAGCCCGAACTGGAGGGAAGCCAGCCAACTAAACTTAGTTTGGGGAGATAAGTAAGACAAATAGTGACCTTGCCATGATCTGAAACGACTCTACGACATGGCCATTCGAGCCAAAGAAGGAACAGTGTAGCCAGACTCTGCTGTGGTGATCTGAACTGGCTGAAGTTGGAGAGGGGAAAGTGCTTTGAAGTTTCATCATAGAAATACAGCTGGTACATGGGTAGCCAAAGAACACACACTTAGATTAGCTGTGTCTTTATGTTACTGAGTTGAATTTCGATGGTGAGACTTGTCGTCTGATGGCATCCATTGCCCAAGATCATTGATTCACCATAGATACACAAGTTCTCAATTCATTTGGATAATAGAGTTTAATTGCAAGATATAAAACATTTGTCCTGAGTCCAGTTTGCTCCCAAAGTTGAATTGTTTTCTACTGCATGATGATGGTTTGCCTTGCTGACAAATTATTAGGAAAATCCCCACTATCTTGCTTGCCTCTCTGGTCTCAGACTAGGGGTTTGTGGAGGCCATGGAAACAATTTGCTCATTTTATCCACCTATCCTTGAGGTATTGAAATGTGAGCTTCCATTTGAGCTAGACCTATACTTAGCAGGCAGTGAGTTTTCCTTGGCAGTATAGTGTTCAAAGGGATTACTGATTCTTCTACCTAAGACTCAAAGAAATAAAAGAACATACCATAAAAGGGCCAAACTTTGCACTAGACATGCACAAACGGGCCATAACCTCTAATTCTACAATATCCATTGGCAGAAACATGGCTTAGAAAAATTTCTAGGGTTGCCTAGGTGGCTCAGTCTATTAGGCATCTGCCTTTAGCTCAGATCATGATCCCAGAGTCCTGGGATCAAGCCCCGAGTCGGGCTTTCTTCTCAGAGGAGAGCCTGCTTCTCCCTCTCCTTTGGTCTGCTGCTCTGCCTACTTGTCTCTCTATCTCTCTATCAAATAAATAAATATGTAAAATCTTAAAAAAAAATTTAAAAATTCTAAATTTATACCTAAATAGAAAGTAATAATTAAATTCAATTGCTATATCAAATCTTAAAATTCAAACTTCTCAGATCACACATCTAAGCAGTATGTTTTGACTTCTCAGTTTTAAACTGGTAAAAGTGCCCTTAAAATATGCATTATGAAAAAAATATGTAGGTATGAATGCTGTGGTTTTGCATTTTTAAGGATGGAGAGAAGGCGTAGCATTTTATAAATAGTGTGCAATAAAGGCACCCTTTCCTTTGCAGCTTTATTAAATGTTTTATTGATACTTGTTTTTATTAGAAAAGTGCTATGAAAAGTGTAATAAAAATACAGGCATGTGTGTGTGTGTGTGTGTGTGTGTGTGTGTTGTGAGACTTTAGGGAAAATTCAGACCAAACAAACTGTAGCCTGTTCACTTTATCTCCATAGAACTAAAAGAAACAACTGCGTTTCCTTTGCTGCCCCAACATCCTCTCGGTCTTCTTTTATGCACTGCCTGCCATTCTTTCCTTTTGCCTTTCCTGGCTATTGTAATTTGGGTGCACTCCTTTACCAGTCTCAAGGTAAAGAGCTTCATGCCTTTCTCTTCTCCTTCCCTGCTTTTTTTCCCCCTGTCTGAATACATTTCACAGACGACCATCTTCCAAAATAACAACATCAATTAATTTTTTAACTTAAAAAAAAAATCATCTTTAGCCCTGAGTCTGCCCTCTGCATTGATGTGGAGTGTGTGGAAGAGGCTGTACCGTGGCTGATAAGCCCTGTCTGTGATGTCTCTTCAGGAGGAGGCAAGGCCCTAGCTGCTCACTGGTGCCTGGGGCTGCCTATCCAGCAGCGCGGCTCCCCAGGGAACTGACGGCTGACCCCCTGCACCCGGAGCTGTGAACCCAGACAGGAGCAGGCTGCTGGGGCACGGGATGCAGCCCCTGCGCTTGGCCCGTGCCCGTGACTCTGTGACGGGAACTTGCCCCTTGCCATTCTCTGTTTTTGCCTGAACTGCAGTTCTCCTCTCTAGGGCTCCCTCAGGTCCCCATCATGATCACTCACCACACTGCTTTCCCTTTTGCAGAATCCGATGACCTCCGTGGGGACCCTGCACTCAGCCATCAGAGCGCTCCTGCTGCCCAGGATGGTCCTACTTCAGTAGTAGATGCTGGTGGCCTTGAAAGCATCACCCGGTGTCCCCAGCAGCTTCCTCAGATGATGGCTGCAGGTAAACGTTGGGGGCAGCTGGCACAGGACACAAGCAAGGCCTTTTGAGTTAGTGGAAAACTGGCCTGGTCGCGAACTTGTGCGTTGACCCAGGAACCTGGGATCTTTAAAGAAACCAGGTTGTGGAGCTAGTGTACGTTAAGAAGCATTCAGTCAAATGGCACATATTTTGTTGAGGGTTTTTTTTTTAACTCTGCTATTTGTTTTTAATATTATTTATTTGCTTGTTTTGCTGAAAGTCTGACCTTAGAAGAAATATTTTGAAAGACACTTTTAGGCAGACACCTGCATTTTCTTAACATTAGGGAAAGAATACGTTGTAAGGTAACACTAATGAATTCAGTTAGGATCAGCTTGGCTAGTTGACAACTGTTTCTAAAGATTCTATTAATTAGTCAGAAGGTGTGCCTGCTCCAGAATCCTACTCAGAAGCAGATGATTGCATTTATTTTTAATCTACTAAGCCAATCGACTTGTTTTAACCAAAGGAGTAAGCCTGCTTTGCCTCTCAACCTTGGAACTTAACTAGTGTTTTTTCACTGAGAGAAAGAAGCAGTTCTTCAGTTTGCTTTCATTTTGTTTTTCCAGGAGTCCTTTCTTAATGGCATGCTGTGGATAATACAAACTACATGTCATTAAGTTTCCTCCCAGAATGTATTCGGAAACTCTTTATGTTTACGTCTGGAGAAAACATTGCCGTAGATTACAGCGCTTTATTTTTGTGTGGTTTGGGAATGTGCTAAATGAAGTCTCCCTTCTCCAGAAACGTGCTCTCCTTTAAGACAAACACTCTCTCGCCTTGTTGACTGGAAGTCACTGTTTCTTCCCACAGCAGCCGATGGTTTGGGGAGTATAGCGATAGACACCACGCAGCTCAACATGTCCGTGACAGATCCCACAGCCTGGGCCACCGCCATGAATAACCTGGGTATGGTTCCCGTGGGGCTGCCTGGACAGCAGCTCGTGTCCGGTAAGCTTGGGCTTGAAGGGACTTGGCGGCAGTGCCAGAGGGTGGGGGTGACAGGGGCCCAGTCATCTCCCTCACACGCAAGTGTTGAGCAGTCTGTGATTTATGATGGGGGCATGTTTGGCAGGTTGGGCTGGAGATTCTTCTCCTCATCACCTCGCTCTCCTGCCGAAGAGCTATTCTCAGAAAAAAAAGGCCCTAGGCGGTGTGTAACCTTCATAGCATTGCAGTTTCGAGTTCACATTTTAAACTGCTACATAGAAGAGCTAACATTCGCTTTCTAATTCGCAAAACTCTTTCACATTATGCCATTTGATTCCACAGTCATCTTTTTGAAGCAAGTAGGTATTGTGGTTTATTGATTGATTGAATGATTGATTAATGTTCCCATTTAAAAGACAGGGAAAC
This sequence comes from Mustela erminea, assembly GCF_009829155.1. Taxonomy (NCBI): domain Eukaryota; kingdom Metazoa; phylum Chordata; class Mammalia; order Carnivora; family Mustelidae; genus Mustela; species Mustela erminea. The sequence goes on along the minus strand of NC_045628.1, from coordinate 54,819,468 downwards.
AAAGGACAAGCCTTTAGTTGGCTTTTCCAGCACTGAAGTAGCAGAACTAGAAACCCAACTCAACAGACTCCATAGTCTACATTTTTTCCCATCACACTTAGGAATCATAATAAAATGCATTAAATAAGGAAAATGTTTAGAAATGTCATAAAGTAGAAGGCCAGTTAAAAAATTTCACCCGTTAATTTAATACGTGTTTATTGAGGATTTTCCAAGTGCCCTGTAAATGTACATTCAGAAACAGAATATATATATTTATTAATTTTATTAAGTATAAATTAATGTTATTTAAAGTCCACAAATTAAAATTAATTTTTATTTTAAAATTTTAATTAATTTTTAAATCAAAAATTTTTAAATTAATAATTATATGTGTGTGTGTGTATACATATATATATACACATTTGAGGACCATGTCTCCCTAAATTGCAAAACACAGCAAAAAAAAAAAATTGCACAAAATTAATGTGTAGAACCAGGTGTTAAGTAGTGGTGCAGGCTAATAACGTAGTAATTTCCAGAAAGATGAACTACTGGGGCTCTAAGAGAAGATATTATCAGGGAGGTAGGACTTGAGCTGTCTGACAAGTTACATAAAATTCTCAGTATTCACTCACTCACTCATTGGTTCATTCAGCAAGTATTTATTGAGTTACTGTCCCAGTGCAGGGTGAGGGGGTGGGGGAGTTCCAGCTGTAAATCAAGCAGGTGTGGTCCCTCCCTCCTAGAATTTATAATGGAAAGGTAACAGTTATTATGTTATGGTCATCGTTTTAATGTCAGAAGAACAATTCACTTTTGCCCATCGAGTTAGATGAGGGTAGATGGTGCACATCAGGTAGAAACCAGCAGCTTTTGGAGAGGTCATTTCTACACCCACAGACTTGTGTATTTTGTACTGAGTTGACCAAGCATCTGTTGGTTGATTGGTTGGTTGTTGTAGCTTTTTAATACTGTCCATAGATAGAAATTCTAAACTAGTTATAGTAAATTACATGTGTGTATACTTATAGGTATTTACACATGGTTTATTTTTTCATATAATAAGATATAATGTTTTCATTTAGTACGAAAGAACATGAGAGAAGACAGGAGGTAGGGGAAAGTGGGAAACAGAAAAAGGAAAGTCAAAGATTGAGTTGCAGGGGCGCCTGGGTGTCTCAGTCACTCAGCCTGGGTTTTGGCTCAGATCTTGATCTCAGGGTCCTGAGATCAAGGCCATATTGGGCTCTGAGCTAAGTGGGGAGTTTGCTTCAAGATTCTCTCTCTGCCACTTTCCCAACTTGCAGGTGTACGCACCCTCTCCCTCTCTCTGTAAAATTAAAAGAAGAAAAATTAAGTTACAGAGCATTGTACTTAGGATATTTATAAAATTCCTCAAAATATTATAAAATTCACGTGGAAGGGGCGCCTGGATGGCTCAGTGGGTTAAGCCTCTGCCTTCAGCTCAGGTCATGATCCCAGGGTCCTGGGATTGAGCCCCACATCAGGTTCTCTGCTCAGCAGGGAGCCTGCATCACCCTCTCTCTCTGCGTGCCTTTCTACCGACTTGTGATCTCTGTCTGTCAAATAAATAAATAAAATCTTAAAAAAAAAAAATCATGTGGAAGGGAGGATTAGTCTGGTGCATGACATGTATGTATGGACATAAGTGACATTTTCTATGATTTGGACATGTGTTTATCCAGACCCCTTTTCCCTAAAGCTTAACCCAGACAGATACTTCCCTCTACTGACTTGAGAGCAAAGATATGTATTTTTCCACCCAAATTTTCCCAGTTGCCTAATTGAAATATTCATCTAGCAGAAATGACTCGTCTCCACCTCCCACTTCTCTCCGAAAATGTTGTGCGACTTCCAGAGTAAGCCTCAACCTCAATAATTCATTATTTTTTCTTATGATTTTGAGTCTTCTGACATTTTAACCATGACCAATTTATGATTTTCCCAGCAACTTACCATGAAAAGAATTACAGCCCTGCTCGTTATAGAAGATTTACCGTATCTGCCCTGAATTACGTTCTCTATCTCCTGTATTAGCCAGCCTGCTTTAAACTGTTTTTGAGCCTTTCAGGGTCTTCCTGGGCGCCCCCTTCATCAGGTCCGCATTCCGCCAGTGGAACAGCACTTTGCTTTGTTCCCAGAGCTGCCGGCTGACTCTGTCACAGGGTCGGGATCGCTTTTATTTACTTCGTGTGTATGTATTCTCTTCCAGTCTTCTTTCCACCCAAATGGTTTAATCATATGAAGTGCAAGCTATTCAATGATGCATTTTTAGTAACACCTTTTCCTAAATTACTTTTCCATGTTATTGTTTTATGTTTAAGAAATTTAGTCCATTGAAGGAATCTCCAATTTATTTAACCATGCTAGTGTTTCTATGTAGACTGTTTCCATTGCTTTACTCTTCCTAGCCAAGTTTCTTTGGAGAACTTAATCTCTTCAAGCATGTGGAAACATTTTACCTTTCCTGAGAAATGATGATTATATCTACTTCATGGGATTGTTGTGAGATTTTAATATGATTACTTACATGCAATAACTGCATAGTACCTAGGCAGGTAACTATATTAACTATTAACTTATTCCTTCCCTTTTGCTCTTTTAAAAAAAAAATATTACATGAACATTTCTATGCATAGGGCTTTTTAGCAATTAGAATTATTGCCCTTGAATAGATTCCTCTGTGTTGAACTAGTAGGTGACCAGAAATGAATATTTTGAAGTGAAATACTGGACAATTAATTTCCAAAATATATGTGTATTTAATATTTATTTGCTAACTTGATATGTAAAGATGGCATCCTATTATTTGATCTTAAATTCTTTGTAATAACTATCCTTTGTAAATTATTTTATAACTATCCTTTGTAAATTATTTACTTTCCCTCCCTATCTCCTATTCCTGTTTCCTCCTTTGTAAATAGATGATTTTCACACCATATCCATTTATCACACAGAGCTCTTGGTGAAGACTTTTGTTTGTTTGTTTGTTTTGTTTTGTTTTGTTTTGGGTCATTAACAATTAAGCATTTTAATCTTGGAATTCATATCTCCTAAAAAATACTTATCTAGTCTGTTTTTGACCCCTTAATGCTGTTTTTTTTTTTTTTAATAGGTTTAACTTTTCCTTGATGAGTTCTTTATTGCATTTCTAACTACAGAAATGCTTGGCCCAGGCTGGAAGTTAATAGGTATTCCCAGTTTTCTGTGTCTCCATTGGTTTACTTCTTTCTTTGATCAGACCTTCTGTTATGTGTATTTTAATCTACTCGTGAAGTATCTGCTCTGTACTACTGATCTGTGTTTGTCCAAGCACCACATTGCTTCAGCTCTGAGAGCTCGATCGAGTATTTATATGACCGACCTTGTGCTTTGTTACCGTACCCCATTCCTTTCCTGCTCATTCCTTTCCACACGGCTACAGCCAGCGCTCGTCTCACAGTCCGCTTGGGGACACCTCTGAAAGTGTTCAGCGTGTGAGACAGAATGTGAAACACGGGCCTCACGGTCTCAGAAGGGGCTTAAAGATGATTTAGTGTGGCCTGCCTCCCAAGACATCTCAGCTGAATTCTCTCTGACAGGGTTATGGAGACACTGGATTTTATGAGCACCTGGCCTTCTCCCAAAGTTTCTGATATTTCTAAATGAGCAACCCGTCTTCCCATATTGGTTGAAACTAAATTGATACTCAGTCCATGCCTTACTATTCCTTGTGCTTATTGAGGAACTAAGATTATCAGCAAAGGAAGGCACACCATTTTCATGTCCTCTGATTTTATCAGAAGGGTTTCCTAGGAGATCAGATCACTTACTGCCCTTGTCTCATCGTGCCTTTCTAATGTGCTATTGTTACTCCCACAGAGACCCCTTCTCCATTTTCCTTTCCTCACATGGGCCCACCATGATTCCATCCCCTCTCAGAAACTTCCCTACTTACCCTCTTCTTACCAAGTGCTGCTTATCATTACATTGAATTGGTTTCTTTGGTCCAGAACATACCACTATGTTGTTTTACCCCAGCCTTAAATCCCACACTTCAGTGTCTTGGTTTATGTATAACATAACGTTTACCTCCCTGTGTTATTGTTTCATGTTTATTTTATTCCCCATACTTTTTAGTTTTGTGAAACTTCTCATTTTTGTGCATTTCAATACTTTGTACATTGATAGAAATCTAGATTTTTCTAAAGTAATTTGTTAGAACATCGGTGCCACACGGCTATTAGGTAGAGTGGATGTCCTGGAAGTATTTACCGGGCCCAAAGAGCCATGGCAAATTCAGGGCTTAAAACAGATAGGTTGCTTTCTTTGTGAGTTTCCTCAAAGCCTTTACTATCCTAAGGTGCAAAGTATAGTTTCAAAGAGTAGTATCTAATACATAGGCTTCCCAAAACTTAATTTAGCCTTAAAACAAAAACAAAAACAAAAACAAAAACTGTTGTCCTCTCATGAGATGCTAGACTAGCCATGTAACCCAGATTTTTCCCATCAGCTGGGGAGATCCTTTCCCACTGCCGTCCTTCTCTCTATGCCATTTATGATCTCTGCCTACGATCTAGTTTACAGTTTTGTTTATGTTTTCACCGAACAGTGCTACTGCCTCCTCTCAAGTTGCAAAATAATTGACTTGTGGTCAGGAGTTTGCCTGAAGCCTTCTTCCCAGTTTTCTATGCTGTGTGTCACTTTCCAAGAGCCCCCCACCACGGGTGTCATCAGCCGAAACCCGGAACATCAGATCGTGAGCTTTGACGCCATCTGTGTGCGCAGCTGCTCCCTTCCGATCCACACTGGCTTCTTCTCCAAAGTTACAGTCATCAACTGGAAGAGTCAAAAAAGTGGCAGCTGCAGCCCCAGGCTTTAAGTTTTTTCCCCAGGCCTGTATGAGAATTCGTAGTACTTCCTGCATATTCTCTGGCTGTGAGATTATACCTTGCTTGTCTCTAAATTTTTTGAAGTTTTCTTTCCTAATTTCAAACTCTTTCGGCAAGATAGAAAATGAAAACAAAAGAGGACTCTGAGCAGCATCTTTTAAAGAGCCTGGCTACTATATACGAGCTCTCTGTGTCCCCACAATCACGCCTGGGTCAGGGGGTGTCACCACTCATCTATGAAGGAACTAAAGAAAGGAAGTTTGCCGGTTTGAGTGCTATTTTTGTTTTAAGAAAACAAGTATGTGGGACAGTTCGTCATTGGACAGGCCGTCTGAATGCCTCTCCTTAGCTGTTACTGACTTTGATTGACATACCCCAAATTTCTTGGCATGCCATTTGTTGTATTTTGAATACGTGTTCCAAAAAGGCATCCCACTTCCCTATTAGCTGCAGAAACACTGTCTGCAAGGTAGTGTCACCTGCCTTAGCAGGGATTAACGTGGAGCCAATAAAATATGTCTTCCCTCTTACAAGGATCTGTGAACACACAGAAGTGTCCCTCAGCTCACACCTTGCTGCTGCTTCTTCAGAAGCTCTCGTGTTTCACCATCACTGCTTCCGTTCCTGCCCTCTGAGACGAGACGAGCTTTGACACTCATGGGGAGGCCGGGATGGGCCACGGCCTCCCCTCTATCCTCGCCTTCTCCTCTTCCATTCACGCAGGCTTCCACTCATTTTCATTCTTCTCCGCCCGCTCCAAAGATTTTTTTCTCGTTTCCTTCTCGGGTTGTTTAATCCTCCCAGGAACACCTTGATCCTCTTTAGTATGCTCAGATATGAGAAGGCATGTGCTAAATCCTTTCATCTCCCGGAGCATCGCTCTTAACTGGGATTTATTGAGCCAGACATTGTGCCGAATGCTGGGAATACGAGACATAGACATTTCAGAGCCTAGCAGGAGAAACAGAGAAGAGTAAATAAGCTAATACAAATCAACATGATGAGTGGTTCTGCCACTAGCAGATAAAGGGGGCTACAGGATGTCACCGAAGAGTGTTAAGCAGGGAGTAGCGTGATTAAAGTTGCATTTTTACAGAGAACTTTTGTTAAGTCCTGCAGAGAATGGATGGAGAGTGGAAGGGTAGGTGGCAGGGAGGTCGGACGGAGGGATGTAGCGGTTACTCAGATAAGAGATAATGACGGCAATCAATAATAATCATGGCAGTGGAGATGGAGAGAACTGAAGGGCCCCAGGAGACGTTTAACTCTAGAAACAACAGGAACTGATGACTGAGTCCTCATAGAATGTAAAGGGAGTGAGGAATCAACCATGACTCCTGGGTGTCTAGCTTCAGAAATTGTGTAAATGCTGGGGTCATTGGCTGTGATGGAGAAGGCTGGAAGAGAAGAGATGGGGGAAGATGGTAAGATTCTTAATGCATGTGTTGAGTTTGAAGAACCATCAGATCTCAGGGTCTAGGGTTCATGAGAGAAGGGGTGGTGGGGATGTGCTTTCTGCAGTCCTGGTCCATGGATGGTCACTGACTCCCTTCTCCCCCCAGGCTTGCTTTTGCTGTGCAATTCTAAATAAGCCCTCAGTGGCTCAGGCAAGTGTCAGTCTGACCCACAACTGAGTCTCCAAATATCTGCTTCATCTGCTTCCTCTCCTGACCCACTGGATTCCTGCCCATCGGTGGGCTCCAAAGTCTGGAAAGAGAGAAGCAGTGAGAGATTTAAAACACAATAAGCTAAGAATCTATGCCTGAAACCATCCCATCAGCTTACAGAGATGCTCAGATGGGCTTTCTGTCAGTAAATCATCCCACAAAAAATCTTGTTTTTAAGATGAAAGTAACACTCCAACCAGCAAGCTTCCTTTCTTTAACCCCTTCCCTTGTTAACGGTGGCCCTTTCTGACCACAGGCATGATGAAGGGGATCCAGACAGCCTGGTGCACAGGGGCCGGGATCTTGAAAGGTTGATGTGCAGAGTCTTCTTTAGCTCTTATTTTCCATCTTGCTGAAAGATTTTTCATTATCAAATGTCAGAAAACAAAGAGGTCCTCAACTTTTGTTTCACAATTTATGCCCCTGATTTCATGTATTCTTGACAGCTCAGTTACACATCCCACAGTTACTTACCCTTTTCTCCCCAGGACATTAGGACAGTACATTGGTATATTCATTCATTCTCCACAGTGTTACAGAAGGTTCAAAAATGTACAACATATTGTACAAGCCCCTAGAGAAACAGCAGTTTGCACGACAGACAGGTGACCCTCCTGTGCAGCATTCATATTTCTAAAGAAGCAGATGTTGTTCAAACAACTGTGTAAGGGATTGTTTCATTACAACAGTGAAATGTTACAAAAGTGCGATGGGGAGCCCAACTTGGCTTGGAGGTATTGGAGGGGGTGTGCAGAGAAGTTCCTCTGAAGAAGGAATATTTGGGCTAAGCACCCAAGGATGAATGAGAGTTTATAGGTAGCAGGAGGGAAGAACAGGAAGAGAGGGGGATCTGAGAAGATGAGAAATTCTAGAAGTATAAAATGCACCATGCAAAGGCCTGAAGCAGGAGGAGTTTGGCCACTGCAAGGATGTGAACGTGGGATAATGTATGCCTGTAGGAGGGGGTGGCTGAGATGGGGCGGGGTTGGCAGGTTGGCTGGCAAGAGAGGTGTCTGGCATACATCCAGAAGTGGCTGGGAGTCCAGAAAATAAGCCAGGTAATAGCCTGGATATAACCCAGCTGAGCACCTCCCATGCGTCCGGCATTGCTGTAGGCGCTGGGGGTACACGTGGCTGTCCTCCCGGAGCTCTCATCCCAGTGCTCCATACATGACGTGTGCGTCTACAGTATTTCTGGAGATGAGAGAATTTGTAGCAAGTTGTTTCCAAAAAATATTTGCTTCTTCCTGTGCTGTGTGCTATATAAGGTAATTGGCATCACTTAAAACAAATCAAGGCTTGTCCTCAAATAACTCTGCACAAGTAACAACAACCTGTATCCTTGCTGGCTAGAGATGTTATAAAATGAAAACCCTTTTCAGATGCTTGCCTAACGTGATCTAGTCATTTGAAATACAGTCATTTTTCCCTTCCGTGCAACGAAGCACATGAATTTACTTGCTTTATAGATTGACTTCTGAATTATGAATGTGTAATTTTGTTCTTCCTGTGTAGGCCACAACAAATGTATTTTTAAACAATTTTATACTAGTTTCCATCTCTTGATTAGCCTTGTCTTTACTTGGTCTTTCGTACTCTGGTGTATGTGTTACTCAACTTACCCAACTAGCCTTTTGAACTACACTAGTCACTTTCTTACTCGCTAGACCAAAATTAGAAAAAATATTTTGAAATAACTGAATGTACTTACATATGTATAGATAAATTAAATGTATGCATATTACATACAAGTATGTAATGTGTGTATATGCATATACATTAGAAACACAAACATTCTCTGATTTTCTTGGTTTCCTTTTCTTCCTCTGGAATAGAGACGCTTTTGTATCTTTAACAGCAACAGGAGCTAAAGGGAAATATTTGCATTCCATAATGGAAAATTGATTGTATGCTGCCCCCTTAGTAGACATTCTAATGCATCTGGAAACAGGAAGAAAAATCAAACTTAAATTCCTATTTTAAAATTAATTTATATGTTCCTATCCAGTGTGTACACGTGCGTGCGCGCGCATACACACACATCACCATATATTGGATTTTTGTTTTGAGTTAATGTCAAGGCCTTTTATGTGTCAATATGGAGTAATTCTGTAGTGACTTCTCCTCAACTATATCTTGTTTCCTCTTATTTCCTTTTATTGTTCTGCAGCCTTATCATTTACTATGTGTTATATACCCCATTGTTGAGTGGTAGATATATTGCATTGTGCACTTATATAATTAGGCTATCATTTATCTAATAGACTGTGCTAGGCTGTACATTTATATGGGCAAGAACCACATCTAGTTCATCTTTGTGTTTCTTCTATCATCAAACACGGAGCCGGGGGCTCCGTAACCAAACTGTGGAACAAAAGTATGGTTTGATTCATGTATGTAAATAACTCCATAAAGATGTGTAAATTTTGCAAAAGTCACTTTTTTCCTGGCCTTTATACTGTTCTAAAGTATAACTTTCATGTTTTTAATCATGGTCAGATATGAAGGGGAGCTACAACCATCAGCTCCCTTATTTGACATCTGTGATTTATTTTTCCCGTGACTGAGCATTATCTTCCCCATTATTTCTTTTTTTCTTCTTTTTAAACACTATGTCTTCCCTGTCTCTCCTTATCATGTGTATATTTTAATTTGCCATCTTGTACACATGGAGTATATGATAGCTGTTCTAGTGCACTTATCTGCTAATTCTGTTATCTGCGAGGTTTCTAAGTGTCTTTCTGTTGGTCCTCATGACGGGTCATATTTTTCTTCTTCTTTGCATGCCTAGTAATTTTTTATTGGATGCCAGACATTGTGATTTTACAATGTGAGGGGCTGAACTATTATTATTATTATTATTGGTATCCCTTTAACTGTTTTTGAGATTTGTTCTGGGATGCCATTAAATTCCTTAGAAACAGTTTAATTCTTTCAAGATTTGCTTTTATGCCTGGATAGGTGGATTGGCAGCCTTTCGATAGACTAGAAATAATTCTGTCCCACTTCTGAGGCAGAACAGTTCTATAAATTGCAAAGTAATATATTGAAAAGTTTCTCCTCTCTGGCTATGGGAAATTCAGTCTGTCTTCAGTCCTTCTGTAAGCTTTAGAAACAGTTCCACCTGCTCCTTTCCCATTGTCTTTGCCTCAGTCTTGGTACGTCATTCACACACCTGATCAATACTCAGCCAAAGACTTGATGGGAACCCTCTGAAGATTTTCAGAGCTGGCTCTCTGGTCAGCACCTTCCTCTGCAGGGCTCTTCCCTGTTGTTTGCAGGTGATGTGGCCTCCTGAACCCTGAACTAAGGTACATCTCAGACTCTGTTTGAGTTTCTCTTTCTTGGGTTAACTTCGAGAAACTTTCTAGACAGTAGACTGGGACAATCACAACTTTTACTTACCTTTCTCCCCTCTCTCAATAATCACTGTTCTGTACTTGGTCTTGTCCAGTGGTCAGAAACTGTCATTTCTTGTACTTTGTCTGACTTTTAAGTTGCTTGAGGCAGGAGGATAAATTCTATCCTTGTTACTTCTTCATAGATGGCGGTAGAAGTTTTCAGACAAAGTATTTTAAAAAAATGTGTGTGTTCTTTAGGGATATAACAGTATAAATCCAAGGCTATGGGGTAAGTGACTTGTTCTAGGAATGCTAAAAAAAGGGGATAATAAACCCACCAACTACTGAGCACATAATACGTACCAAACACTCTAAATATCGCTTCATTTAATCCTCTGCTAGCAAAATATTATTATCCCCGAGATTGAGGGATGTTAATTAACTTACCCAAAGCTATTCAGGTGGACGGAGACTGTGCTGGAGTTGAAATCCTGGTCTGTGTACCTAATCTGTTTCCACTATGTGAAGATTTAGAGGAAAATGACTGAAGCAAAGCCTAGATTTTTGCATCAGGCTTGCCCTATCTTTACATTTTTACTTTTATTTAAAGAGTTATTTATTTATTTTATTTATAGAGGGAGTGTTCACACAAGAGAGAATGGAGGCAGGAATGGGGGGTGGGGAGAATCTCAGGCAGACTCTCCTCTGAACTTGGAACCCAACTTGGGACTTGATCCCAGGACCTTGAGATCATGACCTGAGCTGAAATCAAGAGCCAGATGCTTAACTGACTGAGCCACTAAGGTGGCCTTACACTTTTATATTTAAAAATAAATATCTTAGTTGGAAAGATCTAATTTGGGGGAAAAGGGAAGTAGTCATCATAGACAGTTTTTATATTACAGTGAAATTAAAAGGAGAGCAGTTATTTAATTTTTATGCTTCTCAATCATCTTTATTGTACTTAAAATCCAGAGATTTCCATTAAGCCTCATGAGTTTAGGACTTGGAGTCCAGTGCTCTCAAATCTGTACAAAAGTAAGAATAACTTAATAACATAAAATGGACTGCTATGAATAAGACCAGGTGGTGACCTTCCTCTAGTTAATGTCAGTAAGCAAGATTATCATAAATATGGGGAAAATATATATTGATTTCAGTCTAAAGATACGTCAGAAAGTTTTCCCAAAAAGACAAGGGACTGTGAACTTCTCAGTGATAACAGAGATCAGATTGACTTGAGTTAACTTAAATCTTCCTTCTTTGGGAAGTAGAGAGTCCAGAGCAAGTGGGAGCTGGGCCACACAGTCCTACAAAGCTGGGGTAGAGCACTGAAAATGGGGATGGAAGGAGCTGATGAGGGCAAACAGGGGTTTGGAAGAGTTGGAAGGTATGAAGGACAAAAGGGCATTAGCCAGTAACAGCAATAAATAGGGTCCCTTGCCATGGTATCTGCAAAAGAAGAATTATTTTCCCTGGAAACTGATGAGCTGTCTCTGCAAGAGGCAGAGGGTGGCTTTAGAGCTTGAGGTCCTGGGTTTGAGTCTAGGCTCTTTTCCTTGGGCAGGTCACATTTAACTTCCCTGAGTTTGTTTGTCTATAAAGAGGGATGTGATTGTATCAACATCAGAGAATTGTAGCAGCTTCCAGATTCGGGTGATGTAAGGTGTGGGACATATTGGAGGGATCCAGATGGGTTAGATTCCTTGCCCCTTACTGGAGAGCAGTTAGGGAAGAGCAGGGTAGGGGAGAAGAGTGCCTTTGGATGACTCTGAATTTTAATGGATTGAAATAGGAAGACTTGGCCCCTACGGGGGAAAAAAAAAATGGTCCCCATGTCCTGACTTTTCAAATCCTGTCCTAGGAGCAATGACAACCTCTTTCCTCTACAAGCCATGTGGAGGCTCCCACATGCCCCCAGAACACAACCACAAATTGTAGCTCTAAGATAGTATTACTCAGAGGATTTTCCACTGATCGCCTGTGTCAGTATTTCCTGGACTGTAGATTTCTGGCCAATTTCAGCCCTTCTGGAACATGAGGCCCTGGAAACTACAAATGAAAATCTGAGAACACAGCTGTTTGAAGCACTACAGGGTCTAGGCTAGTGGGAAAAGGAAAAAACAAAACAAAACAACTTCTTTTGGCCTAGAAATAGGCGGGGAAACTTGTTTGATGCTACATTTCTGTGGTCTCTTAACTATAATGCAATTTTACAACTGAAATTTTTTCGTAAAAGTCGCCAAGACTAAAAGTACCTAAACGGAACCTGCAGATGCAAATTTAAAAGTCCTATATTGAGTATCCACTATACTCAAGCACTGTGTATAATCTCATTTAATCAGGTTTTAGCTTGCAAAAGCTTTCTTGGGCATGGAAACACACATCCTTGGACTATAATAAACTGTATTTTCCTCTTTGTCAGGGGCATTTGCTTCAGATCATAGAAGTCACAGTTTTGACCTTGAAGTTTTACTTCAGAAAGTTTATGCCTGTGGGACAAAGGGATACTTTATTCTAAAGGGGAAGGAGAAATATTATAGTCTTCAAGTTTACTATGTGTTCCAACCATGAGGGCATCTTTAAAGAACTATCCCTCCGCTCCCTGGATGGGACTCTTGTGACCTCCATCAGTTAATGCCTCCTAGTCATTTATTCTATCTCAGCAGGAAAAATAGGCCTCAGCACTCTAATGTGAGGCAACTAAAGTCTCCACAGGGGACCCTCACGCAGAGTGAATCATTGCTGACGAGGTTCTAACCAGAGACATTTTTATGAGCTGTGCAATCACTCAAAAATGCTCATTTTATATTTTCAAAACTCAGTGGCCTCTATCTTGGAAACCATGTATTTGAGAACATCTTTTTGAATTTGTTCATCCCCAGCTGTGAGAAAATACTGCCTAGTCACGGGTAGGAAAAAAGCAATTTCAAGAAATAATAGAGGAAGACGATGATTTCATCCTTGCCTGGATCTCTATGTCATCCTTGTCGGGACCGAGCCAGGGGAGAGGACAGCCGTAGCCTCTGCAGGAGCAAAGGAGGGGAGCCCAGGGCACAGCAGGCCGTGACTGGCTGGAGAAGACCAAGATGGGCATTCAGGGGCAGAAAAAGCAGCCAGAATCATCTGGGAAATAGAGTGCCAGGGCCCTGAAGACGTGGTATTACTCTTCCTCTCTTCTGTCCCGTGCTGGTTAGGCAACCATGAGCCGGTCGCACGGATTTTGAGAGACTCGTTATCCCCACCTGTCAGAGGAGGGGATCCGGGCGTCCTTAATGCTCTGAAATCCCATGCCTTAGGAAAATCCCCAAAATCAAGAGCACAAGATATTAATATGCACAATGCTAGAGTGACGAGCATCCAGTTAATATCTCGAGGAGATAAAGCAAGACAACTTTTAACAGGAACCACAGGAAGAGTATCTCTATAATTAAGGTAATCTTTTTCGGTGGCGGTGGTGTTTTTTGTTTTGTTTGTTTGTGTATTCTTTAATGGATCTGGAGAGCGCCTGCAGAGTTAATCACACGGACTACCCCTTGAGTAATGTAGGAGAATCATTGTAAGGAACTTCGGTATTTCTAGTCTTTGAAGAAAGAAGGTACAAGAGAGGGGAGGACGTACCCCTAGCAGTTTCGTGGTCTTTGACATAGCTGTGGTGACCGCCGAGTAGCCGGTAACTGAAGGCAGACGTGAAGGTGACATAGCTGTGGTGACCGCCGAGTAGCCGGTAACTGAAGGCAGACATGAAGGTGAGGAGGAATGGGCATTCTCTTCAATTGGAGCGTCTCCAGCAGGCCTAGGAAGTGTGTGAGGTGCCTCCTATCAGACATTTTCCTCTCTGTGGAAGGGCATGGCTAAAGACCACCTGAAATCCAAAATGGGTGGTCTTGTTTGTTTTTATTTGTCTTTGCTAATCTGATCTATGAAGTTGTAGTTCTTTGCAGAAAACTGGGGGACTTTGTAAAAATATGAGTAAGAAGGAATCAGAAATGCGCACTTTCTCACCTACCTTTCTCTTTGCAAAGCCGTGGCTGTTCTCAGGAGTGTGTGCTCAAACCAAGGCAAGAGCCTCTGTGGCATCTGTGCCATGCTTTGCTCAGTCTGTGTGTGATGGATCCTTCTTGGAATGAGTAAATGAAGTATTCTGTTTTAACTGGCCTCCTGCTGGGCTCCATGCTTGGTAAGGAAATGTAAATAAGGCCAAGCTCATTCCAATCGTGTTAATGAGAACATGGAGACAAGACTAGGGGCAAAATAACTGAAATGAGGATAATTTAAAATGTATTGTAATATGGTGGCCACTGGATGGGAAGGAAGATGATAGCACCAACTCAGTCGGAAGAAGAGTCCAGAGCTAGAAAGGACTTAAATAGTAATATATCACTCTGGTATTTAGTGTTTCATTTCCTGAGAGACTTCAGATATAATATTTCTTTTCGGCCATAATATTTAGCTCTGCAGTGGCCAGTGTGTCTCATACTACTCCCGTACTGGTGGCAGACATTGCTAACACATTTGTCAGCACCCTTTTTCCTGCTGAAGGGGGATGTGTCCTTAGGTCCCAGCATAGCTCTCCAAGCAGCCAACACCAGTGTAAACATGAAGGAGTCCTTCTGCGAACACTGGATCTTTCATATTATGGATGAGGAGCTAGAAGTCCAGAGAAGGTTTAGTGAAGTTCTACAGGACAATTTACCCTGATTATTCTCACCACTGTTGATTGGCTTGAGAGGAGACCTCAAGGACTCTCGCCCGTTCCCTTCCATGCGCGATGAAGAGCGTGCCAGGTTTGGGAGGGCCCTCATACTTTTCACTGAATGAAATTGACTGGTTATAAGGGGAAACAGGGAAGGTCTAACCTTGGCTGCTTATGCGGAAGATTTAACGGGAAGACTTAATGGTTTTCATCATTTACTATAACAATTGTGTGTATTTAAAGGAAAAGACTATTAATAATTTCATATGACAACTGAGATACGGATGAAATTAATGAACCATGCTTATTTCTTCGCATTTATAATCAGTGTCCTTAACTTCTCCGTTTCATTTCTCATTCTTGTTACTTTCTTTTCCCTGTGAGACCGTGCTCAGTCATCCGTCCTTTCCTTACACTCTCGTCTGTCCATCCACCCATCCGTCCATTCATCCCTTCTTGCCTCCTGTCTTTGCCTCCTCTCTCCCCCTCTTTTCTCTACCCTCCCTTCTTCCCTGCCTTCTTTCCTTCCATACTTGTTGATCACCTTTCACTATGAGAACTACAGTTATCTCTGCCTCATGGAGCTCTTGCTTTGACGGTGGAGATAGACAACAGACATGTTAATATGGGTATAATATGCAAATTGTAACATTATTCTGAGGAAAGAGTAGGATACCACAATTTTGCTTGAGCGCAAAGGGGGAATCCACTGTGGATCTTAACATGATCAGTAGAAGTTACTCTGTAGAGACAAAACTCAAGCTAAGACATTGAGGAGGAGAAGGAGCTGGCTCTGGAAAAGGATGGAAGAGTGTCCAAGAGGATGCTAAAGGCAGAAAGAGCTTGACTTGCTTGAAGAACTGCTTTAGGACCAGTTTAGTGGAAGGGCTGGAGATGTTATGAGAGGTGTGATGGGGTTCATGGCCCTGTGGGTCCTGAGAAAGTGTTCAAACTTAGTTCTAAGATTAACTATAGGTCACTCATTCATTCACTCACTCAACAGAGGGATTCTGTGATTGAATTTAATGTTAAAAGAGGAAGGATCAGGCTGCTTTGGGTGGCTCAGTCAGTTAAGTGTCTGCCTTTAGCTCAGGTCATGATTCCAGGGTCCTGGGATCAAATCCTGCATCTGGCTCCCTGCTCAGTGGGGAAGGGGCCTCTTCCCCTCTGCACCTCACCTCTGCTTGCGCTCTCTCTCGCTCTTGCAAATAAATAAAATCTTAAAAAGAGAGAGAAAGGACCCATAACAGGGTGGAAGTGGGAAAAAGGGAGTCATCAAGAAGGCAGCACAAGTCTGTGCCCAGACATGGGTGTGGTTTCGAGTAGTGGGGCACTAACGAGGTTGGAGAGGTGAGAACAGATCTGTGATATTGTTGAGGTCGAGCCCTTAGGATTTGGTGATTAAATGAGAGAGGAATGAGAGAGAAAGGGGAATCAAGATGAACTGCATGTTTTTAGCTTGAGTAATGGGGTAATTGGTGGTGGCATTTCACGAAACAAGAAAAACACAGGAGGAGCAAATACAGGGAATCAGACATGGGGATTTATCCATCTCAGGGTTGTGCTCTCATGAGAAATCTAAGTGGTGAAGTGGAGGAGGCATAAGGACATGTGTGTCTGCTGTGAGAGACACATGTGCCAACATATACACACACCAAGGTATCTGTGTCATCAGCATGTAGAATGTTCTACACCATGGATATGAGGGAATTGGCAAGAGAATAGAGGAAAGGGGGGGGTGCAGGAGCTGGCTTGGACGTTTACAGATACTTTAATGATACTTTAAGGGTCAGGTGAGGTGATGCTTAGGGAGGTCCCGTGCAAAGCCAAACACAAAGAAAATAGATTATTATGAGTAATAATACCTTCATGATATTAATGGATTCACTGTTTGTCATTTTTGTTCCGTATTTAAATTTGGACTATTAAACCCCCTTCAAAAATAAATGAAAGAGAGGGGAAGGAAGGAAGAAAAAATAATGATAAATGAAAGGTTAAAAACATATGGTCAACTCTTTGAAGATGTTTGTCTAGAAAGGAAGCAGGTAAATTGAGAGGTACTTGGGTGGGGGGCAGACATGGGCTCAAGAGAAAATGAAGACAAACTGATGGGACATGACGATACACTTTTGGAAATGGTCCCTCTGACAGAAAGGAGTATGGAGAGAGGTAAGTGTAAACAAAGAATCCCAAACCTGATTTGGGTAAAGCTTTCCTGTCCATGGTACACATAGTGAGGCCGTAGTGTAGAAAGAGAGTGAGCTCTTGGTCTCGGATCAAATAAGGAGCCACTGAGAGAGGAAGGGTTTTAAAACTCAAAATGAAATATATTATTGATCGACACAGTCTTATACTGCCAAAATCTTGTATACAATTGCTGAATCTTTGCAGACATTTCCTTTGATAAATAAGAGAACCCTCACACGTGTCCACAGAAGCTAGTATTGGGCACGGCCATCTGGTGCAGCCCCACTGCTCCCTGTTGAGGAATCTCTCCTCCGAAGACTTAAGTTTCCATGTCTAAATTTCATTTATTTGCCTTGATTTCATCTCTTTGTGCTGTAACTTACTCTCAATATTGATTTTGGTTAATTAATTGATTATTGATCATTGGGGAAACTGAAGTCCATACATGGCTTTTGGAAAGGAGGAGAGTTATTATTTCTTTTGCCATGAAAACGTAATGCCTCCCCTCCTTATTGGAACCTGCTGTCCAAATACACGCCACACTCCTGAATAATAGGGCTCTCCCAGGCCTCGCCTTCTTTTAAGCATTCACACTGTATCTTATATTTGCATGTCGTTAGTTTTGCTTGTTTTTGCCAGGTCACAGGCTAGGTCAGAGGACAAACAAATCGCCTCTCTCTCTCCCCACCTCCCCCTCTGCCCTCCGCCACCCCACTTCCAGAATGTAGTGTAGAGCAATGGTATTTGTTACCCTGCAGGAAAGATTAGGCTGGACTGACCATTATTTCCCCCAGACCCTAGTGGTTTGCCTCCATGAAATGCAGTTCCACACCTGAAGAGAGATTTTCACCTAAGCAACACGACTGCATTTAGCCTTGTGAAATTCCTACCATGGGCATCACGGAAAACTAGTAAAAGATTTGACTTTTTCTTGTTAGGCATATGAACTCAGGGCCAGTAAGGGTAAGTCTCTTAACCTCTGTGGCCTTCCGTTTCCCTGTTAGAAAACCAGCCTATTGATAATATCGATTGCACTAATCTTTCTTCCAGGGATCAAGTGTGTGGTATATTGTGACATTTAAAACCGGAAATTAAGAGTTGCCTCAGGGTTCATAAAGTTCTTTACACACTTTAAATATTTTAACCATCTAATCATTCACCTTCTCAAAGTTTCTAGAACTAATTCAGGGGAATGTATATTGAAAATTTTGATATTGTCAAATTGTCTCCTACATAAGCTGAATCCATATTACCCTCATCCCCATAGTGGGTATTTTTAAATGGGTTTAATCCTTCTTCCTCAATGGGTGAAAAATGACCTCACACATCTCTTCGCAGTGCTTTGACTACTCTGTTGGTAGTCTTTGAGCTAGCTGTTCCCAATTTGCAAATTGTGCGGATAACTCCACTGTTGAGTATCTTTGAGTCTTGATTTCCCACTTGGAATGTTTCCTTAAGATCGGTTTCCAGTGAACAGATGATATGGTCATTTCAGTTGCTCTTGAGACATCACAAAATTACCTTCAAAAGAGTTTTGCAATTTATATTCAGTACGTATTTATGTATACAATATATATTCAGAGATGCCTCAATGTTTTGATTTTAGCCTCCTTGCTCACTCTGGATGTTACTGAAAGTATTTTTGCTAATTTAGTAAAAGTGAAAGATGTTGACTTTTTATTGCCCAGGAACTATAATTTAAAGGGTCTCCTGATGGTCCTATAGCCAGATGGAAGCCTGGCAGTGACACCAGAGATTTATTTTCTGTTCTTTCACCTGCTGGTTAATAATTAGGCAATATTTCCATGCCCACAGTTGGATCAGATTGAACTGTTCTTGCTGAGCTGTTAATGATTCAGAAACACCTTCCCCTGCCTCCCCACCTACCTAAATTCTACCAACTTCTTGGAGGGCCCTTCAAGTCCCACGTCATCCAAATAGGCTTCCCTGATAGCTCTGGCCAAAGTCAGTGATGCCCTTTCCCACCTACCCCAAGGCCCTCATTGCTCTTCTCATATGGTGTGACCCCAAACTGTAGTTAATTTGTTTCCATTACTGGCTTTGCTTTTAAGATTTTGTAAAATGATACACTCCACCTGCGAGGCGGTGTTCACACCATGCCCTTTCTCTCCAGGACGTTTTTTTTTTTTTGTAAGGAGACACTTCCTAAAAGAACAGTGAGACCTAATTAATATTATCGGTTGTACTGAACTGAATTCACTCCAAACGGATTTCACTCCAAAAGGTAACGTAGTATAGGCCATTCCTAGGACTCTCCACAGGCAGATCAAAGTCACCATTATACTTTGCTTTCAGACATTACTGTCTTTATGCCATTCTGGTTGGTTTTTTCAGTACCTTTCCTTCATGGTCTCTCCTTGTTTAGTCTTTCAGCATATTCCAGCGAACAGGATTAGTTTCTCCTCCCACAAAATACCGTAAGCACGCTCACCCAGTGGGTTGAATTTCTTCTCTGTTTGGATCATGTCTCTTAAGCGACACCAATCCACTCGAACCTGGCAGCCTTCATTGTTATTATTGACTCCATCTCTAATGTTGGCATTTTCCAGCTCTGCTATTTTCAGAATATACCTGTTCATGTCATTCATGTGTCTTTTGTCAGTAATCTCTGGTTTCACTGACATACTGAGGTCTACGGCTAGGGAAGAGCTTCCACCCACCTATGGCTAACTTTGCCTCCCTAGCTTAAAATACTTCCAAATCATGGATGTTCAATTTTACCCCCGTACCATGACGTCTCAGCCTGATTGTCTGGTATTAATCCTCACCTAATGTTCAAAAGCACCTGTGTGTGTGTGTGTGTGTGTATGTTTGTATATACGTGTGTATATATATATGGGTATATATTTTTATAGTCTATCTGGTTCTAAATCTGT
The DNA here is from genome assembly GCF_009829155.1 of Mustela erminea. NCBI lineage: Eukaryota > Metazoa > Chordata > Mammalia > Carnivora > Mustelidae > Mustela > Mustela erminea. The sequence continues at coordinate 54,799,806 of NC_045628.1, read as the reverse complement.
GTTTATGTAGTTGTGTATAAGGATGTGCATACATATGTATATATATATATGTGTATCTGTATATCTTCTAGCAATTAGAACAGAATTAAAACTATTTACAGAGGTTTTCAAATCTTTCTCTTTAACCTTTAAAACACTTCTGAATGATCATTCAAGCAGAAGGTCAATAGGCATAAAAGATAGTGATTATCTAGTTGAATAGCAGGGATGAGGAGGCCCTTGGGACATTGTTCAGAAGCATGATTTGTCCCCTGCCGTTGATCATATCTCTTCAGCATAATCCTTGCCCACCAGGCTCCACCAACACTGGCCTCTTTTTTATACCCGGAACTTGCTAAGCTTGTTCTTGCGCTTGGGGCTTTGCTCTCCCCATCTCCCTGCCCAGAACCTCCCCACCTAGCCTTTCCCACTTCTCACAACCTGGCTGCTTGTTGTTAGAAGCTCACATCGAAAGTCACGTTTGGGGACGCCTGGGTGGCTCAGTTGGTTGGACGACTGCCTTCGGCTCAGGTCATGATCCTGGAGTTCTAGGATCAAGTCCTGCATTGCGCTCCCAGCTCCACGGGGAGTCTGCTTTTCCCTCTGACCTTCTCCTTGCTCATGCTCTCTCTCACTATCTCTCTCTCAAATAAATAAATAAAATCTTCAAAAAAAAAAAAAGTCACGTTTGCAGAGAGACCTTCCTTGACCTGCCAAGTGGCTTCCCCCCTTCTCTCCCACCCCAGGGTAACCCTGACATCCCTACCCTGGCATTTACCACTCCAAGGAAGTAACTTCTTTCCTTAAGGCTTGTTTACGTCCAATTGACTCCCGCTAGGAGGCGAGCTTCCTGGAAAGGAGGCAGCAAGTCTGTCTTGCTCCAAGTTGTGTGTAAAACACGGCCTGGCACATAGAAAACACTAAATAATATATGATGGGGGGAAGAAAAGCATCAATGGAGTATTAGCCTGAGAGGACTCTCAAACTCTCATATGATTTTCTTCTCCTGCTCCTAATTCACTGGGGTTTACTTTTTAACAGTCTAGCTTTTTAAAGGTGCTGCCCAGGCTTTTTCTAGAGTTAATGTTATCAGGGCAAGTTTTGATATCTGAACTCTAATTCCTAGTAGGAATTATAAAGCTTATTATGAAAAGCTACTGCAAAGAATTAACGAAAATGTGTTAAAATCAGTTCTAAACATTTTAAGGGAAAACCCTGAAGAATTTCTATTTACTAAAATGAGCGATGATGAATCACTAAATTCTACTCCTGAAACTAATATTACACTATATGTTAACTAACTAGAATTTAAATAAAAAATAAAACAAAGTAAGTGAAATTTCAATGTTCATTTCCCAAAACAAATCACCAAGACACCATGTTCTTGTACTATTTGATTCAAAATGCCTACAAGTAATTTTATTTCTATTTTTTTTAACTATCCAAACAAAAAGCTAAAAATTTTACTTCTAAGTCAACAATGGGTGATGAGAAATGATTTATTAATATCATTCTTTGGTGAACCTTAGTTTCAATCAGTTTTTACCAGTTTTAGATTTATTGAGTAGGAAGCAGCTAGTAAGCATAGCATTTGCTTGGGGAAAATAATATGTTAATATAGTAATGTAATTTGTGTTCCCTTCATTCTTTTATCAGAGAAGAGTCTACCAGTGCTGAACTAGACTTAAGAGTTCTAAAAATTATTTTCTATAGAGTTAAATTTTCTGGTAGGCCTACCTGACCAATTTTAAATAATCCTCTTGGGAAAACAACAACACTGCTACAAAGAAATTTCATGCATCATCAGCATGTCTTGGTAATGACAATTACAATCACAATGTAATGTGAATCCTGACTCACCCATTTCCCATCAAAGATAGAGTTAAAAGGGAAAATAGAATTTGGAAAGTACAGAGGAAAATTTTAATACATTATAGCATAAAGATGAAAAAAATTGTTGCAATTTCAAAGAACAGAAATAACCACTACTTATATCAATGTATTTCCTTCCAGTCGCCTTTCTGCAAATGTAAAAACAAATGTGTTTAATTCTAAAAATTTGGATTATCACTTTTTCTTACCAGTAGGGGGAAAAGATACAATTTTCTCACGTCAGTAAATATTCTTTGGATGCAAAATAATTGATTTAGCCACACATATTTTTGGTCTGCTCCTCAAATCCTTGCTAAACCTGCTATTATGTTTTGAATCTTTGTTAATGAGATGGGTAAATGTATCTGGATTTATTTTAACCTTTTCAAGTCTTTTCTTTTTCTTTTTTTTTCTTTTTTTTTTTTTTTTTTGAGTATAGTTGACTTCTATGTTAGTTTCAGGTATACAACTGAGTGGTTTGACAGTGTCTATTATTATGCTATGTTCATGGGAATAGCTACAATCTGTCCCATTACATCATTATTACAATATCATTGACTGTATTCTTTATGCTCTGTTTTTTATTCCTGTGACTTACTTATTCCATAACTGGAAGCCTGTATCTCCCACTTCCTGTCACACATTTTACCTACCCTCAACCCCCTCACCTCTGACAACCATCAGTTTGCTCTCTGTATTTATAGTTCTAATTCTGCTTTTTATTGTTCTATTCATGTTTTTTTAAGATTCCACCTATGAGTGGAATCATATGATATTTGTCTTTCTCCGTCTGACTTATTTTTAGCTTAATACCCTCTAGGTTCATCCATGTTATCTCAAACAGCACAATCTCATCCTTTTTATGGCTGTGTAATAGTCCATTGTGTATATGTACCAGTTTTTCTTTCTCCATTTGTTTATTGATGGACACTTAGGTTGCTTCCATGTCTTAGCTATTGTAAATAATGCCGCAATAAACATAGGGGTACCTATATCTTTTCAAATTAGTGTTTTAACTTCTCCCTGGGTAAATATGCAATAGTGGAATTGTTGGATCATTTGGTATTTTTATTTTTAACTTCTTGAGGAACTTCCATACTGTTTTCTACAGTGGCTGTGACAATTTACATTCATACCGGTGGTGCATGAGGGCTCCTTTTCCCCACATCCTTGGCAGCACTGATTATTTCTTATCGTCTTGATTTTAGCCATTCTCATAGGTGTGAGATGATATTTCACTGTGGTTTTGATTTCATTCCCTTGATGATGAGTGATGTTGAGCATCCTATCACATATCTGTTGGCCACTTATATGTCTTCTTTGGAAAAATGTCTACTCAGCTCCTCTGCCCTTTTTTTAAATCAGATTGTTTGGGGTTTTTTGTTGTTGTTGAGCTGTATAAATTGTATGTTAGCATCTAAGTTGCATATATAATTTTGGATATTAACCCCTTATCAGATATATCATTTGCAAATATTTTCTCCCATTTAGTATGTTGTCTTTTTGTTTTCTTGATGGTTTCCTATACTGTGCAAAAGCTTTTTATTTTGATATAGCCCCAATCATTTATTTTGCTTTCCCTTGCCTTAGAAGACATATCTAGAAAAATGTTGCTTTGGCTGATATCAGAGAAACTACTGCCTGGGTTCTCTTCTAGGATTGTTATGGTTTCAGATATCACATTTAGGGTTTTAAACTGTTTTGAGTTTATTTTTGTGTGTGGTGTTAGAAAGTAGTACAATTTCATTATTTTATATATAGCTGTCCTGTTTTTCCAGCACCATTTACTGAAAAAACTGTTACCCATTGGGTATTCTTACTTCCTTTGTAAAACTAATAGATTAATTGATCATATAAATTCAGGTTTATTTCTGGGCTTTCTGTTCCATTGATCTATCTGTTTTTGTGCCAGCACCATACTCTTCTGATCACTACAGCTTTGTAAGATAACTTGAAATCTGGAATTGCGATGCCTCCAGACGTATTCGTTCTAAACTTTGCTTTGGCTCTTTGAGCTTATTTGTAGTTCCATAAAGATTTTAGTATTGTTTACTTCAGTTTTATGAAAAATGCTGTTGACATTTTGATTGGGATGCACTGAATCTGTGGATTGCTTTGAGTAGTAGGGACATTGTACCAATGTTTGCTCTTCGAGTTCATAAGCATGGAACATCTATTTGTTTGTGTCCTCTTCAATTTCTTTCATCAGCGTTTTACAGTTTTCAGAATATAGGTCTCATACCTCCTGGTTAAGTTTATTCATAGGTATGCTATTCTTTTTGGTGAAATTATAAATGGAATTGTTTTCTTAATTTCTCTTTCTGTGACTTCATTGGTAGAGTATAGAAATGAACCTTTTCAAATCTTAATTGGCCGTATCTCTTTTTTTGTGTGAATTCCCTGTTTCGTTTTGTTTCGTTTCTCTTTGTCTTTTTCTAAGCTCCACCAAAGAGGAGCTTTAACTCACAACCCTGAAATTAAGACCTGAGCTGACATGAAGAGTTGGACATTTAATTGACTGAGCCACCCAGGCCCTGCTCTCTGTTTATTTTCTATTGAAACATTCTTTTTTTGTTGTTTCCTTTTTGACTTTTTAAGGTCCTTTATATACTGAAGATTTTGTCCTTTATACATTGTATATTTTGGGACTATTTTTAGTAGTAATGGTTTGAGTTTAATTTAGATTACCATGCTTTTGCAGAATTATTACTTCACCTAAAAGTTAATTACAAGTTTTATTTCAAAATTGATCCTAAGAATACTCTGATAGTTATGAGCCTATTGATATTATGAGATGAAATTTTCTCCTGCTTATAATTACTTTTTAATTTTTATTCATAAACTATTGCAAATGTTTGTGAGAGTGTGCTCATTTAAGCAGCCTTCAGACACTCTCTCCCTCCCACCTAAGAAGCAGGGACACTTACTCTAGCTCTTCATGCCACAGACCCTTCCAACCTCTGTAATGTCTTGGTGCTAACAAGCCACACATTTCTTTCTCTACACTTTCTGCATAATACCCTTTTCTGAGGAAGGGAGCACTGAACAGCCTCATTTGAATTATAGTACTAGGTAGGAACCAAGGAAAAACCAGGAAAAACTTGGTTATCATTTCAAGTAGATTCTGCTGACATGCAGAGATGACCCAGTGATAATGATTGTTATCTCCCTGTTCAGGTATGACAAGGAAACTATGTTTCTCCCAGTAGTACTTAAGACTATGGTCCTTTTAATGATTTCAAAAAGCCTGGGCACTGTGGGGAACGCCACCTCCTGATAGACATGTTTTCCTCCTGAATGCCTTTGCTCAGAATATACCAGCACTTTCTGGATCGAAAAGTGAAGCTGCTTGGGAGAGTGGAAAATCCATGGGCTAAGGGCCAGATGGCTGTGTGCAGAAATGTTCTCCCCAGCTGTGTGAATGGAAGCCAGTTATCTGACTTCTTGGACCTCAGTTTTCTGGTCTGGAAAGTGGGAATTCTGTCATCTACATCATGGGGTTGTTGTTGGAATTAATGAGATAGTGTATGCGATGCCCTTTATACATTGCCCTCTATGCAGAAGCACTCAGTGAGGGGTGGCATTAGGTAGTTATTATTTGATACTCCGGGCTTGCCCAGTCCTCTGTCCCAGAAGATTTTGCTGCACCCGTGGAAGAAGCACTTCTCTTTCTTATTCCTCCTGTGCTTGCAGGAGCGGGCAGCTTGGAGGTGCTACTGTCATCTGTTCTCCCCAGCCACTATCATGTCGGCAAATCTGTGTTAATAATAATTGTTGCTTCCTTCTGTGGTGTCTGTGCCAGACCTTTTCCTAAGAATCTTACAGTTATGAAATAGGGTGCTGTGGTTAGCACACCGAGGCACAGAGAGGCTGAGGAGTCCCTCCCGGGATGGCCTGGTGTTGAGGGGCACAGCTGGGACGCGAACCCCAGCAGCCTGGCTCCCCTGCCCAGCAGCCTCCGGCGTGTTGCTGTGCTGTCCCCCAAGAGTGGCAGTCTTCACGTTCTAGGACATTTAACTTAGACATGAAAACACCTGCTAGAAGGAAAAGGAAGATGCCCAGAGTTGAATGTCGTTAACCAGCAGGTCGGTGTCTGCAAGAAGCAAAGCCACAGCCACACAAAATCCATGAGCTCTGCTCACAACAAAGCAGCTTTGTGTTCCTTTCAGTCAAGAGTCTCCACAGCACCAGGAGAATTCCTGTCGATGGTAATGGTGTCATTTCTTGTTTTGCCGAGAACGCTCTTCTGTAATTGCAGCCCTGTAAACACGAGCTGCAGGAGACCAGGAGGGAAGCCTTTGTTGATAGTACCGTAGGGTCTGTCGCCTTTGAGCAAATAAATAGACGTTATTTATTAAACATGTAGAAGTTATTTAAAATACTAACTCTAATGGAAGCAAGAGAAGGATATATAGGTTTCCCACGGATTATAAACCTAAAACAATAATATTGCAATATTAGCAATCTAAACGAGCTTTTTCTTAATACTCCTTTTAGCACCCAGGATAATGATGTTTCTCTCCTCAATTCTATTTTAATCTGAAATACAAACAGCTTAGGCTTTGCTTGCTTTGAATCATGATTATGGTGGGCTTGAGCCATCTGTGTGTTTCTCATTCTGCTCATGGCTCCAAGGAGAAGTCTTGAAATCGAACAAGTTGGGAGAATTTCTGTGGAGTAAATTCAGACGTACAGTGACATCTGAAACCCTGCAAGATTTGATGTAGCCTGGGAAATTTTTCTCTCTCGGATTGAGTTAGGAGTGAGCATTAATCTCATCCTGCCAAATCATCTACAGTTTTCACAACCTCTTGAGGTCGGGAGCCATGTTTCATGCCAAATTTTGCTCATTTCATGTATAATCCCTAGTCTGCTTCCTGTTGCCTTCTGAGATTATAAAATTGACTGTTTAAATCAGGATCCATAAAGTTTCTGTCTTGTTGGGAGACTAAAAAACTTTGCATATGCACACCTCACATTTTTAAGTTCACCTCAGGAAGAACGGCCATCCCCTCCTATAATGCATTTCCTTGCTGAGACCAAGACTTTGGATATCTTCACCTTAGCAGGCTTACAGTGACCTAAAAATCTGTTGTATTCTATAGCTTCAATAAAGTATAATTGACATACAATAAGCTGCACACATTTAAACTGTATAATTTGATAAAGTTTGACAGATCTGTGCACTCGTGAACTCCTTATCACAATCAAAATAGTGAGCAAATCTATTATACCTAACAGTTTTCTTGTTTTTTTTTGTAATCTCTCCCTCCTGCCTACTCAACTCCCAGGGCAAATCCTGGATCCTTCTGTCTCTATAAATTATTTGGCATTATCCAGGAATATGCTCAGTATCTGGTTTCTTTCAGTCAGTATAATTATTCTAAAATCCACCCATGTTGTCAAGCATATGGATAGCTGAACAATACCAGTCAATAGGGACATATCCTTGACCTGTTCCTGATCTTATAAGGAAAATGCAATTAAGTATGAGGATACCTCTAGGTTTTAAACACATCATCTTCATTAGGTTGAGGAAGTTTCCTTCAAATTTTAGTTTTCTAAGAGAATGGATACCGGATTTTTAAAAATAGCTTTATCTGTGTCTAGGGAGATGATCACAGGTGTTTTTTTCTTTCTCAGCCTTCCAGCTTGGCAAATTGCATTGATTGATTTTTTTTATGTTAAACCAATCTTGCATTCCTGGGATAAACCCTGCTTGGTCATGATGTATTACCCTTTATGTAGATCATTAGATTCAATTTGTGAAAATTTTACATGGAGGTTCATGACAGATATTGTCTATAATTTTCTTCTAATGTCTCTGTCTGGTTTTGCTATCGGGGTAATGCTGGCCTCATAAAATGAACTGGGATGCATTCCCTCCTCTCCGCTGTTCTGGAAGCGTTTGTATAATAGAATAACCATTATTTTTTTCTCTAATATTTAATTTCTACTAGAGTGAAATTCCCCAGTTAAATCATCTGGGATTTAAAGTTTCTTTATGGGAATGATTTTAACTGCAAATCCTGTTTCTTGAATAGGGACTGTTTAGATTATTTTTCCTTTAGTCGTCTTTGGTAATTTGTGTCTTTATGGGACTCTCTTCTAACATCTAAATTGTCAAATTTACTGCTAAATGTGTTCTCAGTATTTCTTTATACCTATAATTGGTATGGGACCTGTATGTAGCTAGTACTCTCTGTCATGCCTGCTGTCAGTATTTTGTGTCTTCTGTCTCCTCCTTCCTGGGAATGACTGGAGGTTTATGAATTTTACTGATCTTCACAAATAATGGCGATTGGTTTCATTGAATTTCTCTATAATTCTTCTGTTTTCTATTTTATTGACTCTTGCTCTTGTGTTTACTAGTTCCTTCTCTGCTCACATTAGGCTTAATTTGCTCTTCTTTTTCCAATATTTTAAGGTGGGAACCAAAGTCATTGATTTGAGACTCTTTTCAAATACAGACATTTAGTGCCATAAATTTCCTTCTAAGTACCACTTTAGTCTCATCCCTTGAGTTGTGGTATGTTGTTTTTATTTTCATCTAGTTTAAAATACTATCTATTCCTCTTTCGATTTCTTCTTTTGCTTACAAGTATTCAGAAATATGTTATTTAGTTTCCAGGTATTTGGTGATTTTCCAGATGTCCTTCTGTCATTAATTTCTAATGTAATTCCACTATGGTCCAAGAATATACTCTGCACTTTCAATGATTTGTGTCTTTGTGGTTTTATTGAGGTTTTCTTCAGGCCCAGAATATGGCCTGTCTTGGTAAGTGTACCCTGTACACTTGAAAAGAACGGGTTTTCTTCTATTGCTGGGTGAATTGTTTCTCAAGTATTAGGTCAAATTGGTTGATAGTGTTACTTAAGTTTTCTCTATCCTTATTGATTTTTTTGTTTACTTGTCCTAGCAATTATTGAGAAAGGGTTATTGAAATCTCTGTTATTGTGGTTTTGTCTATTTTACCTCCCTGTGCTTTCAGTTTTTACTTGATGTATTTTGACGTCTTATTCGGTTCCTGAATGTTTAGGATTGTTACGTTCCCTTGGTGAAATAAGTCAGTCAGGGAAAGACAAATGCCATATGATTTCACTCATATGTGGAATTTAAGAAACAAAACAATTGAACAAAGGAAAAAAAGAGAAAGGGAGGAACCAAAAAAGAGACCCTTAACTACAGAGAACAAACAGATGATTACCAGAGGGGAGGTGGGTGGGGGGATGGGTGAAATAAGAGATGGGGCTCTTGATGACCACTGAGTAATATATAGAACTGTTGAAATTTTTGTAAGATTTTATTTATTTATTTGAGAGAGAGAGAGCATGAGAGGGAGGAGGGTCAGAGGGAGAAGCAGACTCCTTGCTGAGCAGCAGGGAGCCCGAGGCTCAGTTCTGGGACTCAGTTCTGGGACTCCAGGATCATGCCTTGAGCCAAAGGCAGTCACCCAACCAACTGAGCCACCCAGGTGCCTTAGAAATGCTGAATTACTATATTGTACACCTGAAACTAATAAAGCACTAATTGCAAGATGTTAACGCTATTGGAATGAAAACCTATAAAAGGGTCTGTTGTAGGCAGTATATAGTTGGCTCTTTTTTAACCTAATCTAATAAATTCTGCCTTTTAATTGGGTATTGCTTACATTTACTATGATTATATGATTCAGCTAAAATAAATCTTAACTGATTTTTTTTGTCTATTCTGTTCTTTATTCCATCTTTTCTATTTTTGTGCCTTACTTTGAATTACATTGTAAGATTCTGGTTTAATCTCTTTTGTTGGTTTTACCACTTTATGTGTAGTATAAGAACCACAAACAGGATAATTTTATTCGCCCCTCTTCTCCTATGTTATCTGCTGTCATGTATTTTATTTCTACATGTTATAAACCCAAAATATATTATTAGTAATTTTGCTTTTTCTGTCAAGTATCTTTTAAATAAATAACAAAAAGTCTTTTATGTTGAACAACATGCTTACTATTCCTATTGGTCTTCCTTCCTTTGTGTAGATTAAGATTAAGAGTTGCACTTTACATCATGTTTCTCTGCCTAAAGGGCTGCCTTTAATATTTCTTATAGTGTGGATCTGCTGGTGATCAATTTTTTTTCAGTTATGTCTGAAACATTCTTCATGTCATTTCCACATTTGGACATTTTGACTGGTTATAGAACTCTAGTTTGCCATATTTTTAAATTTCAATTTTTGTATAGGTGTCATTCTGGTGTCTTTTGGCTTACCTTGTTTTCAACAAGGAATGCTTTCATTTTTTGTCATTTTCCTCTTTACATAATACAGCTTTTTTCACTGGATACTTTTAAGAACTTGTCTTTAGGGGCGCCTGGGTGGCTCAGTGGGTTAAGCCGCTGCCTTCGGCTCAGGTCATGATCTCAGGGTCCTGGGATCGAGTCCCGCATCGGGCTCTCTGCTCAGCAGGGAGCCTGCTTCCCTCTCTCTCTCTCTGCCTGCCTCTCCATCTACTTGTGATTTCTCTCTGTCAAATAAATAAATAAAATCTTTAAAAAAAAAAAAAAAGAACTTGTCTTTATCACTGGTTTTAAGTAACTTACTATGATAAGTCCTGGTATACTTCTCTTCATGTTTCTTGTGCCTTATATTCTTGAGCTTTTTGTATCTGTGAGTTTATAGTTTTACCAAGTTTGGATGACTTAGCCATCATTTCTTCAAATGTTTTTCTGACCCTATCTCCTTTCTTCAGAGAACTGAACTTAGCCACAAGTATATTAGGCTGCTGATAGTTTTCTTAGCTCTTTTTATGATCTTTTTTTTGCTGTTGTTCTTATTTCTTATCTCTCTCTTTCATTTTGGACAGTTTCTATTTCTGTGTCTACATGATCACTAACTTTTTAATTTAATGTCTAATCTGTCAATTTCATGCAGTTTATTTCCATCGCACACAGTGTAGCTCTTATTTTTAGATGCGCAGTTTCAGTCTTCCATGTATCTCTTTAACATGTTCAGTCTTTACTCCATATTCTTCAATATATGGAACACAGTTATGACTATCTCACTCTCTTTGTCTACTAGTTCTGTCATCTGTGTCATTTATGTTTTTGTTTTGTTATGTTTCATTTTGTTTCTATGGATTTACTTATTTTTTTCCTTATTATGGATCACTTTTTCCTGCTTCATTATATACATGGTGTTTTTGTTTGTTTGTTTGTTTGTTTTACTGCTGCTGTAACTAGTAACAACAAACATCGTGACTTAAAAACAACTTTATTATCTTACAGCACTGTAGGTTAGAAAACTTCACTGGTCTCAGTCAAGATGTCATCAGGGCCTTATTCCTTTCTGGAGTCTCCATGCTCTGTATTCCTGTTTACTTCCTGGCCTTTTCTAACTTCTTTTTTTTAAGACTGATTGATTGATTTTTGAGAGAGAGTGATTGGTGGGGAGTGTTGTGAGGGAGAGAGAGAATCTTTAAGCAGGCTCCCGGCGGAGTGAGGATCCCAGGGTATGGGCTCTATCTCATGACTCATGAGATCATGACCTGAGCCAAAACCAAGAGTCAGACACTTAACCAGCTGAGCCACCCAGGGGCCCCAGCCTTTTCTAACCTCTAGAGGCTTCCTGCATCCTGTGGCTTGTGGTCCCCTCCATCTTCAAAGCCAGGGATGGCTCTCACATTAAATCACTCTTTCTCTCTTGCCTCCCTCCTCCCCTTTTAAGGACTCTTGTGATTGTATTAGGATTCCTGGTAGGGGAGTCTCTTTATCTTTATTTCACCATCAGCTGATTACCCACCTTAATGCTCTCTTCAGCCTTAATCCCCCTTTGCCAAGTAATAACATAGTCACAGGCGTAGGGATTAGCCTTTCAGATCTGGTCATTTTTCAGTGGCTGCCAGATATGTGAATTTCACCTTTTTAGGTGCTGGATATTTTTGCATTCCTAAAATAAAATCCTTGAGGCTTGGGGTGCCTAGGTGGCTCAGTGCATTAAAGCCTCTGCCTTCAGCTCGGGTCATGATCCCAGGGTCCTGGGATCGAGCCCCTCATCGGGCTCTCTGCTCAACAGGAAGCTTGCTTCCCTTCCTCTCTCTCTGCCTGCCTCTCTATCTACTTGTAATCTCTGTCTGTCAAATAAATAAATAAAATCTTTAAAAAAAAATCCTTGAGGCTTATTATGGGATGAATTTAAGTTTATTGGAAAGAGTTTGAACATTCTGAGGCTTGCTTTTGTGTTTTGTTATAAGAAACCAGAGCACCGTTGAGGACTAATTTTGTCCTACTACAGAGGCTGTACCATTCTGAGTGTTTTACACAATACCTCATGAATTATGTGACTTTTCTACTCCAGCTGAAGGGGACATGATCTCTTCTTAGCTTTTGTGATCTATCTGAAGTATTCCTATAATCTCTATGGGTCATTCTTCTCCTAGCCTTGCACAGGTTCCTCACATGCATACACTGATTAGTTCTCAGCTGAAGAGTCAAGATGTTCCTGCCTTACATCTCTGAGTCGTGGACATGTGTGTGTGCGTGGACATGTGTGAGCACATGTGTACACATGAATGTGTATGTGCGGTTCTCTCAAGTGCTCTGCCCTGCAAATTCTAGTGACCTTAACCTTCTCAAACTACCAATTATAACATTAATCAGGAAGACTGCCAGGCCCCTCTAGGGTTTCTCTTCCCTGGGCTATAGCCTGGAAACTCTCTTTTGGCAATGATCTCTCCAGGCTGGGCAATCCTATGCCTCACCTTGTTTGTTTCTCTTCCCTCAGGAATCATTGTCTTGTATTGCCCGAGATCCAATATCTGAAAACTATATTTCATATATTTTGCCTGGGTTTTTGGCTGGTTCAATTGGGGGAGTATATCCTGTGTCTGTTACTCTTTTCCTTGCCAGAAGTAGAAGTCAAACATTTGTTATTTGTCGCATATTTCATTTTGATAAGGGCAACAGTGATGCCCAAATATTTAACAAGTTGCAGTTTGGGCACTGACCAAACAGAACAGATAGATGTCGGCATTAACCAGACATGTGTCCACACCCGTGTTTACCAGCTGAAGGTCAGTCCTGTGTAGTGGTGAGACCCAGAATCCATCCAGCTCAGGGGTTTGTCACACAGTCCTGGTGAGACAGAAAGACCTTGCTGTAAGACCCACCTGGGTTTGAGTTTGTACTCTGACATTTCTAGCTGACCCCTGGACTTAAATTTCCTCCATTCCTTCATTTTCCCAGCACTGTGGTAGAGATAAAATGGGGGAATGTATGTGAAGGTTCCTGGCATCCTGCCCGACACCTAGAATACGCAGTTGTAATGAGAACCCTTCCCCTTCCCAGACCTTCCTCCATGATCCATTTGGATTCCTCAGTGCTCTGCCAACAGCAGAGTTTTACTCATAGGGCAACCCACCCGGGAGAAAGAAAGAACCATCCCCCTGTGCCCCGCCTGTGGGGAAGGGGGAGCCAAAGACTCCACTGCGAGGCACCAGGAAAGGGTGATTAGGTGTAGTGATCACAACAGTGAAACAAGCCTCCTGGTCAGGCTGGTGTGAAGCAGGTCCCTGGGAGCTGGTACCCACCACCACAGGAGAGGCCCATGCAAGGCACGCCAGCCCCAGCCAGGTGTGGAGAGGGGTAAGGCAGGGCGACAGGCACCTGAATTCAGAAGCGCGTAGCAGGAGTCTGACATGCCTCCTCCCAGCTCATACCTCTCTGCTCCTTAAGGGGATGACAAATCAGAGCTGTCCTGCCATAGTCCCTTGACGAATGGTGGCAAAGGGGGGCACTGTGAAGGACACTCTGTACGACTGGGTTTCTCTGACCTTCTCCTTAAGGATTAGGATTCGCCTCCTACACGTAGGACTTTCTCTTCATAATCTGCTGTGAACATGTTGGGCATGAGCTCAACACATACTATCTGCCCTTCCATTTCATTTTAGGGTATTTTTCAACAAATGTGGGTATTTTTTTTGTTTGTCACTTTCGTTGTCTCTGAAGGTTTCTGTGTCTCTGGAAACACAAAGCTCAAACGTTTGCCTTCAATTTTTGTGTCCCCAGCCCCTGCAGCACACCTGAGCACACGTGCCTGGTGGTGACAGACAGCATTTGATGAACATGTCATAAAGTTCTTTGTCCAAAACACGGAATAAAGATATTGAGCAGAAAAGGCCCTGGGATAAATCCTCCTGATATACACTTGATACATCCTGCCAGTTTATTCGATTTTATTTTATTTAAACTTGGCTCTGTTTGTTCAACAAACACTTTATGCTTGAAATTATTCACATCTCTCATGCCTCTGTCCCATCATTCTGTGACAGAAGAAAGTTAACTATTTGTGATAAGGTTTTCAAATTCTCTTGACTGACTTTCCAAATGTATTTGAGAAGAAAATGTAATGATCTGTCCTCGTTATAGTAAAAAAATAATAGTAACAATAATTGACTAAGGGTGTGAATGCCCAAGCTAACATTTCCATTCTGGTGTTTCTGGCAAATGGAAGTCCCCCATTCAGTGACAGGCAGCTCTAAGTTAGGCCTTAGACTCAGTCCCTGACAAATCCATACCTTGTAACCTCCACACCACAGGCACTTTTGAAGTAAACACAGCCTAAAGAAAGCCTGGTGATCCAGAATGCCCTCAGTATTAAGAAGAGGAGAAAAATATATAATGATATAGCCAAAGGAAGAGAAATAAAATACCCGACAGGCCTCTGCCCTCAAAACGTCATTTGATAAATGCAATAAAAATGACTTCTCTTGAAAGTGTGGCCTGAGTCCTGAGGGACCGCTGGTCTCTGACTTGGCTGCGTATTTACAAAGTGCTCTGTGCTTGGATCTGAGGACCCAGCGGCTAAGCTGGAGAGATCATTTCAATGAGGAGGGCCACTGGTAATTCCGAGTGTGGCAGGCTCTTTTCGGACTGATGGCACAGGTGCTGAGTATGCCTCCCGAATTTTGCTGCCACTCTCCAATGCAGCTACGTGCCCACATGTCTGTGTCAGTGTGTGCACTGTGCACCTTAGGCCAGACACCCTGACTTGGCCCCGTGTCTCCTGCATCTAGCACATGGCTTAGGAAACTTGTAGATGATTAGTAGTGGGGAATGAGCAAATATCAGAGGGACCTAGGGCAGTATGCCACTCAGCTCCTTAGTCTTTTCAGCTATAAAACTTAGTAGATGATCCTGACATGGAGAACGCGTAGTTCTACGGCAAATGTGGGTTCCATGAGAAGAACAAGGGTACACCGCACACACGCGTGCGCACGCGTGCACACACACACACACACACACACGTTCTTGCTTACTCTTCTCCCTCTCTTCCTTCTCCTCCCTCCTGCCAGGTTTGTGTATACTCCAAAGCACAGAAATATGCAGAACAATCTACTGAATTCTCTTTCTGCACGAAATTAGCACTTAGTGCCATTGGGGAGCCCTGGAGACCTTCCCAGTAGGAAAAATCATACCTATAATTTACATTTGTGTATTGATTGATTTCCTTGTTTGTAAACTGCTGGCCTATAAACACCCATCACATAATTGGGCATCCGTAATAACAATGCAAAGTGAGCGTGGAAGGTTTTAGCCTTACATGGGAGATGAGGAACCTTGTGGGGATGGGATGAAGGCCCAGATAGGGTGCATCCCGGCTCTTTCTCTGTGTGCCGTGCGGGCCTGCGAAGCACAGGCAGGTGGGACAGCCGGGACCACGGTTTGCTTCTCCTCCAGATCCAAGGATGCTGCCGACAGACGTCTCTTGTCTCCCCAACCTCCACTCCCTCCTTCATGTGCAAAGCCAGTGGGGTGGGGGTAAAGGGGCCTTGGAGAGATGTGATGAAAACTAGCTTATTGAAAGATTGAAAAGGGATTTTGAAAATCTAACGTTACATAAAGGTAACAGTTCAAAACTGGATACCTCTGGGGACAAGGAGACGTAGATTCCTGAACGAGGAACAAAAACCTTCTTTGAATTGACAAATGGATGGAAATAGATGAATTTTAAATGAAAATCTGGGTAATAGTTTCTGTTTTTAACCTTGAACTCTCCAGGAAAAAACAAAAACAAAAACAAACTGCTGTTTGGGGTCTGTTTTTCATGCGAGAAATAACCCACTGTTTGGGGCATGTTTTTCTCTTGAGTTTTTCATGTCCAGGGGTCAGCCCTGGAGGGGAAGACACACTACTGCACCAAACCGCCACGAAACGCTTCTCCACATTGGCTGCACTCAACCCAAGAGGCTGAATTTGATACTTGAACCATTCCACCTTCATTTACTTCTCTGAAAAATTATCTACTGGCATTACTTAGGGTGTTTGCCAGAAATGACAGGCTATTGGAGAGGAGGACGTGGCCTTGATGCTTTCTAAATTAAAATGCATATCAGCATATAAATAACTAAATCTGGCCAGGGTCTCAGATGTAAGAAAGTATTTTTAAAATCTGGTGCTGCTCGACTTTAATTTATTAGAAAGGTGTGCGTGTGTGTAAAGAAGCTTAATAACATAGACCTATTCACTGAAATTAATACAATAGGATTGCAGTGGAAAAACTAAGTTTACAGGGAAAGTGGATAGCCAAACTTGAGTGAGCCCACCTAGTGAATTTAGGTATAAAACCTAATCTTCTGGGCAGAAAAAGCATGGAGGAAATAGCAAACAGCTCTGAACTTTGTAATTCTCATTTCCAGGCACTGGAAAACATCTTGGGCCCTTTGGGATAGACAGGGGTTTTTTGCTTGTTTTTTTTTCCCCCCCTCCTAATACATTTCTCTGTTGGAGAAATTCCTCCTGTGGCAAAACTATATGGCCCTGCCTTGTTAGTTATTTTCCTAGAAGACCTTCCTGATTTTCCCCCAAAGAATTACTTCTTGAAGTCAGAATAGGTAAGAAAACTTTAATTTAGAAGTCAACAGAAAATTGAGATACGCCTTTTTTTTAAAGAGGAAGGACACCAAGGTGACGTGGAACCATGTACACTGAGTAGCGCACACATACAGGTGTGCACACAAATATAATCTTCCTGGTTCAAACGACAGTTAATATGCACTGAGTGCTTCCTCCACCAGGCACTCTTTTAAGCCCTTTATATGCTTTAGCTCACTTAATCCTCACAACAAGTCTTTCAACATAAATATGTTTTTAAAACTCTTTCAGCAGATTCAGACCCAAGGTCTAAGGAGGTTGGGACACTGAGCAGCAGAGAAAGCCTGTCCTTGAGCCCAGGACTCAAGTGTCCCCTCTCTTCCTTGCTGCCTCTCCCTTGGATGTCTCTCTCTCTCTTTTTTTTTTTTTTTTAAAGATTTTATTTATATATTTGACAGAGAGAGATCACAAGTAGGCAGAGAGGCAGGCAGAGAGAGAGAGAGGAGGAAGCAGGCTCCCTGCTGAGCAGAGAGCCCGATGCGGGACTCGATCCCAAGACCCTGAGATCATGACCTGAGCCGAAGGCAGCGGCTTAACCCACTAAGCCACCCAGGCGCCCCTGGATGTCTCTTTTCTTTCCATCTTCGACTCTTGTTTCTTCCCAGCCGGTTGTCCTTGTCCACACAGTCAAGTAGAAAAATTAAATTAATATTGGATCAGTCTGTGATTTTAAAACAACACACGACCCGAAGTTTCCTTTAGGAGCACTCATGATGTGTTTGCTTTTAAAAGAGGCTCTATTTTCTCCCCCAGCCCAGGGCTATATGCTGATCTTATTTAAAGAGACCAACTCTGTGTTGCTTCAGCCCCTTCAAGCAGTAAGTTTAAATTGAAACTTACATAAATTGTTTAAAATAATGTGATGTGAATGTTTTCTTTGAAGCTAAATATTGAATAAGTTTTTCCTTTGTTCTTGTTTAAATTTATGAGATGTTCCCTATCTCCCCGATGCCTTTGTAAACTAAAACTAAGGAAGATAAATAAAATCAAAAGGTTAGCCCTTGCATTATTATCTTGGGAAGATGCAGGTTTCGAAGGGAAGATCTCTGTGTAGAAATTCACACGCTATGAATCCCACCTCTGTTGTCACGGCCACTGACCACAGTGGGCTTTCCATCAATATGACACCAGGCTATTCTCCTGACTTCAGAGAAGAACAGCTCTGCAGAGCGAGGAGGCATTGAATGCCAGAAAGAAACGTGTTGACATAAATCAGTTAGACTTTCATATATATTCATAGGGTCCCCATCCTTGGAAAGATAAATGGATAGATACCTAAGAATTACAGGTGCTTCTTATATGTTTAACTGAATACTCAAAACCAATTTCCACGATTCTGCCGTGTTTCGCTGCTGTGTTCTGCCCCCTGTGCCGTAAGGCTGTCAGTAGGTTCAAAGCAGAGAACACCAACAGCCTATTCAGTCCTCTTTGTTCTATCATTATGCAACAGTCCTGCTAGACAAAGTCACATAACACGGTACAGAGAGAAAATTAATCATCGGCTAATGAGATGGGGATGTGAAAAGAAGTTTGAAAGAAGTAATTTAGAGGCCCCAATTAGGGTCTATTCTTGTGGGTCTCCCATGGGCACAGCTGGTTGATCCCAGGTTCAGGGGTGTGAGAAGGGCACCAGGGTGGGGATGTGCGGGGTGGTGGGGGGAGATAAAGAAGCAGATAAAGAAGCCACGGCCTCTGGGCATACAGAGCGGCTTTTGGAATCCTCCAGATGAGAGCTAATAAGAACCCACATAGCAGTGGGTACCAATGCAATGATGTAGAGCGGTTTTTCAAAGGTAGGTCTGTCTGAAAGGTTTTGGCATGTGACTAGATGAGGTTGCCTATGGAGGTTTTAAACTAGGAACTGAGAAAGGGGAAATGCCATTAAAAGAAAATAGGCAAGCCCTCAAGTTACTCTGTCTGGGTGTAGGGCATATGACCTGGGCACTCAGCGGTTTGCTGTGGAGGGCATTCAGACACACAGAGACACGAGCGTGAGGGTACCAGCTGGCCACAGAGCAGAGCAAATTAGTCAGCATGAGCTTCCAACCCAAGGAATTCAGAGTGACCCCCTCCCTCCCCTGTGTGAGAATTTGGCCCCATCCCTCAGAACAAGAAAGCAACAAGAGTTTAGGAGAAGTAAATGTTAGGGGGAAAGAGTCTATATAGATTTGTCTAAGAGGGTCTTCGTTTCTTCTGTGGCTGAGTCTGATCTGCAAGGAGAAATCAGAAGGGGTAGGAACTTTAAGAAAGAGTTGTCTTGCCATTGTATAGACTTTGAGGGCCAGATGGGGAAAACTCAAGACAGGAGGAGATCCTAAGAAAAAAGTTTTGGAAAACCCAATGGAGAACACAAACCCTTTTATTTAGTTTTAAAACTTCAACCACAAAGTTGTATGACAGCACCCTGCAGAGACACGACATACATGTTTTAGTTGAAGGAGGTCATTTGACATGTGTCAACTCCACGATGGGACTGCCAGAAAGATTCTCGCATGAGCTGATGTGACACTTTCAGTGCAGGCTTGGCCCAAAGCAAGCATTAGAGTGTGGCCACTGTTTTTTAATCATAATGTACCAGGTCAGCCACAAGGGATAGAGCTCAGAATCAAGAAAGGTCAAAAGCACTGCTAATCCCATAGGTCAGATTCTATAGGGCCTATTTCTGGAGTTTCTCCTAGACTGCAGAAAAGGTGGGTTTTAGAGGAAGTCACTTGTGGAAGGGCTGAGGGAAGCAGGGTCACTGAGGCCAAGCTGGAGAAGACGCAAGTGCTCCCGGAGCCTTCTCCGTGGAACTGACCAGCAGCGCTAGGACAGAGTAGCAGACTTCTGACAATAGCCCAGGAGAGCAGAATCGGGACAATGGGTTTAGTCCAGGATATCAGGTCCTGAGGCAATGTAAGAGAGGTAAATCTCTAACTGTGAAACTGTTAGAAAAGGGAATGGACTGTCTTGGGAAGTAGCAAATAATCTGTCATTAGATGTGTCTTAGGGAAGGCAGGCTGGGGGTTGTGGGGGAACTCAAACGTGCAATGGTGAAGCAAGCAGGACCCCTCATCCTAATTTCAGCTCTGCTCTTAACCAGCTGTGTCATTTTGGGCAAGTCACTTAACCTCGCGAAGCCTCCATTTTCTCATCACTCAATCAAGAAGGTCAGACTAGGAAATACTCAAAGTCTCTTTCCGCTTTGAAACTTCACAGTCTGTAGTGAGGCCTGGCATCCTTTGCTTCCTTGTCAAAGTGAGCCCCTCCACACCTGCCTGGCGTGTGCCTGCGTGGTCCTTATGCCTCAGCTGTGAGGCCCATGGTGTCTGAAGAGTGTGTGTTTCCACAGGATCAGAAAACAGAGCGGCTTACTTTGAGTGTGACAGTTCAGGCCTCTGTACTGAGCGCTGGCGTCAAATTCAAATCGCCCAGCCCGCGGTGCAAGGGAATTTCACAGGACCTCTGATGGGCTTTTACTTCTTGCTCACTCCAATTATATTTGGTTTTCAAGCCCATGCTCCATGCACAGGTGGCTGGAAAGATCTGACAGACTTCTTTCCACAGTCATTGCTCCCTGCAGCAATTTTGGTGAGAAGTGTGGAAATTCTCTTCACTGGGTGCCGTGTCATAGTTTCAAACATGGACACAAATCTCCCCACTCATGTCAACAGCACTTAAAATAGCTGTTGATGGCTGCATTCCTCCGTCCTGCCAGCATTATATCCCCAGTCAGAGGAGACAGAGGGTTTTATTTATGGAATGAGGTCTTTGTTTACAGCGTGAGCACAGCCAGGCTCCAGGAGCTCACCTTGGGTGTATATCTTGCATTCAAATAGAAAACATACCTCACCACCTTTGGATCTCTTTGGAAAGATCACAAAAGCATCATCAATGTTAACTTTCCTTGATTCTGCTTGTAGGCATTCACTTACCTCATAATGTATATTATAATGTTAACTTATCATCTTTAGGGTTGATTTGTTCTTGTTAAATATGTACCCATCTTCAAGGTTGGATTTTTTCACAAGGGGAAAATGTAAGAGCGATCCTGCCTCCAGGGAACTGGTTTTGAACATTTCTTCTAGGAGAACATTTAGAAATATTTTTTGTATTTACGATCCTAATGAGTATATTTTGAGAATAACTTTTTTAAAGATTTATTTATTTATTTGAGAGAGACGCACAAGCGGGAGAGGGGCAGAGGGAGAGAGAGAATCTCAAGCAGACTCTATGCTGAGCACAGAGCCGGACGCAGGGTTCAATCCCATGACCCTGAGATCATGATCTGAGCCAAAACTAAGAGTCAGACGCTTAAGCAACTATGCCATCCAAGCGCCCCAAGAACATCTTTTCTACACACTCACACACACTTTGAGTCTCATCTCATAAAGGATGAGACTCAGGTCAGCTGTCACCCCCTCCAGCATTCCTATCATGACCCTTTCCCCCTGTGATTAGTTTCTGGAATTGCCTTAACATAGTACCACAAACCCTGCGACAGCTTCAAACAGAAATGTTATCTTCTCAGTTCTGGAGACAAGCAGTCAGAAAGCAAGGTGTTGGCAGGGCCGTCTTCCCTCTGGGAAGGAGCCAGGGAAGAATCTGTTATATGTCTTTCCCTCCATTTCTGGTTTTTGTTAGCAATTCTTGATATTCTTGACTTGCAGCTACATAATAGAATCTGCTTCCGTTGTCACGTGGTGGTCTCTCCGCACACCTGTGTCTCTTCCCTGCTTATGAGGACACCAGTCCTATCAGACAGAGCCCACCCTCATCAACTGTAACATTGTCTTCCCTTGGTTACATGTGCAGTGCCCTCTTTCTCAATAAAGTTACATCACAGGTACAGGGGGGTCATGACTTCAGCCTCTCTGTTCAGAGAGATACGACAGAAACTATCACACCTGTATCCCAGACTGCTTTCATGCTCCCCTTCTCTGTGCTTAACATCTCCCATTTAAATGTCTCACAACCATTCTCATACTGTATTGTCATTTTCTGCACAGGAGTGTCATTGCAGGAGCGACTCATATAACATCTTTACAGGAAAAGTACCTTGCGGAACATCCAACACCTAGTAGGCACTCGAATGTTTGTCAAAAGAAATACTTTGTCATCGTCATCGTTCTCCTTTCTGTGTCTACAATATGAATAGCATATTTATATAAGGTTACATAAATATTATTATACATGAAATACATATTCACATTGCACATAAATGCTACCAGTTTTTGCATATTCACCATGTGCCAAACATGTTGAACACTTCAGATTTTTTAAAATCCCATTTAATCCTCACAAGCATATTACAATTTAAATATGATGATCTGCATTTTGCAGATACTATAAATCAGGCTTAGGAAGATTCAAGGTCCTGAGGTCCCACAGCCAGTGTGTGGGAGATCCAGGACATGGTCCCAGGTACATTTGATTGCAGATTTGGGCTCCTAACACATGGATACGCTGCCTTCAAACAGACGGTGCTCTCTGAGGCTCCCATTCTGTGGACGTAGTATGTCTGGGTTCATGCTCACATTTACCTGAAGAAGACACGGAAGTCCGAAGAGGTTGAGGGACCAGTCAGCCTTGGGGTCCCTCAGCTGTTGCCCAGATCCTTTTAGTTCGAGTTCACCTTTTTCAGAATCTGCTTTCCTTTTTTGATTTTCTGATCGTGAAACGATTTTTGAGAATATTAGAGAAAAGGAGGACATGGGATGAAAAAAAAGCATTTGCTTTAATAGTCTGTGAATTTAACCGACATTACAGAAGACGAGGGCTGTCAGTTGCAATAAACAGAATGAGCCCACCTATCACCACGTAGCTTCTCTGTCCAATGATAATGGATCATATCCTGAGGCATTAAGTCCTCTGGAGAAAGGAGAGGAGCTTCTACAGGTTTCTCAGAGCCCCTCAAACCTGTTGCTCTGCCCTGGCACCCCCAAGCCTCGCATCTCTCTGGACTTAAGGTCCCGCCTGGGCCTCAGGTACAAGGAAGGGGACCCTGGACTGAGTCAGAACCTGGATCAGGGTGGTTCAGGACCGATGACCTGCCAACAGAGTTCCCTTTTGAAGCTGGCCTGCCTGTGTTTGTGTTTTGTCTGCTGCTAATGATCTCTGCCCAGGTCTAGAGCCACTGCTAACTTTTGGCCTGATTGCTGCCTCATTTCTCTTATTATTCTCTTGTAACATGGTACCCTGCCTGCTGGGCCACACTTGTTCCTGGAGCTGACAGTGTACCTCTGTCCCCCTAACCTCAGCCCAGCATCCATACCCACACCTACCCTAATTAGGCCCAGACTTGACCAAGACAGGCCTCTCTTGCCTTTCTTCCAAGTAGGATCAAGTTCTCATTGCCAATAATTAGACTTCAGAGAGGTATTGATGTTGGAAAGGGCAGAAAGGGGGCTAGCCGCTGCTCGGGGCAGTGGACCAATGGAGAAGGAGGGGTGGGGTACAGCACAGCAGGCAGGGGCCTCTGCCCAGCAGAGTGCACATCTGATCTTGGCTGGCTGCTGTCCCAGTGAGAATAAAACCACTAGCTCGAGTGCCAAGATCCCTTCTCCTCTACTCTGACTCCTGCAGCCCCTCAGGACACGGGTCCCAGTGTCGTTCGCTCACTATGGCTGTAGCATGGATAGCAGGTTGGAGTCCTCCAAGCTTACCAGGCTGTCCCCGGCCCATCTCTTCCTGGGCTACTCCGTGAGTCTCGGTTTACTCTTCTCAAGTCTTCTGCTAAGTTTGGTGCCCATCCTTCACATTCTCCTTAAACCCGGAGATTTCCCCAAGCAAGGACCACGTTGCAGTTCCTGACCCCATACGTCAGCAATAGTATGTGCCCAGGAACTGCCACATGAATGATCGAAAGAAGGATACTGCCATGCCTCTTAACACCCTGAACTCAAACCCGAACCTGCCCTCTGCCACCTGCTTGTCTAATTAAAGAAACACTGGATGAATCAGGAAGCAGGATTTTTTTTTTTTTTTCTGGTTTTGTCTTGTCCAGGTGGGAAAAGACAATGAGAAAGAAATGCTTTCTGAGCCTCAGCCTTGGCTCCTGTGTGCTCGCTGTCTGCAACACAAGGGGAAATCTGGACAGGGCTCCGGTCTTGGAAATAAATAACCCTTGCTCTTATTTAAGTACAATTTCTGAAAGAAAGTTCTACTCTATACTTAATTGGATTCTTTCTTGCTGCAATTTAAGCCTTCTTCCTCCTTTCCCTGAGTGGAATTGTAACTCATTATCTCTGAAGTTCACAGGGGCAGCTTTTCTAAGCAACACAAGGAACTGACTCTTGGAGCTTGCATTCTCTCCTCACCTTTGTCTTCCTGTGCCTGCGTCTTTCTCAGACTCCCAAAAAGTGTGCATTTGCTTTAATGAGTTAGTACATAATAGGTTCCTGTGCTATTTGAGAAAACAATTTCCATCTGTTCATATATTGTTAAAAAGTAATGGGTTCTTATTTTAAAAAAAAAAAAAAAAGTCTAATGCTTTCCTACTTCCTCCTCTCAAATACTGAATCTCAGATCCTTTGAGGTCCAACATAATTTAAGTGTTAATTCCTTTCTAAGCTCTTTTCAAGCTACTGCACTCACCATGCAGATTTCATTAAACCTCAGAGTCTCTTCATATTGATGTTTTTGTAAAAAGCAAAGTAACTCTTGCTCTATATTAAAATATTTCGCTCAAGAGGAGTGTCTTTTGTCCCCATTTCTAAAGACGTGTTTATTTATTTGGCCTTCCGAGAGGAAACAGAAGTCTGTTACAACTAACAGAGGATGCAAGCGCCAGGCTTCTCATCTCATTTGTGGGCAACATCTGGTTATTGTAATTCACAGGGTTCGCTGTCCTGAGCGGTTTCAGCCTTAAATCACCCTGTGTTGGCAAAGAACAGTGAGGGCCAGGCCAGGAAAGGAACAGAGGAATCCTGTGCACGGAATGAGATTAAATAAAGACATGAGCCTGCCAATATTTCAATTTCTAATATATTCACCTTGAAAGCCAATCTGTTGTTTCAGTGATGCTGACACTGAAAGCCCTTCTGTTCTGGAACTTCCCCCTTTAGATCTGACAGCTGGATCAGAGTAAATTTTTAGTAGTGACATGTATCAGGTGAATCATCAAGTCGAATCATTCTACATGGAGACGTTAAGGTAGTCAAAAGAGTCTTGTTTACATAAGGAGCCAGAGATGGAGACCGAGACTAAGACCCAGGGCGCCAAGCAGACTCTGCCCATGTGTCCACTTTGGGATGCTGGGGATTCCATGCAACTGCTTTATGCCTCAATTTCTTGAAACTTGAGGACCATTGTAAATTCCAAGGGTGAATCTTCTCTGTCACTTCTCAGCTTTTATATCTTTCCTGTCTCACTTGTTTTGAGGAATGTCAGCACAGATTCTGGAACACTAGTGCCCCAGGAGATTATTCAGCCTAACAGTCCCATGTTACAGACGAAGAAACTGAGAACCATAATTACAGAGGAAATACCAAGAATGTCAAGGTGGCGCCTTTGAACGAGAATGCTTATTTGGCATTTATATTTATGTGGTTTTTGCTTGTTTGTTTGTTTTTTAACAAAACCAAAATTGGAAAAAGAAAAAAAAAACCAACCTCATTTTATTGAAGTCATGCTGGTGTGCTCTCAAGTTAGATTTCCTAAGAAATGGGACGGCAGTCCTCTTGGGGTTAGAGATCAGGAGCACCCTGCTTATTCTGTTTGACCCAGAGGAAGAGCAGAAATATCCAGGGTATAGAGGAAAGCTATCACAAGCCTTTTCCCCGAACGGAAGAGTGTTTGCCGGTGCTTTGTATGCTCTGGAGTGTCTTCATAAACAGAGGGTGTCCCTGTCACTTCATCTGCCTCTGGGTGTCGCCTACATTTCAGCACAGGTAAGCAGAGTGAGACCACGCCTGGGCTGAGGCGGAGGCTGTCCCTGAGAGCCCCGAGGGTGGAATGGGAATGATCTAGGAAGAGGAAGGAGAAAAGATAGGACGGTAGGAAAAGAAAAGGGAGTTCATTGCCGAGGAGTTGCAGAGGGTCACCGTGGCTTCTGGTGGTATCCGTGCTCCTGTGTGTCTTCCTGAGCATCATCACAGCACCAGTGATAGTGTCGGCTTTCTGTGAACAGACATGCTCTTCAGAGATGGATCCCTTTGCAGTATTCTAACAATCCCTGCTTGTAAATCAATCTGACTTCTTTAGGAAAAGAAAATCCCTGTATATGACCATTGAAATAACTTGTTTCATTACCAAGCTAAAAAAAAAAAAAATCATTGCTTATATTGGAAAACCCATTCTTTTGGCCCCCTTACTTTTCTTATACAGAGTGTAATTTTTTTTTTTTAAATAACAGGGCATAAAGATTTCAGGAGGGTTGGTCCATTATTTATTTGTTGACTGAATTATAGGAAGAAAGTATGATCATCCAATGGAATGCAGAAGCATATACAGTTAATTCTGTGCCTATGTGTACTTAACCCAGCTATAGTAATAACTCTTTGTTTTTTATTTCCTGGGGGAAATAGGTTAGGTTGGACCTGAATGCATCATTATAAAGTATGCACATATAAATTGGACTTTTCTAAATCTAGGTCACTTGGATAAGAAGGCTCTTTTGAGAAAACCAGACTGACAATTAGATTCACAGGGCACTTCAATGTTAAATGGCATTCTTCCCACATTCTGGGTCATAAGGCAGCAAGTATAAACAATACGCCGATGTTAAGACACAGAAAATCACATTCACAACAATAGCATAGCTATTGGTGCATGGTTTTCCACTTTAATATGCTGTGTTCTGTTCTGCCATGTTAATGTTTTAAGTGACATAATTTCCTTTTCATGTAGTTTCAAGTTCATCTTTTATTTTCTCTTTACATTTCTGGAATAGCTTTCTGGAATAGCTTTCTACAACGCTATATCTTGTGCTGGGAGAAATTCCTAACCAAAAAAAAAAAAAAAAAAAAAAAAAGTAAAGTCAAATAATCTTTGCAGGAAAACAACAAAGTAACAATGAAAATGGATTTAAGACCTTCCAGCCAAAATGTTATCTTGTGTACTTTACAGACTCAATCTGTGTCCCCGGCTTTGATCCAGGCCTCAACATGATGACTGGAATTACGCCCATTAACCCAATGATTCCAGGCCTGGGGCTGGTACCACCCCCACCACCGACAGAAGTGGCTGTCGTCAAAGAAATAATCCACTGCAAAAGTTGTACTCTTTTCCCTCAAAATCCAAGTAAGTGATACCTGCAACAAATAATCTGCTCCTCCATTTAAGATTTAAGTTTTCCTTTTTTTTTTTTTTTTGTAATGTAGCATTGCATGCACTTTCAGATGTGACTCAGAATTCTTCGCCATGGATGCACCAAGTGGGGATCCATTTGACAGGAGGCTTTTGTCTCTAGATTCACACAAATGGATGGGGCTGTGTCCATCGGTTCTATCCAGGAGCTGAACCGACACCATGAAGCCAGTGTATGTGATGTGGAGATACAGACCCAGCATTAAGAATCTTTTTGCATGCAACAAAGTCTAGCATTTGCTGCAGAACATAGTGTGAAATATATGAGCATTTCTATCCATCTTCACAAATGTTGGAGAAAAATTCTGAAATGTGCTTTGCTAGATGGAAAATTGAATTAATTTGGCAGTTAGCAATTTTGGGGGAAGGCCGCATCTCAGAGTTTCTGGGCCAAATGGCATTTGCTTGAAGGAAACATATATTTGATGAAATAAATGAGTCAGAATTTTTTTTTTAATTTAGTCTCAGATACTAAGTTTATGGGCTTAAATAGCTAGAATTTTTTTTTTTTATTCATATTAATCAGTGTTGCCTTTTCGAAGTGGACTTTTCAGGAGATTGCTTTAGTAATCTACATATAAACTAGGTAAAATGTTGTGACAGTGTACGTTTTATCTTTTCCTACAGCCTCCCCCAAATGTAATCGTTAGTTCATTTAAATGTGAATTTTAAAAAAAGTGTTGTTTTCAGTCGCAGTGTTCCCCTAGCCCAGCAAGGACTGAGCAGGCTTGCAAGTCCATTCTCTGTCTTGCTTATCCGTTATCCGTTATCCACAGCAAGACAAAGCAGATAACAAGCCCAAATTCCCCATCATGTTATCATCTCATCATGCTTTGTACCTTGTAAACTCCCCCCACCCCACACCATTTTTGGGGGCTTCTGTATTATGAAGGGGAAATGAAATTACGCTAACATTGGCATTATCTCTGTTCTGGGACAAGCTTAGCTACGCCATGTAGAAAGGACCCCAGAAAGTAAATGTTGGGAGGAGGAGGGGAGAGGAGGTAAGAATAAGGCAGGCCACTATAAGTGTAAGTCGGAGTAGGCATTCATCACGACTCTGGGTTGAGAACCTTGCGCTGCCGAGTTTCCCTTTTGGCAGGTGAACCAGGAAGCGGGCAAATAAAGGGCACACCCCTCTGTTTCTGTTGTGATTATTAGATCTTCCGCCTCCTTCCACAAGAGAACGACCTCCTGGGTGTAAGACCGTGTTTGTCGGAGGATTACCAGAAAACGCTACTGAGGAAATTATTCAAGAAGTCTTTGAGCAGTGTGGTGATATTACAGCCATTCGGAAAAGCAAGAAGAATTTTTGTCACATTCGCTTTGCGGAGGAATTCATGGTTGATAAAGCCATTTACCTTTCCGGTACTTTGCATTACATAAGGGGTTTTCGAGGCATTTTGTTATGTTTTGTGATGTTAATACGAGCTTGCTTCCCTTTTGCCTTCTTGCGCAATAAAGTCCTCACAGTTTGGGGCTGGAAAAGGAGGACTTCTGCCTTTACCCTGGGCTGCCAGAAGCTCCATGTTAAGACTGAGAGTCCACCTCCCGGCAGGAAGGGTTTCCCACCACCAGACTTGAGGAATTCCATTGAGTTTCTAATTAATGTTCTCAAGTGCTTATTAGATGAAAAGCAATATTATGAATACTGAGGACCATTATTATTACTGGATGTAATTCCTCAGGGGAATAAAGTACTCTCTCGGCATAATTTCAGTTTTTCAGAAGTGGTTCAGTTTTTAGACTCCAGGGTACCACATCAAGATCAGTTTCCTTGCAGAAAGTAGTCCACAGGTCCTAGGGGGAGGCCGGATCCCACTGCCCAATTGCTAGTGCCTTTAGAGTGGTAATGCCTACCCCCAGGATACCTGCTTCTTTGGTGCCATTTGATAGGGGCGATTTTCACAGATGTTGAATTAGACCCAGTGCTGCCTGTGGGTGTTGGAGCAAGTGTACAGAGGCTGTCCTCGAGGCCTTTGCTAAATCGAAGAACCACAGATCTGGTATGTGGTTTTTGGGAGATGCTGCTTAGAATCAACTCATTGCCATTCCCTCGAGCTCTCCTTCTGCCTGTTTCAGTCTGTTGCTGGGCACACCACCTCCCTATTCCTGACGGAAAGCTTATGAGGGAAGGTGAGAAAAGAATAGGGGGAAAAAAACCACAACAACTACTGAATGCTACTGCCAGGCTTACTTAATTCCTGCAGGCAGCTGCTATTGCCTCGCAATTCCCTTGCAAACCCCAGAAGCCTTGGAGTTATTCCAATGCTGCTGCAACTTTCCTGAGCCCAGGTAGTGCTGTGGAGAACTTTAAAACCCTTATTCCGATAAAACCTTACAAAGGTAGGGGGTGGGGGTGGAATCTGAAAGCATTCTAAAAAAGAGGTAGAAGACGAAACATAGAAAAAAGTATTTTACAACACACAAATAGCTGTGTGTTTTACCTGTCATGTATCTCGGGCCATCGCATCAGAGTAATCTAGCACACAGCTAGGGACTCTGTTGCGGCTGTGGGTCTCACATTCCTCAGGCAAGATAACCTCTCTCTGGCCTCCATTTTCTCATCTGCAAAACTGAGGTAGTACCAGTACCAGTACTAACTCAGAGGATCATGATGAGGAATGAATCCAAATAATGGATCGTAAGTGCTTAGCAGGGCACCTGCAGCAAGAGGAACCATTGAGCAAATGGATGTTTTTAACACACATTTCCTGAAAATTGTAAAGAAGGACTGATTCTCGTTTCTCACAGACGTGCCCCGGGGAACATGGGGTGTAACCACAGCTCTACCAATAAAACTATTACTTTACTCCCCCTGATGAAATAAGAGGGGTTGAGTAGATCAGAACTGCTTTTCATCTCCAACAGAACACAACGTTTAGACCCGATCAGAAACCCCATGAGACATCGCCAAAAATGAACAGGCCCAAATTTAGGCATGGGAAAGGTATTCCTGTATTTCTTCCTTGATGCTAGGCACTTCCCAGCATGGACCTTGGTCCTGCTTCTGAGCCAGTCGTCTGATTGCCCCTTGGTCTGCCTCTTGGCAGCAGAAGGAGCCCACAGCAAAGGCCTTACCTGCAGCCTCCCTGCCTGGATGCACAATGGTCTCCCACCTCTCAGCCTCAGCCACTCTTGGGATGTTGTCCATTAGTCCAGTCCAGAAGACTGATTAACTGGAGGGGCAGGAGGGAAGGAAGGCTGCCCGTCCTGTGCATGAGCTCCTACAAGCCCAAACCCAGCTGCTAGGCCTAATTTTAGGACCGTGTTCACAGTTGAAGTCCAAGCTAATTTTAGACTCAGCCTCATCAGGATCTCTTTTAAGGCCTTAATGATGATGTTTTGGTGAAAGAAAGGGTACTTTTTGGAACCAGAAATATCGAAAAAGTGGTGCTCTGGACACCCAACCAGTTAGGGTTACAGGCCAGCCTTAGGCGGGGCGGGCCACTCAGCTGTTGCCGATTTGTCACCGTGGCCTGCTGATGCATTAAGTTCCTACGGCCCAGACCAAGAGACGCTCTGCTTTAGCAAGAATTCTGCTCATAAGTGATCGAATGTTTGCAGTTTTGGTTGTTATTGTCATATCTTCCCATTTTTAGAGAACACCATGAAAACCTAGCAATGAGAAGGGCATAACAGGAATCAGATGTGAGATCTGTTTGGTATTTGTAACTTCTCAAAGGTGTGAAGCGCCCTACAGAGAAGAAGTCAGCCTCTGCACGGGTTTTCAGCTGAGTTTCAGCCCAAATGCCAAGATAATCCATTGAAATCTACCACGGAGATCTCGAATGTCAGCGTTAGTGCAGCCTAGCATTTCACAGTGGTATCTCATTTGCAAAGCCCCTACACAGCAAAAGTGCTCATTTTGCTCTTTCCTCTGGCAGCCCCAACAGCTGTGATCCTGCTGGGACCTGAATTTATGTTTTTAAAATCTGAGTACCCCAAAGTGAAGAGCAGCCTCAAAGCCAAGTCGTCTTCATCTGAAGTGAGGCTGGCTGTCTGGGTTCAGTTCTGTTTGTGTTGATTTCTCCCATCAGGTTTCTGCACGTCATCTTTACACGTTGGCTAGCTCGCAGTAAATCCCCCAAAGATTTCCAGGTGCCCCCCCTCCCCCTTTTTTACTGGTCCAGCTCTGCGCTCTTGCGCAGGCTCCCGTGGCCTTCAAAGATTGCGCGGACAATTTGTGTGGGGCTGCATCCTAGATGAGGTGCTGCAGGGCTGTAAGGAAGGCAGCTGGTGAGGCCTCTTGATTGAAGGTAAAATATTCTCCCGCGTGCCCCAGAGGATAAGTGGAAATAAAACAGCATTGCAAAATTGCCTTGGTAATTGTGGCTTTTGCAGCTGCCGAGAGAGAATGGAGCAGCATTTTCTAGGGGAATGAAGCAATAACCTGGGAGTGAGGTGTTGTGGAATTTACTTTGTAGATCTTTTTAAATACCATAGATATTCTTTATTTACTCCTATTCCGACTTTTTTGAAAAAGAATTTAAGAACACTTATGCAAGAGAGTTACCGTAAATTGAAAATATAATACCACTGGCCCTAGAAACGCAGATAGGGGGAAAATGCTACATGCCAAATTTATTTCTGAGCTCCCTGGAAGCCAGAGGGAAGAAGGAGTTATGGTAAGTGCCCTGGTTCTTGGGGTCATCATCTCAGTAACATGGGCTTGAAAGATGGGTGGGTGACCCCCTGAGACGCCTCCCAGAACAGTGTTTACCTCTACATCTGTGATAAGCTGAACTTCGCAGTACTTCCTTATCACCTAGGAGAAGGGTAATTGCTTCCCACCTCCTATGGAAGGAACGCCGTGCCCCTTCCTGCGGGCGGAGAAAAAAAAAAAAAAAGGGCGGAAGTTTCGTCAGGATGCCGATAGGGCCGGGCCAAAACGGTGCCGTCGTCACGGCGGTGACATCATGACGCCACCGGCCTCTCCATTGCTTTCAGGTTACCGGATGCGATTAGGGTCCAGCACGGACAAAAAGGACTCGGGCCGCCTGCATGTGGACTTCGCCCAGGCCAGGGACGACTTCTACGAGTGGGAATGCAAGCAGCGGATGCGCGCGCGCGAGGAGCGGCACCGGCGCAAGCTGGAGGAGGACCGGCTGCGGCCGCCCTCGCCGCCGGCCATCATGCACTACTCCGAGCACGAGGCCGCGCTGCTGGCCGACAAGCTGAAAGGTAGGGGGCCGCCCTCGCGTCTCCGGCCCGGCGGGAGGCATGGCCCGCTCGCAGGACAACACCGCCATCCCCCAGGGCCCGGCGCCCCCGACGTCTCGGTCTCCGCGTGCTGGGTGTGTGCAGGCGACGGCACCCGGAGGCAGGGGACACTTGGGCTTCCTCCTGCTGTTGGGACGCAGCCCGGCCCTTGCTCACCGGTGTTGTGCACGAGTGTGTAGGGTCGCGCAACGCGGTCGGTGGAAGAGGGGCAGAAGGGGCATGTGCCGTCGCCCCAGAGCGGGCTCCTGTCTTCCCACCTGTGCGGACCGAGCGAGGCTAGTGGCTCCTGCAGACAGGCGGGTCCTGGGGTGGGGGGGTGCTCCCGGTCCTGGTGGGGCTCTGGGTTCTGGAGCTTCCACCTACCTGTGCTTTTCTCAGAGCCTCCCTTCACGTGGGAAAAGGCGCTGGGGTCTGTGGAGGGTAGAAGCAAAACGTGGAACAGGATCCCTGCCTTCCGAAATGGAGTTGAAGGGACACTGCTGACACTACAGAATAATCGGGAATTAAAAGGAGTACATTTTATTTTTTTAGGGTTTGCTCGTTTCACATGTTTGGTGCTATGGGGGATAAAACCACATGGAGGCTTTAGTACCTGCGCCAGTGAATGGAGGATGATAGGGGAAGGGCCAGACTGTAACTCGGGAGCACAGTTATGTGTGAATTCTCTTCCATTATTGATCAGAGTCCTGTAATCTGAGCAGCATCTGCATTTACAGGCCAATGATGGTCAGACTTCCTCTGACCGTTGAGTGTGCTGGGCTTTAACGTGAGAATGCAGGTTTGGGTAGCTGACCACACCCAGGAGTCTCAAGTAAATGATTAACTCTAGGACAAAGCCAGTGGCTGACTCAACCAACATAGTAGCTGCGTGCTTTGGGAACACGGTGGGCAAGTGTTGATGAAGGTATCCAGAAAATCTTCCAAGAGAACCGTGCAGGATAAACAGGTTTTTCTCTCCCAGGAGAAGAAGGGCCTTAAAGACATTCCAGTCAGAGGCAGGAGCTCTGGGATAAAAGACACAAGGAAGCCGAGAAGAAGGTGGTACCGGCGGAGAAAGGCAAGCAGTACTGCTCCAGCACCTGGGAGAGCAACTTGGAAGTTTTTAGAGCAGGGTGCAGCAGGAAGTGTGGCAGGGCCCTGAAAGCTGCTGCTGGATTGGGGTTTTACTCCATAAGCAGTAGAGAAGCCACTAATGTTTTCTTATGAGAAGAGAGATGTGATTGATCCTTGGAGTGTCTTAGAGCATCGCTAGCACACTGCTGGCAGCATGTAAAGTGGATTGGATGTTTTCACTAAGTGAGATGTGTGAAAGCTGCCCAAAACCTATTTTAGGAGGATAGGAGGTTGACATGCTGTTTCTTTAAAAGAGTTAAAAAGGATGTCTGCTTCTAGCCCTCATGCCCTGTTCAGGCCTTAGGAGCCCCTAATCAGCTGCCGTTTTGGCTGAAAGCCCCTCACCGTAACCACCCAGGGCTTTTTTTGCCACCAGCCCATGTTGCTCTGCTCTGGGAGGTCCCATCTGACAGACATAAATATACAGGCCATGGGTGTCCCTTTAACAAAAAAACACACCAAATGCAAACACAGGCATCATCTCCCTTTTCCATTCAGGCGACAGATCAGAAGGAGCGCTCAGAATGAGAGAGCACAACACCCTCAACCAGGAATATTGATTTTGGAACAAGTAGTTTTTTACTATCCTGCACATTGTGCATTATCAGCTTATGGGCTACACCTAGACATGACAAAAACTAGTGCCTTCATTCTGTGACCTCTTGGAGGGATTTTACAAAAATCTGGCCACCTTCTCTGCTTTTTAAGGAACCAGCACAGAAATGCCTATGCACGTGAGAGGAACGAGGCACTGCCTTTGCCGTAAGAGGATCACAGATTGGGATGTCAGCTGGGTGAAGTAATTTGCAAGCTTTGCCATTTCAAAAATATATATTTATATAGATGAGTATAATTTGAAGAATTTAGGAGCTGCACCTTCTCCAAGTACTTTGTGATCCCTTGTGAGAACAGATTGGAAAATTTAATAGATGGCAGTTACAGTAGAATGAACTAGCTGGGGATACATCTCAGGCAACCAGTCAGGTAATATCAAGCTTGACAATTTCAACCCAAGCACAGAGTTTGGAATATAAACAGCATTTAATTGCTTAGGAAATTGGCTGCCTCAGAGAGGAAATCCACTCCATGCTCCTTATATAACGCTGCAAAGCCAGACTGGAGGGGCAAGGAAACTGCTTCCTGAAGATGATTTCATTGATGTGGGAATTTAAAAAAAAAAAAAAATGCAGTCAAAACCCAAGGTAAAGAGGCCTGAATAAAAAAGAAGATGGAAATATGATCTGAAAATACCTAAGTGGATTTGATTTTTTTTTCCTCCCCTGAAAAATCCTTCTATCTTAGGTTTATTACAAACATTTTCCCCCATTTTACATTGTACTTCTTTATTCTTGGAGTTTTCTTTTTGAAAATCAGCTCTATCTAGCAAAATCTGTATAAGCCAACTCTTTTTTTTTTTTTAAGATTTTATTTATTTATTTGACAGAGAGAGATCACAAGTAGGCAGAGAGGCAGGCTGAGAGAGAGAGGGGGTAGCAGGCTCTCCGCTGAGCAGAGAACCCCATGCGGGGCTTGATCCCAGGACGCTGAGATCATGACCTGAGCTGAAGGCAGAGGCTTAACCCACTGACCACTCAGGCCCCCAAGCCAACTCTTTATTATGACCCACAAGGCCCTCTACATCCTGCCCAGTTGTTAAAACTGTGTGCATAGTAAATACTGAGATCTTCTTCCCTCCCTCCCTCAGTGATTTGGAGCTTTGAGCTATGTTACATTTGTGGCCACTGGTGCTGCCAGGCATGGTCAGAAGTACAGGGGGGAGTGATGCCCGCCACCAGTATTGCCCACATATTTGTGGAGCTCTTTACCGTATAGCTGGAACTGTGCTAATAAGCACTGCATGGGAAGACAATGGCGTGCGGGCCCCCACCTCACAGAGTTTAGGCTTCTGATGTGGTAGAGCCAGTTACAAAGCACTGAGATGGGGCATCTGGGTGGCTCAGTGGGTTAAGCCTCTGCCTTCAGCTCAGGTCATGATCCCAGTCCTGGGATTAAGCCCCACATCAGGCTTTCTGCTCAGCAGGGAGCCTGCTTCCCCCTCTCTGTCTGCCTGCCTCTCTGCCTACTTGCGATCTCTGTCAAATAAATAAATAAAATCTTAAAAACAAACAAACAAACAAAAAAAAAAAACACCAGGACTTGCTGATATCGTGTTTGAGAAATGCAGTGGGAGCTCCCAGGAGTGACCCAGAACCCAGATGGACAGGGTGCGAGGGTGGATCTTCTAAGACCAGCTCATCTCAGATCCAGTTGCCACTGGGCCTTCTTGAAGGGAGAGAAGAAGTCAAGTTGTAATTGTGTAGAGTCTAAGGGAGCGTCTGTTACATTGATACAAATTCTAAAAAGAAATGTAGCGGGCACCCTGCTGATTAAATAGACATTGTTCTGAGACAATTCAACTTAATGAAGACTGATTGGGAAGTAACTGCTCACAGACCCAAACTTTATAGCATGGCTTTGAGAAAGTGAGAAGGAGCTCAATAACACCATAATTACACTTTATTGGAAACAGTAGCACCAGGCAGATGAGATAATGAATTTCAGTGTGTCTAACACAGACCATCCACCCCTGGAGGAACCCTGTGTTTGGACTGTGGAAGGAAGAGATTGATTAGACGGTGAGAAAGATTATATCCTAATTCACTGGAGATTTCTCCTGGCAAGAGCATTTAAAAGTTTTTGTGTACTTTTTCCCCCTTTGGAAAGCTTCACATAATCTTTCATTATGTGATGAAATGAAGAGTTTCTCTGTGCATCAGGTGAAGTTTTGACAAAGCTTTGAAGCAGTGCCCTTGGGGTCCCCCTGGTGTGTCATCATGAATTCAGCTCTCCCGGGATCAGTATTCATAATTTCCGGAGGGCTAGACTCTGATTTGCATACAGAATGGCCCCTGTCAGCCTGCCAGAGGGAGGAGGGGTGGCAGTGGTGTTGGCGTTTTGCTGAGACGGTTGTCAATATTTATGGCTCCCAGAAAGTAAAAATCAATAATGCTGTAAGCCAAGTGGAAGTTCCATTAGCTAAAAGCCAGGCTTCCTTCTTAGGGCAAGGGAAATGAGAAGCACAGGAGCCTGTTTGAGAATCAGTTCCTTAGGCGTTATTGACCTTCACCGAGGCAAGATAGGCCGCTGCATCTAGAAACATCTTGCTTAACCCAAAAGCTGGAATAACCAGTGCATTTTCATATTGCCACCACCTGTAATTGTTTTCATTTTTACAGGTACTATGAGAGTTGGGGGAGATTGTGTGTGTGTGTTGGGGGCGGGGAGAAGGGTGCATTAACCACTTGCATCACCTTTCCTGCTACCTGTGATTTGGAGGATTGATAAGGTTATACCCCTTTTAATAGTGCATTGAGCAGCCAAAAAATGGAGACTTTGTTTAGGGATGTCCAATGTTGAGGGACACATGTTGAAATTTTAGGGATGTTGTAGTACTAATGCTTGGCCATCCTGGAATCCCCATTCTGCTTGGGTCAATATATGACTCTACATTGTAAGCTGTTTCCAGCTATCATAGAAGCCAGAAATCAGTGATAGCTAGATCAACACACCATTCCTGTGGTTCACTGTGTGTGTGTGTGTGTGTGTGTGTGTCCCCATTTATTTATTTATTTATTTATTTATTGGGAAAAAAAAAGTGTAGAACATCTTCCTTTTATCTCATTCTCAGGACATTTTTTTCAAACATTAATCTCCTCTCCTGTTATTCCTTTATAGACCCAGCCATAAATAAGGGTCTTACATCTCACCTAAGTTTTCATAGTCAGTGTTCACGGCCTGGCTCTCATCCCACCTATTGTTCTGAAAATCAAGGCCAGATCTCCCTCCATCCACAAAGGGGGAGAAAAAAACTGCTTACCAGTCTGAGTCCTTTTCCCCTTTATTATCTATTCATCAGTTTGACTGAAGTTCACCCTGTGTCCACCTGCTGGGTCCTGGGCTCTATGTCATGGCCCCGAGGTTTCAGATCTGATTGCAGCACGGGCCTGGCCTTTGAGGAGTGTATAGTTCAAGGGTGGCTAAAGGATATTGTGGCTGTGGAACCATGACTTACGAATATGAATTGAACAGTGCCAGTGATTTTCTTTAACTCATTTAGACGTTAAAAACTGGTTCAAAAGAGAATTTGCTGTACAATGATTCATATTTTCTACTGAACAAAAATTCATCTCCGTTGTTAGGGAGAATTATTTGTGTTGTTATCAGCCCTCCACAATTTATGTCCTGTCCCTAAAGAGTAATAAGATAGCCTGGTCAAAAACAGTGAAAGATTCACTCCCCCATCAAATCAGATAATTCTGGGGGTGGGTGGGAGCAATGGAGAGGGTCCTCTAGGCCATGGCCAGCATTTCACTGAAAGGATCTGCAGTGGTCTCTATGCCCATTTGCAAGTCGTGGACAATTTTTTTTTCCACATTTTTTTTTCCTGGGATGGGGATGCCAGGTGCTAAAGCAGCTCTTCCTTAAATGCCGGTGGGAGAGGTTAGGGACAGGGATTCATGAAGCTCCTCAGGATCACATCACACCCTTTCAGTATTCTCCACTACCTCAGCTGCTACTTTCCATTTCAGGGTTTTGTTATCTTTTAACTTAGATGAGCTCCCAGCCAATTTCCCGGGTTTTCATTGACTGATTTCTTCCAGTGCTTCCAAAACTTGAATGTGCGTATGAATCACTTGGAGTAGGGTGCAGATTCTGAGTCAGGAAGCCTGAGTAAGAGTGAGTCTGCATTTTCAAAGAGCTCCCAAAATGAGGCTCAAGCTTAAAGTCTTTGAATAGCAAAGACTTATCCCATGTGCAATTTTTTAAATGCCTACTATGTGCCAGGTGCTCAAGAAATATGGAAGAGAGGGAAAGAGAGGGAGGGAGGTTGATAACGTCTGAGGTAAACAGAAATGAAATGAGATGGGTACGGCTTTAGGTCATGACATTGAGGGATGATAGTCATCATAATATTGTTTATTCCTCACAAAACTGAAGTTGGTCATTATTTCCCCAGAACTGAAAATGTCTTCAAAAAGATTTTTGACTCCTATGACAAACTGGTTAGTTAGTGCCTTACTGCAGGAAGTTCTTCTCTGTGATTATCGGACATCATTCTTAACTTTCATTGCCAGTGGGAATGACCTCAGAGGCCTGAAGGGTAAAGGACCAGCTAGCCTAACTGCCAGGCAGACATTTATCTCCGAGAATCCCTGTGAAAATACTCTTTAACACAAAATTGAAATGTTTATTCCCAACTGATGTTTCCCAACTTCTGACCACTGAATTTGTGGCTCTCTAGCTCTAACCACGGCAAGTCTATTAGAAATAGTGTAGCCAAATGTAGGTAAACTGCAAAGAGAAAAGCTCAGAATGACCAGGAGATTGAAATGTGTTTTGGAAGCTTTATTCTCATGTCAGCCCTTCAAAACTGGAGACCCATCCATAAACCAGCAATCACTATACAGAGTGACTGATGTTTTAGTAGCAGGATATTTAGTGAATTGCAGAAACATAGCAAATGGACACATAATTCATGCTGGGGTTCCAGAAAACCTGCCTTCATGAAAGGCACTGAAGCTGAATCTTGAGGGAACCAGAACAGATAGACCAGAAACGAGAAGGTTCCTTGGATGAGTGCACAGATAGGCAAAGGCTGGGGCGGTGTGGCCATGGTTTTTAACAAAGGGGAGAACAGTAAGGGAATGGGGGGTGGATTGAAGAGGACAGTGCAAATCAAGAAAAGTCATGGGGCAAATCGTTCAGTAACCTGGGTGTGATGTCTCGAAGACCCTGATTAGAAAACACCGCACAATTTTTAATCAGCAAATCATCCGTATTCAGTCCTTACTGCGCCGATCTTCCCAATTCTTGCTGTGGAAAAAGCACGTCTGCACATTCTAGTTTCTAAACTGCACCCGTTTTCAGAGTTATGCCTAAGCGTGTTCACAGAAAGTATTTGGAATTCTTCATAACTGCATCTTTGATGTGATTTTTATGAGCACTGTTAATTTCTTTTCACATGAATAGCTTTAATAATGCTGCAATCTAAGTCCTGTTTAAATTAGTTTATATTGTTTTCTGTTTTCTCAGTGATCTTGCCACTGAATACAAAATTGAATTTACAGTTGGATATTGAAAGTGACCGCTCCCCTTACACTCCTGTAACCATTTAGAGTGAGTTGCTGGGTTAGTCTTAATTAATATAAAGTCCCTTCTTACACAGCAACAGATATTGCCCAAACTTAACCAAATGCGCCTTAACTAATGTCTTCACATTTAATATACATGTCAGTACATCAATTTTACGTTGGCCTAGCAGTTTTAGAGAGTTCAGAAATGAGGATGAAATCGGGAGTTTTCACCAGAAGTGTACACTTCTTTTAAGCTAATCGAATTCTGCCTACAATTACTCGTGTTACATATTTTTTTTAACACTTGTTAAAATATGAGCAAGTCTCTTGCTTCCTTATTTTATAAATTGTATATTTTCAGTTGCTTAATCCTAAAACTGCTGTCTCTTTCTGAAAACTATCAATTAACTGTGATCTGCTGGTGAACTTACGCACTCCGTCTAGGAGTGAGGAACAATAAAATTTGCTTTTCAGATCATTTAAGCAAACATATATTTTTAAAATTGAAGTGTGCTCTCCCTGACAGTAAATTAGTGTATTTATGAACTCAGTGACCACAG
The DNA here is from genome assembly GCF_009829155.1 of Mustela erminea. Classification (NCBI taxonomy): domain Eukaryota; kingdom Metazoa; phylum Chordata; class Mammalia; order Carnivora; family Mustelidae; genus Mustela; species Mustela erminea. Next base: position 54,759,731 of record NC_045628.1, on the reverse strand, counting down.
GCTAGAGAAGGAAAAACAACCAGTAACAGGAGGGAAAAATAGAACAGCATTGTTCTCTCTCCTAGTTAGCTCCCCAACAAAATCATGGAGGGTTTCTTTTGCTCTGTGTTATGCAGAGATGAAAGTCCCAGCTAAGGGGAAAAATGGTACATGAAGTCGGTGTTTTCTTTTTTGTTGTTGTTATTTTTTAAGACGGGGGAAAAAAAGATTTCTTATAAGCATTAGGTTTATTCGTGCTGTCTTTTGGGAGGTCCATTCTCCTAACATATATTGGCAGGGAGAGAGGTAGAGAGTGCACGCGGGAGGCAAAATTTATTCTGACTGTAACGGTCACAGTGGGCCTCTCACAAACATAATGCTAAATTATGGGCCTCTCCATGGGCTGAATGTAATGTTAAGTTGTATGATGGATTTTATCTTACACAAGCCGCTCCGGTCCATGAAATGAGATAAGAAACCACTGTAGCTGGAGTTCACAGAGGGTTGAGCTCAGACTGAAATTCCAGAGTTAACAGAATTGGATGAGCCCGCCGTGAGACTGCATGTGTATGTTCTGCGCCTGTGTGTTGAGATTTTCAAGGAAAGGTGTCTTTGTGGGGTGCCCCGTGGGTGTTCCCAGGGTCTGTTGTCTCCTCCTGTGAAGGTGTGAGGGTGGTGGGGGCAGGTTTGCGCTGAAAAAAGGCTTTGATCCCCAATCCTAGACTACCCCTGCCGCAGTGGGAGAGGGCCTGGGTGGATGCTGATCAGTAGAATGTGTTCGATGTGTACTTCCACCGTGGAGAAAGCAGAGCACATCCCACACATGGGGTCAGGCTGGTCCTGCCTTCCTTCAGCACACATACTTCTGCGCAGGCAACAGCCACTATAAGGAAGGGATGCCCCTTCTGGGAGGGGGCCTCTAGCAGGAAAAGTACTACAGGTATTTCTGTAATGCGCTATGAAATTTACAGAGAGTCCCAAGAAGGAAGGTTTTGTGTGATGTGTAACATACCAACAACAGTGGTTGATTAAAAACATGTGGTGTGTTAGATAAACCAAAACTCCTCTACCAAGTATGAATCACACTCTGTCCAGTCATCTGGGGGTGTGTGTGTGTGTATGTGTGTGTAAATAATATATAATAAATAAAAATAGATAATAATATAGAAAATATATCCAAACACAAAGATACACACACAGTTTTTCTGATGTTCCTTCAGTGGAGGGATCATAATAAGCACTCAGTATCTATCAGATAAAAATAAGTAAGCATCTGAATCTTCCAGTTTAATTTTGCTCCTGATTTTTAGAATTCAGAGCTTATCTAGTTTTCTTGAGAAATGTAGGGTATTCTTCTCAAGCCACATTTTCCAAGGGTAGAAAAATGTAAGTGGAAGACTTCTCCCCTCAGATTTGCCTGGGAAGTATGCAGGAAGCCTTCAGCAGTAGGATTGATTAAATGTTGTGATAATTGACATATAACTTCCAGTTCTAATTAACTTAATTACCTTCAAACTTGCTTTTTTTTCCCCCCTACTTCTAAGCCGTATAACAGGTTTGTTCCAGTAACAATTCCCAAACAGGCAAGTTTGTTTTCTTTCAAATAAACTTTATCATTTATTTACAGGTGGAACCTCATTCCCCACTCCCCCCACCCCCAAATCCCCATACATACCTCAAACCAAGTTTCAAATGCATTCCAGTAGGCTTCCAAATTGCTTTGGGAGAAAACACTGACCACCCAGATAACAAGTCCTCTTTTGCTGAAAACAAGGAAATATTCTGTTTTTCAGCCTAATTAAATATGTTGTATTAAACCTAAGATGAAATTAGTTTTGAACTGTAGTATAAAAAGAACTGACTAATTCTTACTAAAGCCTTGGGAACAATATCATCCGTTACATCCAGTTTTAAAATAGTTAACTCTGTCATCCATATTTAGACATCCATTTTTAGAATCTGCTGATTCTAAGCCAGAAAAGTAGTATCGTTGTATAATATATCTGATGAAAGAATAAAGTGGATACCAGATAGGTTAATGACAGTTTTTCCAGCCAGTCTTAAGAGAGAGAAATCAGGGTTTGGCATACTGTGTTACCAAGAATGCCCAGAACAGACCTCAAACTGAATTTGCTGGTTTCATAGATGAGAGAGTGAACCACTGTTTGTTTCTTGGATGGCTCTATGGGACCATGGAGTTAGAGGTGGAAGGGGAAGCCAAGGGATGCTAGAGCACTTCATCTTAGGAGAGATAATTTGTGAAGTTCGGGAAATGCATTCATTAAGATGGTCCCTGTTAGGTCTTTTGAGAAGAGCCTAAAGTCAAGTCCATTTTCTTGCCTTGGCATGATTTGTACTTGGTGGTTTTCCATTTCCAGATGATAGCAAGTTTTCAGAAGCTATCACAGTGCTCCTTTCCTGGATTGAACGTGGGGAGGTGAATCGGCGTTCTGCAAACCAGTTCTATTCCATGGTGCAGTCAGCCAATAGCCACGTCCGCCGGCTGATGAATGAAAAAGCCACCCATGAACAGGAGATGGAAGAGGCCAAGGAGAACTTTAAAAACGCCTTAACCGGAATCCTCACCCAATGTAAGTAAAATTTTGGGGGCCATTTGTTTTCGTTGTGATTTTGCCTTTTCTTTTGCATTCGTTTAATTTTGGTTTTCATTTTGGGGGTAAGTAGTTCAATAATTTCCCATTTTACTCCATACGGAATGGCAAACCTCATAACCTATTTCATGTTCTGTGGCAACTTGGTGGAACACGGACCCTGCCCTGAGAGCTTACTTCTCAAGGTGAGCAACGTTTCTGTAGCTTTTCCTCAGAACACCAAACCTGGCCCCTGGGGCAGGGCAGCCAGAAGCTTCTGTGCGACTGTGGACCCACCTCAGGTCACACCGCACCTGCGGTGCAGCCACCCTTTACCTGCGGGCTGGCCCCACATGCAGGACGTGACCTGCATGGCCTCCTAGTGCCGACACTAGGAAGCAGACCCTGAGTACATTGTCCTTGAGCTCTGTTTAGGATGAAAGCACCATCAGAAAAACTCCTCCTCAGGATCCCTTATTTGAGGTGAGCTTTGGCTGTCAATGTGTGCAACTCAGGAGTCGAGATTTTTCTACAGTCTAATTTTTTTGTCCTTTCTTCGTCTGGAAAGCAAATTGCCTTAACTGCTTAATGCTGGCGATTTTTCATGTCCAGACCTTAAATTGATGTAGGGGTATAAATGGGCTTTCTCATAGAACAATAGTCAGGGTAATTACCCAGGGCTCTATTCGAAAAAAGGGCGTATAATTTTTTTTCTGGGCACTCTGTCTATGTCTTTAGTTAGCGTCACAGCAGCATCATGCATTACGGTTGCTGATGTTCCCGTGGTTGGTTAAAGCCATCGAATGACACTGTAACAATGCCCGCTCCATTCGGTACCAGGTGTAGGGTGCCATGTGGGACAGTGACATATGCAATTTACATGTTCATTCTGTGAATGAGGAATTTTTTCAGTGATACAGTGTGCCAAAACGTCGATCGCCTCTTTCATCAGTGTAAACCCAAGGGATGACATATCTATCTGTTAGGACGGGAAGAGAGAGGGACATGAAAAACTAGGCTCTCAGGTATCTTATATGACTTTGTTGTCAGAAGAACATTTTTTCATAGCAACATAAAATATATAAGAAACGTGCACAGGTGAATACTGGTAAGTGACCAGATATCCAGTAGGAGACTAACCTCGGACACCTGTCTTTTTATAGAAAAGGAAAAGGAAAAACAGAAGTGCTGCTGTCTCATCAGACCATTATCAGACCACTTTCCCTCGATGACCTATCGTGAGGGACGGCCTTTCCTTGGACTACATACGCCCAGCAGCTCTGAGGTTAGGGTTACTAGGGATAGGATAAAGGACACTAATATTGATTTCCTCTTTAAAACGAGGGAAGCATGGAAGGGATGAGTGGGTGGAGGGGAAGTAAGGCTGGCTGGTAATGGAGAAAAGGAAGAGAGGGAAAGGCCACTCAACTCTAATGATACCGTCCCTCCAAAGCGATGGCAAGCCAGGTGCCTGAACATGGGAATATTATTGGATACCTCTTGTTCGCTAGCATCAATTTTAAATCCGTTTTCACTCCCGTGACTTTACAGTCATACCCGGCGGGAACATTCAACCCTTGTCCTGACAATGAAGGTAGGAAGGCAGCCGTGCATTAAAATAGAGGAACAATTCCCTGTCCTTTGGTCTTATCCATTAAAAGAAGCCCCTGTTAAAAAGAGGCCCAGCTCCTGTGACTGAAGAAATTCAATGCGCTTAACATGATGCAGGACTGAGTTGGTCTCTGTTTGAAGAGAGAGATAGAGGAAGAAGCCTGGCTTGTGGCAGGGTCCAGACGTCAGCATTGGATTACTGATAAAGGCTGAACTGGAAAGGGAAGTTCAAGTCCCTTTAACAACAGGCTTTCTACTTTTCTACTGTGAGGCCTCCAGGGGGCGCATCTGGCCACAGGCAGCCCAGAAGCCCTGGGCCCCACTGCACAGTGAGGAGGAGCAGAGGGAAATGGGGGATGGGGTGGGTGGGTGGGGTGGTGTGGGCAGGCTGACCTGCCCCTGCTCTGGGAGGGAGAAAGTAAAGGGCTAGAGCAGGACCAGGAATTCCGGAGGGAAATTCACCTCACGGAAACCTAAGAGTGGAGACTCCTGCCTGTCCTAGATGCCTCTTCAGCACTTCCCACTGTGAAATATAAAAAATGGAATTCTTGCTTTTAATCTTTAAACCCATTCTGTTTTAGATTTTTCCTTTACATTTTAGGGAATTCTCAGACCCAAATCCTACAAGTAATTTTTACCCTCATCATCTCCTTCTACCAAAGCCCGTATTCAGGCCATCAGGAAACCCCACTGTGTCAGCATTCAAAAACTACGGCTTTTCTTCATTGTAACTACCAGCATTCAAGGGCAGGCTGTCTGCAGTGTGGCAGCGGCCTGGCGCCTCAGTTAGACCTGGTGTCCACCTGTGAGTAACAAAAAACCCCACCTAACTTTGCCTGAAACAAGGGAGGTTTTTCCCTTTTCAGACCTGGTAAAATCTGGATTTAGGTGTTTGTTGGCATGGGTTCAGGGCTGTCACCCTGAGGTGTCTGTGAGGCTATTAGCTTTTCCTAGGTGATGGTCCAAAATCACCGCTTTTACTCGGGCCATCACTTCTTTTTTTACAAGCTCAAGTCGCATCCAAGGGAAAAAGCAGAGGACCGGGTTGTGCCTTTAGAGCAAGAAAGCAAAACTTGCCCAAAGATCCCCAACAGACTTTCATTTCTGTCTCATTGTGCAGAATTATTACATGTGTCCATGCCTAGCTATAAGGAAAGTAGGAAATATCCTTTCTTGAGTGGGCGTGTTGCTCCCCAGAATAAAACTGGAGATCTCATAGGAAGGAAGGATGGCTGCCTGGAGGCATTTTGCAGTTTCTGCCACATATAGTCCCTCCTTTTCCACTTTTATTCCTGTTCAATCTATTTTTCACACATCGTCTGATATAATTCACATCATATCTTCCCCACTTAAATCCCTTGAGTAGCTTCCCATTGCACTTATAGTAATATTCACTCTCCCCAGACTAAAAGCTCTCCATTCCTTCCATTTCAACGTCCGTTATCCCTTGGCTTACCGTGCCTCATCCCCACGGGCCTCCCTGCCCTGGAGCCTGTCAGAACCGCCTCCCACCTGCAAGTCTCTGCACCTCTGTCCTGCCTGTTGGTTACTGCCCCCCTCCCTGCATGTGTGAATCCCTCCCATCCTTTAGGTCTTGGCCCGAAGCCCACCCTTCAGAGAGACCTTTCCGCTTCACCCTTCCCCAGGAGGTTCATCAAGTTCGAGGTCTTTTGGAGTACTTACTGAAGTGTGCAATGATGTCGTGATTTGTCTGCTTGTGATTATCAGTCTTGCATGCATACCAGGTGTCTGGAACACAGACTCGGGATGATGAGTGAGCAAGCACATGAGTAAATGGGAAGGATGGCAGGAAGGAAACTGGAGACAGTTCAGAAGTTCCCAGGGCCCTCCAAGAGTGGTTAGGTGCAGGTGGCACAGTCTGGGGTCCTGGGCCTTCAGCTTTGCTTGAGTGGCCAAGCACGTCCGAAAGCTCACTAGCCGTGCCTTGGTTGGCAGCTGCTGCACTCTCCCAGACCCCTGGTAGCAGGTTAGGAGGCGTTAGGGGAGTCAGCATGGAGGAGTCAACAGAGAAACTCATGTTGGCATTCCTCAGTTGCTGTTACATTTCCCATCTACCTATTGCTGCGGGAGAGACCCCCCTCAGCCCTGTACTTGGCTTCTGGGGAAGTGTTTCAGCAGTCAGCAGAGACGGTGAAAAGTCCCAGCTGACGTTGACAGCCCACAGTGCCGTGGGGCCCACCCCAGCCACAGAGGGCCTGAGGGGCCTTCATGTGCCTTGATAGTTAAGGCCTTCCGGACAACTTCCAAGATCTTAAAGACCTTAAACATGAGCGTTGACCTGGAATGAAGCCTTTGAGGGAGAACAGGAAGATGGCCTGCCTTACTGAGCAAGCTCAGAATTTTCCATTCTTTCTTATGTGCTGTCACAAAGATGACCACTCCCCAGGTGCACAGGGGAACCCAAGCCTACCATCCGTCATGACAGATGTCACCTGGCTGAGCTGTGAGGTGTGTGCACATTTCATCGCTCTTTGAATTTTAAATACATCTCCTTTCACGTCTGGTGCAGTTGCATCTGTTTGTCTCGACCATGTTTTCTACTTATCCCAGAACCCTTTAGCGTAGTGGGGGGAGTTTGGCATCAGCATGTGATGCTGCTTCCAACATAATGACCGCCAGAGTCCACAGCGATTGGCACACTTGCTGCATTTTCCAAGAGCAGAACCAGCCACACCCCCATTTGTCTGCATTTATGCTTCTGGAAAACACCACAGGAATCACATTTCGGCTGTCTCATTTTAGAATTAGATCATGACTGTTAAGCACGAAGGTTCAGGAATGGCATCTCAGTTTTCTTTCTCCTGAGGGGCTGGAAATTGGGTTGTTTGGCAGTAACCCTGAGCCCACCCTCCCACACAGAAGATCTCCACAGCGCCCCCCGCCATTCACCCTAGCGCCCCATGGTGGGCTCTCCGTTGGAAAGCCATGACGTTCTGACTTTCCACAAAGTGTTCTAAGGCAATTTGAAAGCACGTATATTGATGAGCTAGCTTATTACAGCAGATGGGGCTGGCCTGGTGTCCTGAGGGGAAGGCTCATTTAACAACTTCCAGAGAAGTTCAGGCACATTTTTGCAAAACGCTAAGCATGGTAAAAGTTTGGGTCCCTCGATAGGTTTTACTGGAAATAGAAGGGAAATTTCACTAAGTATTAGTCCATTAAACTGGATTAGATGCACCCATCCTTGCTTTGCTTGTCATATTTGTCCTTGCTTTCATATTTGAGCAGATAGCATTTGCTCAAAGGGGGAAAAAATCAAGAGCCATGAATAATAACTTAAAGAAAAAGTTGTGATTTATTTCAAGGCTTGCATCAAGGTCCAGTAGTTACCTTCGAACAGCCTTGTTGGTGTTCAGTCCTGCAAACATTTGTTTAAGTTCTAGGCTTCCTCGTATCTCTGGTCTTCACCCCAGGACCAGCTATTAAACAGAATCAAGCAGGCATAGTTTCCATCTGAGTCTTGGCTTTAAGCATCAAGGGGCGGCACCTGATGCATCCAAGAGTTTGGGGAGTTCAGCATCCATTCGCTTCCTTTTGGGATCATTTTTTACTTCAGACCATGTTCGTGCAGTTCTGAGAGGTATCAGTGGTGGACGCCATGTATTGTGGCATGGAAGCTGGGGCTCTCTCTCCTCTTTTCCGGCCAGCTGGGTGGATCTCATCTGCTAGATATAGAAGGAAGAGAAAAAAAAATATCACCTCAGGTGAATCATCTCACTCTTATGTCATCTTATCCTTAGGTCATCCTTGCCTCCTGTTTGTTTCATTTCTTAACCTGTCCATTGGGCTGAAAACTTCCCCATTTTTTCCCCACTGAGAGATTTTGGGGTTCTGATCTTCTTTGCTTTTTAAAAATGTATGCTCCGTAGGCACTCACTCCCTGTAGGCCTGCCCACTTTCAGTTTTTCAGTTACAGCAAAGCTTGTCATTTCAAAGCTCAGAGAGGAGCTGTTTATAAAGTTCAGGAAGCATGTACCACAGCATTCAATTATTAATATGCATGCCAAGATGATCAATTGTGCATGCCTTGTTACAACACACACTCATCTAATGAAAATTTAAACACTCCGTGATATCCCCACTTTGGTACTTCCCCAGTACACTTCCCAGTAAGAGAGAAGAGAAGTAAGGGAGGAACGTGGGGGAAAGGCAATTGGGAAAGCAGACGGCAGTGAAGGGTTGATTAATATTAATTTAAGAATACGTGCCATAAATACAATGAGCAAGACTGGAAAGTAGAAACTGTAAAATGTCAGAGTGAGAGGGGAGTTCAGAGACCCATTTTCTCACACCCTGTCATTTTAGAGAGGAGCGAACAGAGGTTCTAGAGAGGACAGGACACATCTTGGTCATTTAGCAGTCTGTGGGCAGATCAGAACCCAAGACTCTTGGTCCACTGTGCAGTTAGCTGTCTACCACTGTGCTTAGGTGTGTTTTTATGAACAGCAAAAATGAGCAGAGGAGGACATTATAGCTATAAATTTATAGCGTACAGGTGGAGTTGAAGAAATGTTCGGTGATACTCCGTGCCGGTTTCACAAGGAATATAAATGCTACTGCCTGGTTAGGAAGTGAAGCCTTTGCCTCTAGCGGTCCCCTCTCTCCCCCTCCACGCTGGTGCCGATGCTCCATCCCTTGCCTCCAGTATTTCCCTCGAGCCCAGGCAGGAGCCTCTGTCATGCATGCTCCTGATATAGCTCATCGCCCCAGCCCCCTCCAGTACCCTCTACAGCACTTATTACCAAGCTCCCTATCCCCTTGAGCATTTAATTCTTTCCAATTATCTTACGCACATCGAGTTGTGGGGTTTGTGTTTTTCCTTCTAGCAAGACTTTAGATGACACAGAGGCCATTTACTGGTGCCCTTTCCCACCTCCCTGAGCTATGCCCCAGTCTGTATAATTCCCAGCTTTGTATCAGAGACCTCAGTACAACTACTGGCTGTTGGTCAAAGATTATAGATGGAAATGAAGGTGGTATCGGAAATCAGGCTGGACCCTAAAAACTGCAAGCCATGTTCTATATGCTGGGCTGTTTGAATAAACCGTGAGCTCGGCTGACTTCGCTCCAACATGCCATCTTCCTTCAAGTAGAACACACAGTATATTCTTCAGCTGAGCAACATGCAGTAGTGCTGTCCCAGCCCTGTTATTAATACTGTTGAGCTGGAGATCGGAGAACTGAGGACTACCATGCGCATTTGCTTTCTGTGTTTATAATAGGAATCAACGCCACCCTCATCTTAGATCTTGAAAACAGACCAGGCCTGAAGAGATGTTGGTTCTAATCCTGGCTTGACCATCAGTTAGCCAGGTGACTTTAAGACAGTCCCATGAGCATCCTGGGTCTCAGTTTCCCCATTTATTCGGTAGCACAAGGATTTGACCAGACAGCACCCCCTCTAAAGCCCATTCCCATTCTGAAAAGTCTACAGTCCTTATCATGTCCATGACTTTGATCCCTTTTTCCTTGAATATCTGAAACAGAGCCAGCCTCCCTGCTGGGATCCAGCCAAGATGCCGAGATCTCCTTAGCTGATCACAGAACAGTGGCTCCTATACCCTCCTAGGCGCATGCCCTGCTTCTGCCTCACTGTGGAGGTCATGTCTGCAGGGCAGTTATGCAAATTTCAAGCCACATTTCAACCCTGGGAGTCTGTGGGCAGCACCCGGCTGGGATGCTGCAGAGTCTAGACAGGTCAGGATCCTTGTTGGGGGGGCTGCACCTTCCCTGACCGGTCTCCTCTATCACATCCCCATCTGCTTTCTTGATTAAAATCGTAAAATCCTCAGGTGTTTGAATGAATGATGAAATTCACCCACAAATATTTACTGGGCGCCTTTTAAATACCCGGTAGTACACGGAGTGCTGGAGTGACATATGCGGGGTCTGTGACCTCCCTGTGGACCGTGACCCTGCTTTCAGGCAGATGGGTGTTATCATCCCCATTTCTTCTGCCTGGAAAGCTCTTTCTGAAACCACTCACTTCTTAGGAACATCTCAGCTAAACATTTTTTTTTTTTTTTAAATTTCTGCCAAGGGAAATTTGGCTTCTATGTTCCTGCTGTCGGAAAGGAATTTTATGAAGTGTTAAAATGTTTTCCATGTCTGTGGTCGTCATTGCTATCGTTCATCCATGGGAAAAAAAAAAAAATACCCTAATTGCTTTAGCAACTCGACAGGTTTTCTGCTTCTCCTCCAAATCATACTGATAGCTATATTTGCCAGTGTTTTAAGTGCTGGAAGCATTATTTTCATTAAAAAAAAAAAGAAAGAAAGAAAAGAAAAAGAAAACCTATTTGCTCTCAGAGAATCAATGTCCAGAGAAAATATTTTTTTATAAAAACTTTCAAATCAAGACTGAGCACAGAATTTCCTATTTCACAGGATACGAAAAGCAATAGGAGCGGATACTGGAAGCCTGCCAGATCTGAGTTGAGCCTTTTTTGGTCTCTCTCCTTTCAGTCTCACTGAAAATATATGTACTGAGCCACATAATACCACTACAATAATAACACACACACACACACACACAAAATGTTTTACTCATAGCAAAATAAGAGACAAAAATTAAGCCTTACACTCTGGAATAATAAGGAATTGTGGAAGCCTAGATTTCAAGAGTTAATATAGTATATGTTGAGTGAAGAGGACAGCAATTCAGAAAAGATAGAACTTTGGGGAGCTAGAGGTGAAACCCCGCCGTCTTAATATGAGCCCACTTGAAGGGACTGGAAAAGAAGGCACTGCCAAGTGTAAGGAGGAGGTGGGAGGGGCATGGGTGGAGGAGGAGGGGATAGGCTAAGAGGAAGTGGTCTCTGAGCTACTTTGGAAAGAATCTGCCTGCAAACTTTTTTTTCCCACAAAAACTTTTTCAAGCCAAGACACTTTTAAACTAGATCTAAGGAAAAGTGAGGTGTCAGTATAGTCACTTTAAGGCAGAGATGATGTGTTCTGGACTCTTATATGCAACTGACGAAGAAGTACAAGTTGGTGTCCATCATATGACCTGCAAAGCAAAAAATATTTCCTGTTTCTTTATGGAAAAAGCTTGCTGACCCATCTTCATCTTCTGTGGGATCCCAGAGCTGGGGCAGATATTTAGAAATGGCTAGACCATCCCCTTTTGCTTTGGACCTCAAACATAGAGGCTTTCTTGAGGGCACATGGCTGCTTGGTGCTAGAGCTCAGACTTCCCCACAACCTGGCTTCCTGGCTCTCCCTCCCTGCTCAGGCTCACATGGAGCCCCACAGTGTCCCATTCCTAAAAACACTTCCTCAGCCCTGCCCCACCTTCTCAGGTTCTCCCCTCCCCCAGGTTTATTATCCAACAACAGTGATGAACAAAAGTAGGGCAGAGTGGATTTCAGATGACTGCTGAGGGAGGGAATTCCATTCCAGTCCAGGAGACACACAAGAAGTAGGGGCCCTTTTGTAGACACTCCTTCATTGTCTTCCGGATTCCTCAGTACGCTTATGGAGAGGGGTCAGTCAGCTTCCTGCCCCATAACAGTCTCAACTATTTGGCTTCTTCCTTTTAGAAAATTCTACATACCTTGAAGTTTTGACCCAGGGGTCCTTCAAGCCTTTCCTGTCTCCTTCGGTGCTCTCTTCAAGCTTCTTCTCCTCCTATGACTCCGTCCTGTCAGTAGTGGTCTCCCCCCAGGGCTACAAGAACCAGCAGTATCTTCAGCCCTATCCCCAGTGCCTAGCTCAATGCCTGGCATGGTACACCCCACAGTCCTCATGAGAGTTTGCCTATAGTATAAATCCATATACAAATGTTTATAAATAGAATTGGCCAATGAATAACATGGGTTTGAACTGCTGGTCCACAGATTTTTTTCAATACAGCACAGTAGAACTGTAAATGTATTTTCTCTTATGATTATCTTAGTGTTCCTCTAGCCTCCTTTATTATAAGAATATAGTATGTGATACATATGATATACAAAATATGTGTTGATCAGCTATTTTATAAACTGTAAGCAGGAGGCTATTAAGTTTTGGGGGAGTCCAAAGCTATATGTAATTTTTGACTGGGGGTGGGGCAGGTCAGTATCTGCCACCCCCCACATTGTTCCAGGGTCAGATATACATAAGTTGAAGTCGAGCAGATACAATTCCATTCCTGATTTCACCACTTGCTAAGTATATGACCTCGGACAAGTAATAATACCTCTCTGAGAATCTGTTTCTTTATCCGTGAAATGGGCATAATGGAAGCACCAGTCCCAGAGAGTTGTTGGGAAATTTAAATGAGATAATGGTTTAAATCAGAGTTCTCAAATTTCAGCATTCATTGGAATGATCTGGAAAGCTTGTTAAAACAGTTACTGGATTGGTGGTTGCCAGAGGTTGAGTTTAAGGGTACAGGAAATGGGTGAAGGACGTCAAAAGGTACTAACTTCCAGTTAATCTGAAAAATACTTAGCGGGCATGAAATTGGAATACAGTTTGGCAATAGCTCTCAAAAATTTAAAATTCAGATACCCTTTTATCTGTTCCACTGCTAAGAATTTCTTATAAAGACCCTTATATAAAAATGTCAAAAGATATGTCTGAGGATGTTCATTGCAGCCTTACTAATACAGGAATACCTCAAAGATACTGCAAGCTCAGCTCCGGACTCTCACAAGAAAGTGAATATCACAATAAAGTGAGCCCAATGAATTTTTTGGTTTCCCAGGGCATATAAAAGATATACTTACCCTGTGGTAGTCTATTAAGGGTGCTAAAGCCTTATGTCTCTAAAAAATCACTGTACATAGCTTGATTAAAAAATACTTTGTGGCTGGGGTGCCTGGGTGATTCAGTTGGTTTAGCATCTAACGCTCGATTTAGGCTCAGGTCATGATCTCAGGGTCATGAGATCAAGCCCCGTGTCAGGCTTTTCGCTGGGCAAGGAGCTTGCTGAAGTTTCTCTCTCTCTAAAAAAATAAAATAAAATAAAAATACTTTGAGGCTACAAAATGCTAACCATCTGAGTTTTCAGGGAGTTGTAATCTTTTTGCTAGTGGAGGGTCCTGTCTTGTCACTGATGGCTGCTGACTGTTCAGGATGGTGCTCGCTGAAGGCTGGGGTGGTTGTGAGAGTTCCTTAAAATAAGACAGCAGTGAAGTTTGCCACATTAATTGACTCTTTCTTTCACTTGAACACTTAGAGGCCACTGTAAATTAATTGGCCTAATTGCAATATTGTTGTATCTCAGGAACTAGGGAGACCCCAGGAGAGGAAGAAAGGTGGGGGAACAGCCCGTCACTGGAGCAGCCAGAACACATACATTGATTGATTAAGTTTGCCATCTTATGTGGGTTTGGTTTGCAGCGCCTCTAAAACAATTACAGTAGTAATACTAAAGTCCCCTGATCAATATCATCATAACAAATATAATAATGAAGAGAATTTGAGATATGGCAAGCATTACCAAATATGGCACAGAGACATGCAGTGAACAAATGGTGTTGGAAAAAGAGTGTTGGTGGACGCGACGGACAGAGAGTTGCCAGGAGCCTTCGATTTGTAAAAACCACAATTATCTGTGAAGTGTAATAAAGGGAAGCGCGGTGAAATGAAGTGTGCCTTTCACATGCACATCAGTAGATTTCCAAGATATGTTAAGTGGAAGCAAGTCCCAGCACAGTGTATATAATACTAGCACTTGTGTGTAAAGAAAGGAATGTTGTACATAGAAAAATAGACAAGTCTATACCATATGCTTAAGGTTTTTTCTCTGGATGGAGATGCTAGCATCTGTTAAGAGTGGTTACCTTTAAAGAGAGAAATTGGATGGGAGGCAGCCAGGATGGGAAGGTAGCCTTTTATATTTTCCTTTGTTCCTTTTTTCTTATATATATCTATTACTTTCATTTAGTTGATAGGGATAATCTACCCAGGAGGATTTATTGGATTTTTAAAAGCCTCATAAATGCTGCATATGGTAAGGAACCATTAAAATTGTGATATTCTTATAGATTGTTGTTTTGATACTTCTCAAAATGTTTGAATATATGCATTAACAAGGGGATCTGCAGTTTCTGAAATGTATTGAGATTTATACAAAGCTTAAGAAGTCAACACCATTTAAGGTGACTTAAGAAGTCACCTCATCATTTATTTGAATCACCAGCCCCTGCTTACTTGAAGTTGGCTAAAAGCATCCTATTTTTTTTTTTTTTTTATAATTTGATCACCATGTTTCTCTTTCTTTCTGTCTCCATCGCCATTCCCCTCCAAAGAACCAACCATCTGGCCTCGTCTAGCCAGGAAGTTAAGAAACATGCTGCTGGCCCAGGCTGTCCGACCTCAGGTTTAATGGGGCTGTGATGGATTCACAGTGTCACTCAGCAGTGCTCTTTTTCACCCATCTCCAGAGAAAACCCCAGCCTGCCCTTTTTCCTCCTCAAGTTGAAATTCTAGGCCATGCCTCCCTAATGTATGGGTCTGACCGTGTTAATTCTCTATTTCCCGGGCTTCCTGCCAGGCTGACTGGCAGGCTCCTCTGTGCTCAGGACCCAGAGTGAGTAGGCAGGAATCTCTCTGGGAATCTCTCCTCCTGGCTTGCCCTGCCTCTGTCAAACACTAACTGCTCCTCCCTCTGGCTTTGTCTTGCTCCTCTGGGTGTCCTGAGAGCCTGAATCACTTACTGTATTTTCTCTGTTACAATTCTTCAGCCTGGAGCCAAGACTCATCAATTCCACCCCAGCTTTTACGATTTAAAAACAGTAACAAGCTGGGGCGGGAGGGGGGGGGGGTTGGGGGGGTGGGGGGGTCAACTGTTTCATTAGTTATGTGCCTTTCTTTGAACATCTTTTCTGAGCTATTCTTAGAGGATGTGGAAAAATGTTATCCCTTAAAGGAAAACCACATTTCCTCAGAAGCTTACAGACTTAGGCTCTATGGTGAGCCCAGATTACATTAAAAACAAAAATTGAGTTTGGAAGACTTGTTTGAGATACTCTATTAAGGCAAGCCTTCTGCCTGGAAGGACTTAGTTTCTCCAGATATTTGCCACAGTAAAGGGATCAAAGGCTCTCTCGCAGCCATTTAGCTAGAGCGCACGAGGTAGGAAGTGCAGGGACTATGGAAGAACGCAGTCAGGAGGACAAGGAAAAGGCTGGGTTTGTGTTCTTTGGAGGAGCCTAACCTCCCTCTTCCTTGCTTCCAAGGCTTTTCTTTTTTTTTTTTTTAATAATTTTTTTTTTTTAAGATTTTATTTATCAGAGAGAGAGAGGGAGAGCGAGCGAGCACAGGCAGACAGAATGGCAGGCAGAGGCAGAGGGAGAAGCAGGCTCCCTGCTGAGCAAGGAGCCCGATGTGGGACTCGATCCCAGGACACTGGGATCATGACCTGAGCCGAAGGCAGCTGCTTAACCAACTGAGCCACCCAGGCATCCCAACTTCCAAGGCTTTTCTGCCCGGAGCTCTGAATTTAGGAGCCTTGTACAACCCCGAAACCAGAAGTTTTATGCTTGATGCTCTGATCCTTCTCAGAGAGTTTGTTTATTTTATTTTATTCTATTTTACTTTATTTATTTAGATTTTATTTATTTATATGCCAGAGAGAGAGCACAAGTACGGGGAGCAGCAGGCAGAAGGAGGAGCAGATTCTCTGCTGAGCAGAGAGCTCAATGTGGGACTAGATCACTGGCACTCTGAGATCACAACCTGAGCCTAAGGCAGATGCTTAATGGACTGAGCCACCCAGGCAGCCCACAGAGAGCTTGTTTCAGCAGGGCCTGTTTCTGGGTAAATGGATATCCTGTTCTGAGCTTTCCTTCCCTTAGACTGAAGGCAAGGCTTCTAATGGTAATTTACAAAGCTCTCTCCCAAGTGAGAAGTATGTTCTGAACTCAGCAGATGTCCAAACATTTTGACGTGGAGGAAAGTACTAAAATAAATAAATAAATAAATAAAGATTATTAAATTAGTCTTATGGATTTTTTTTTCAGATTCTTATTTATTTATTTGACAGACAGAGATCACAAGTAGGCAGAGGGGCAGGCAGAGAGAGAGAAGAAGGGAACCAGGCTCCCTGGTGAGCAGAGAGCCCGATGTGGGACTCGATCCCAGGACCCTGGGATCATGACCAGAGCTGAAGTCAGAGACTTTAACCCACTGAGCCACCCAGATGCCCCAGTCTTATGGATTTTTTAAAAAAATTCTGAAGATTATACATATACACATGTGTGTTATGTGTGTGTATGTGGGTCTCTTTACACATAGCAAAGAATGACTAATCACTAGTAGGATATTTAGTTAATTGAACAAGGAGAACCCCAGACAGAGGTGGCTCTGGTGTGGTTGTGGCGTTCATAGGCAAACCCAAATCCAAGTCTACAAATGCCTGAAGTCACAAAATCAAAACCTAAACACAACCAATCACAAGCAACCAATTAGACCTGAAGCTGTGACCAATCCATGATTTCCTTGCTTTGCTTCTGCCTTTTCTCTAGAAAAGCCTCTTCCCAGCCCTGCCAAGAAGGGGAGCGCCCCTAACCACTGCCTATTTGGCATGGCCTGATTCCACCATCCGTTTTGCTCGAATAAACTTCAGATTTTTAACAGACCTCAGTTTATCTTAACGTGGGGTCTGCAGCCGCAAAGAGTGATTAGCAACTTCATCGAAGCTCTGTTCCCCTTCTCTTAGGTTCACTTATACCTGCTGGATATATGTTACAGAATCTCTTATGACATCTAAGACTGACATTCAAACGTACTGTAAAAAAAATCACTTTTAATTTTTTCTTGATTCTCAACCTAATTTAGGCAAAACATTATAAATGACAGTGGGCTGGGGGAAATTTGCAAGGTGTGTGAATGTAGATTTAAGTTTTCCAACTGATCTTTTTCTGTTGATAGTACTTTAAAAATATTTATGTCTATAGCTGATCCAGCCTCAACTAGGGCCTCAGAACCTCGTAGTCTCTAGCCCACTGGGCACACTACTGGCACAGATTGGGGCTGATCTGAATTTGTTCTTCTATAAGCTGCTTTTTTGAACAAATGCCAGTACCATCTTGTTTACTATTTATCTCTTCTCTGAGCTTTTAGGTAGAATTTTATTTTATTAATTTTATTTTTTAAAAATTTTATTTCTTCGTTTGAGACAGAGGGAGAGCACAAAGTGAGAGTTAGAAGCAGATTCCCCACTGAGCAGGGAGCCCCACTGAGGGGCTCGATCCCAGGACCCTGGGATCATGACCTGAGCCAAAGGCAGATGCTTAACCGACTGAGCCACCCAGGCACCCCTTAGGTAGAATTTTAAAAATTCAGTTCAGTTAGTAACTACTTGTAGTTTTATTATATATAGAACAAGTAGTGTGAATTATATACCAGGGAAGTAGTGAGTGATGGTCAAATTCGGCGACTTGCTCTTTGGGGTTCCCTGCTGGAGACAATGAAGAGTGTATACTGGGGCCCCGGGCGGTGCAGTTGGTTGAGCATCTGACTCTTGGCTTCAGATCAGGTCCTGATTAGGTCCCCAAGTCTGGAGCCTGCTTCAGATTCTCTCTCCCTTTCCTTATATCCTGTCCACTTGTGCGCGCTCTTTTAAAAATCTTAAAAAAAAAAAAAAAGTGTATGGTCTTTACTTGTGACATCACCACTAGCAGTCATCCTGATTTATGATTTTGAAAATCTGCTGTCTTTAAATCACATTCATTAAGGCATACTCTTTGAGGTGGTTTTTCCCTAAGGATGATGAATTCCTGCTGATCCAGGCACTCTTTCTGAGTCCTTTTGTGTGCCCAAGAGCTTTCATTGCAAGACAAATGGCTGGTTGGGGGCAGTCTGCACAGAAATGAGAGAAGTAAACTGGGCCTTGGAAACACTGTGAGAATATTTTTTAAACCTAAGCTGAGTTCCGCAGTTTTTGGTTTTGGAGGGGTTCTTTATTATTTGTTAGCCACCTGTAGTTTTGCTTTTAATTAATTACCATACCGAAAAGAACACAATTCCTGAAATTGAGAATAGTCTGGAAAATTTAAGACCTGTCTCAATTTTGAGTCTTGACTTCTTTCTGAACCCCCAGTTGTGTTTCAGCTCTATCGAGATGACCTTCAGGCATGTCAAGTTCAGCATGTTCAAAAGCAAACTCTTGGGCGCCTGGATGGCTCAGTGGATTAAGCCACTGCCTTCGGCTCAGGTCATGATCTCAGGGTCCTGGGATCGAGTCCCACATCAGGCTCTCTGCTTAGCAGGGAGCCTGCTTCCCTTCCTCTCTCTCTGCCTGCCTCTCTGCCTACTTGTGATCTTTCTCTGTCAAATAAATAAATAAAATCTTAAAAAAAAAAAAAAAAGCAAACTCTCTACCTTCTCTCTCAGACTTCCCCCTGTGCTTGTCCTCATGGTCTCTACATACTTCTCCAGCCTGAGCCATCCTTGTCTCCCCTTCTTGAAAGGGAGACTTCTAGCAAGTCAGCCCGTTGTGGTATCACCTGACTCCATCAAATGACTCCTTGCTCCTGCCTTTACTGCAGTGCTCTGCTTTAACTCAAGCCTTCATCATTTCTCCCAAACAAATCCTACTCAGATGTGTGTCCTGGGGCTACAGTACGAAGTTCACCAGCTGGCTTCGCATCCACTGTCCTTCTTGATCCATCCTCACTCAGCATTTGCCCCAACCCTACAAAGTCCTTTCATGACTCCATACCACCCTTTGAACTCAGGAGCAAGCATTGATCCATCATTTAAGGTCTAGCAACATTGGGAGTTTTGGGAGTATTTCCTGACTCCACCTACTGAGTTAGTTACTGTGTCCGCATAGCATCCACACGTCTCTGGCATAGGATAATTAACTGCTTATCTTTCTTTCTCCCTAGAGCCTGTGATCTCATCAAGGGGCAAGCACTGTCTTAATTATATATTTCTAGCAGTCGGTCAAGTGCTCGGTAACCAGAGGAACTCAGATATTTGCTGCATGAAAGGATGGATGGGTGGATAGTTGATTGCATTGCAACTATGCCCTGGGATATGGTAACGACTTGTTCTAAATAACTGAGGCACTTTAACTCAAACACAACACATTTACCACAGAACATGGCTTGAGTAGGTATGAGAGGATCTATTTTTACCCTTGAACTTGTGTAGTATTTGGCCACTAGGTCTTTTTTCTAAGTGCTTTCCCTTCCGTATGCTTCCAGAGGTGTTACTGGCCACTCTTACCTTCCCTCTACTTCACACACATACATGAACAGAGAATTTTCTCTCTAGTTTATTCCCTTTATTAACAACCTTTCTTGATTGATGGCAGAATTTTGACTGTCACCACCCAAATACTCTGCCTCAGTCCTTACTGCTCCTTCCCCTCTGGATACCACAGTTCTCACTCTTGTAGATGGCTGTTATAAAGCTCTACTCTTAAAGCAGTGGGGTCCCGTCCTCTTTCACAGGCTTGTGATTACCACCCCTGCCAGATAACCTCATCTGACTGTGGATTTCACCGGTGCATATTCGGCTGACTGCTCTGTGTTGCCCCTGCAGAAGGTAGCTTAAAGTCCCCCATGACCCCAGCCTGCATGCAGACAAAACAGCAGGGAGCCAGGGCAGGAGGGCAGAGCCAGTTGTCCACCGGCTGTGCTGCCCTGGAGCCCAGCAGAGGCCTGAGAGCTGGTGGTCAGGTACACATCCACACGTAGAGCAGCACACAATGTGTGACCCTGTCCAGACAGGGTCGGGGAAGGGAGCCACGTGTACGCACAGAGAGTGTGAGCAAAGGGGGTGGCACCTCCTCCTGCTGCAAACTGGGTGCAATCAATTCATCATGTGACCTGATGATAAAGTTTGATGAATAGGAAGGTTTGGAGTTGGGATTCTTTCAAGGTAGTAATGAGTAAACATCACAGCCTCTGTGAGAATTACACATTGATCAGGAAGTGGTTGCTCATTAGCCTTATGAGACATTTACAGTGTGTAAGTGAACAGAATCTACTTTCCTTCTCTGCTCCATCACACTCTTGTTTGTTTTGTGGGCTTCTTTTTACGATTGTTGTTCTTCTGTGGGGATTACTCGATTACTCTTTGCCATACTTTGGACACCTGGAAGATTTGGAAGAGATTTGATGCCCTTTTTTATAATAGAGCCTTGGGAATCACGTAAGAAGGATTTATGTTAGAGTATTAGCATCCATGAGAGGCTAATTCTAACTGTGCCTTCCTAACTAAATATTCAGA
The DNA here is from genome assembly GCF_009829155.1 of Mustela erminea. Classification (NCBI taxonomy): domain Eukaryota; kingdom Metazoa; phylum Chordata; class Mammalia; order Carnivora; family Mustelidae; genus Mustela; species Mustela erminea. The sequence continues at coordinate 54,739,356 of NC_045628.1, read as the reverse complement.
AATTCAAGTTTAATCTTACTGTTAATTCAGTGCTATAATTTCCTAATCCCATGCTTATTAGATCAATAACTGTTGGTTGGCCCCACCCCTAAAATCCACTACTAAGAGCTCATGCCCTTCTCTGTACAGCTTTGTTCAGACCCCCAACATTTATCATTCCAGTAGTGCTCTTCCCAAGAGCCCCAAAAGTACTAAATGAAGTCAAAGTGAGAGAGTTAGCACTTCAAAGGGTTTGGGAGGGCAGCCTTATGAAAGTGAAAATGGCAGAACAGAATGGTACAATGGTACGTGGTCTTGATGAGCTACAGAGGGCGCCACGGGGTGTTGAAATGCAATCTGCATGCCTGAGCAGCTGGTTGGAGGAGCCTTGGTCTGTCTTGAATGGAGGCTATGGCTCCTGTTCCCCACCAGAGGGCTGGAGGGCTGACTGCAGTGAGTGCAAGGGCTGGGGGAGGGGGAGGGGCAGGAAGGAGAAAGGAGCCAAGGAGTAAAAATGGCCCTTGAGATTGAGGGGCAATATGAAATAACTACTCATTGCCCCAGCTTGGAACTTGGAAATGGTACTGTCTTCCGAGGACTGCACTTGAGTCCTTGAGATGGAGACCAAAAAAGAAAAGATAAATGTTTGGCTCTTCCTCATTCAGCCACTCCACCCCGGCTTCACCTCTAAGCCCCCAATCAACGTTCCTCTATCCATGTATCTGTATCTGTATGCCAACTCCAGATCTGTCTCTGTAGATCTTGGTATATAGGCATAGCAAGTCCCATTTTTAAACAAGAGCTGTGGAATGCTTGGAAGCAGATGCCCATGAACTCTTCCCAGTCGTATTTAGAATTTGTTTTAACCTAAAGTTATGGAGACAGACTTGAAGGGAGACCTCCCCAACCTTGCTAAAATGTAAGTATAAAAAGGCACAAATTGGATGGATATTGATGATGTTATTTCTACTGTAACATCATCCATAGACTCCTAGTGTCTTTGCTTTGCTTCCCTATAGTGATCACAACATAAATTACTTGTCTTGTTTGACTTCCTTGTTCACCAAAGTTGAGCAGATTGTGGCCGTTTTCAACGCTTCTACCAGACAAAAAGCTTGGGACCATTTCTCGAAAGCTCAGCGCAAGAACATAGACATTTGGCGAAAGCACTCTGAGGTTGGTGATTTTATGATTACTTTTTAACCACCATCACACAGCTGGATTGGCAGAGAATAGTGTGGCTGCAGCCATTTCGGTTTTTGTTATAGCGGGCAGCTGTTGTACCATTGTCCTGTCTCATTGTCAGCTCCGAACCCAGCTCAGACTTGGGCCTTAGCCAGAAGAGCAGCTGACTTAATGCTTAGAAAACAGAGTGCTTTTCTACCCCGCAAAGGGAGAAAGGCATCTCTCCCATTCATAGCAAAAAGCTCGGAAATAAGCCAAGACACTTCGCCTGCCTATTCTGAAGAAAAGTGTAATGTAAAATAGAAAACTGGCTTTTAAAATAAATATGGAGGGTTTTTTCTCCCCCCGCCCCCCGCCCAGTGTTCTGCAACATGATGATGATGCTTTGCCCTTTGGGCTAGAAATGGCAAGTAAGCCTTTCTTCTGTGCCTTCCCATCATAAATAAGGCCCTAGTCCCCTTTGCTAGCCAGCCGGGTATGTAACAGCACTCCCCAGAGTGCCTTTCCCTTGGGGGATCGAATGTCCAGGCTAGCCAGAGTCCACCCTTCTGCAGCAATGCATGTGTGAAGTGTGAGTATCCACCCCAAGGAAAGAGGCCAGACCTTGACCTTCGTTGCCACCCAGAAAGACCAGAATGTGTCATTAGTCATTGGTCGTGCAGCTGTTATTTTTAACTTCACAGTTTAGTGTACGCTTTGAACCTGTCATTTAAAAGTAAGTATACTATCTTTGTTTGCTTATTTGTTTTTTGTGTGTGTGTTTTGTGTGTGTGTGTGTGTGTGTGTGTGTGTGTGTGTGTGTGTTTTTAACGAGAGAATGTTTTCCATTTGGATGCCTCTCCATCTCTAGCATGTTAATATTAAAGTTCTCTAAATGATACTCCCTTCTTTCAAAATCCCCAAACTTATAGAAGGTAAGGCTTGTTTATTTAATGATTTGGGCTCACACTTGTAAAATAAGTTTTTTATATGGAGTTTGAAGAACCACGAAGTACTATAATATCAATCATTTGGGTAGCATTTTAAGTGCCCATTAACTAACGCTAAATTACAGCTAAATACCAATGGCACTAGATGTAACATCCACATGAATACCAAATGAATCCTTTATTATCACTGTTATTATGGTGAATACTGAATGACTCCACAATAATGGGACACTTAAAATGCTGGTGCAATTTATTAAGAAGGACATTTTTTTATTTTGTTCACAAATACTTAAGAAGGTGGCTGGTGACTGATGTAGTTCTGTTCCTCTGTTCAGGATTATGAGTAAGGAGGAAGTGGGATTTCTCTTTAATTTTTCAGGGGCCAGAAAAACAAAAGGTGCTGACCTGCTGCTCTCCCAGACACTGAATTGAGACCTGAGTCAAGGCTGATTTTCAGGAGGAAAGAGAGTCCTCGTTTAGGATGAAATATGCAGATTGAGGGTTATGAAAACACAAATTGATATCCATAAACTGATTCAGATTTGGGAACAGAGGGTCTAATAATTGTTTATCTTATTTTTTTTTCCTTCATATAAACAGCAAATGATTAAAAGAAATGTTAAGGGGAAGGCAAGTGGCATTATGCTAATGATCTGACATAAAAAGGCTGTCACTAGTATGTGAATGTTAGGAAATAATCCATTATTGATCTAAATCACGCTTCCCACGGCCTGGTCCACTGCCCCTAGCCCTGGTCCCCAAAGGAACTGGGGCTGTGTCCCTGCTGCTGAGCAGGGCACAGGAAACTTCCAGCTTTGTTCTAAGGAAGCCTGCTCACTTTGCTGGGTCCACAGGATGTAGTAGAAATGGATGCACACGTTCCTGAAAGGTGCTCCTGCAAAGGGGCTATGTGCCTCCCTGCCACTCCTACCACCTCTTTTGATAGTCTAGGAAATAGAATTCTAAATTACCTTTGATTTTCTCTCCTACATGTCGCTTAATTGATTAAATACCAGTTGGTAATTTAACATTGTGGATGATTTCTCTGTTGCGTATAAGCTTGATAATTGGCTTGATTTTTTCCGCGTTCCCGTGTACAGCATCTGTTAATTATCTGCAACACCTTCGCAGATTTATGAGAGTGTACGAGCGATTTACTGCTGAACCAGAGGCACCCTGTGGAAACACCCTCGGCTTTTTTTTTCCCCTCCAGTTGTTTTTTTTCCTTTCCAACACCCTTCCACACAAGAACAGCTACAGTATGACAGTTTGTCATTAATTGTGGGGACTCAACAACAGGCCCTTTCAGCCTCATTTATTCCTTCCTCCTGACTTTTCCTTGTTTCAAGTATTTTCACGCCACCTCTTTAGGAACTGGGATCTTTGTCAGTAGAAAAATTAGCTGTACACAACCTAAAGGCGTTTCCACTAATCACACATGACGTCCACCTCCAAGAGCCACTGGTGTTATTTACGGCGCAATTGGCACTTCTTTCTACTGGCTGGCAGGGTCAAGTGAGGAGGCACTGCCCATCCTCCTGGAGGCCTCTCAAGGCTCCCTGTGATGGGCGTCCCTCTCCCAGGGACCTTGACTTCATGCCCTTTCTCCCCTTTCCTGGTCCTCTGCAGGGCTTGTTGCCAGGGTTCAGAGTTGACCACGTGAATACTGCTAGCAAGACCTAATTTTCTTTTGGTCCTACTACAGTTAAAATCTGTGAGCTAAAGAGAGAGTTGAGTTCAGAGAACCTGTAACACAATAAAATACGCACATCCATTAGATGGACATTAGAACTATGTTTAAAATCATGCCGTTAATACATTAGGTGTTATAATTTAGTTTTATTGTTTTTCAGAAGCAAAATTATTTTAACTCTTTGACTTTTATTTAGAGACTTCAATTTCAGAGGTGAGAAAAAGAATAATGTAGTTCTTTCCCTGTTTTGTTTTCTTGAGGATAGTACATTTGACAGAACAGAACTGGTAAGGATTCACAAATACACAATATTCAGCTTAATACAAAATAATATAATTACTTACCATGAATAATTAGTGTCCTAGTTTTTTGGCAAGGGAGTAAAAAATTTATTGTGACTTGTTACTTTTTACAGTGAGTTTTCACATATACCCTTTGACTACCATCACTCCACTAGTAAGTAGAGAAAGTAAGATATGACCCTAAGATCTCTCAGTGATGTCAAAACAGCCATCACACAGAAACACTAAATGCTACCTGATGATGTGAAACACCAAAAAGTAGGCATCGGTTCTATTTTGTCATCCAGCATCTTTGGCATTTTACCATTTCGCTATCTGAATAGTGTGTGCGTATGATCACACATGGGCACGTGCACACAATGTAAGGGCACTGTTTTTTTTTTAAAGATGTTATTCATTTATTAGAGAGGAATCATAATTGGTGTTGGAACAGAGGGAGAGGGAGAAGTAGACCCTGTGCTGAGCAGGGAGCCCACGCCGGCTAAATCCCAGGACCCTGGGATCATGACCTGAGTTGAACGTAGACGCTTAACCTTAACCGACTGAGCCATCCAGATACCCCGCAGGGGTGCTACTTTGCATGAAGAATTATTCTCTCTGTTATCAACTTAGCGAACCAAGTGTATACCATAATCCTAAGGAGTTTTGCATGCATTAATTTATTTGATCCTCAAAACTGTTATTAGCACAGTATTCCAATGAGTAAATCAAGGTTTAGAGAGATGAAGAAACATTCCTGAATTTACACAGTGGTCAACAAGACCTTTTATAAATGTCATTGTGCGTATTTCTTATTAGCTCAGAGTCCCTCACATGGCAAGAGGCATTTCTGTGGAATCCTACTAGGTGATGCTATTATCCCCTTTTTGGCAAATGAGGAAATTGAGACTCAAGAGATGAAATAATTTGCTAAAGACACCCTGACTAGTTACTGGTGAGCAGGGATTTATCCTTGGGTCTTCCTACTCCCCCACAGCCCTCAGAACTTTATTCCAGATTACCTGGGGCAGTGTTTGGGAGGGGAACACTTCAGGTTCAAAGCGTTCAGATATCAGTCACAGTACACCTAAAGACCACTGGGAAAAGGTGTGTCGACATGTGTCTGAGACTCTGACATCCTCCTGTCCTCTGCTTTCAGGAGCTCCGGAACGCTCAAAGTGAGCAGCTCATGGGCATCCGCCGTGAAGAAGAGATGGAAATGTCAGATGATGAGAACTGTGATAGTCCTACTAAAAAAATGCGAGTCGATGAATCAGGTAATGCTGACGACGGCCACACGCACCCCTGTGAGGCGCTGTCGGTGAGGCGCCATCATAGTCTTTCTCATGCACCCCTGTGAGGTGCTGTCGTGCTCTTTTACACACACCCCTAGGAGGCGCTGTCATACTCTGCCTCATGCACCCCTGTGAGGCGCCATCATGAGATGCCATCATGCTCTTCCATATCTCAGGTGGGGCGTAGGTATTAGGAAATGTCCACATAACTCATTTTTATTTGAGTTATACTAAACCTTCATCTTTGCGTGACTCTGCTTTTTATTAATAGAACTCGAAACTCCTTCTTAGGGACATGGTGATTTAAATTGCTCCAGTTGTTTCTCCACCCATGGATCTAGGGCTGTTGTTTTTTTCTCAGGGATATTTGCCTATTCCCATAAAAATCCTTTTCCAGAGCGTGGCAGCCACTGCTGGTGCTGAAATACACATAAAATTTGGTTTCAGTCAGAGTACTTCTTATGTGGGAATTCTTTAATCTCAGAAGAAGCTTTCTAGCCTCTGAGCCAATGTGCTGGGGAATGAGACATTTTTCCAATAAACGTTGCCTAACCTGTAATCAAAGGGGTGGCCCCATTTGGTACCAAGAAAGGAGTATCACTCCTTGAGTTGTGAAAAGGAGAGAAGCTGAGTGAGAACCTTGCTTTATGTGCTCTGCCTGAACCAAGAGGCCGATTGAAATCTCTCTTCTCAAATTAAATATAAATCTCAGTATTGCAGGCAAGAGAAATGCTCACTCAGATGTGGGAGACACCAAAGGAGACTGCTTGTCTGGGGGTAAGAGTGTTGTCTAAAGGGCCTGGGAAGAACCACAGTTGCCACCATTTCCAAAAAAGAAAATCAGAGGGTTTGCGTAGATTTGACCTATCTCCTCATACATACCTGTGACTAAAATATTCACCCCTTTAACAAAATCCAGAACAGGAACAGAGGATCTTTGCTAATGTGTTTGTAGAAACCAAAATCAAGATTCCAGCAGGGTCAGGTTAGCAAGATTGCAAAGTTGTCAGAGCGTTCTGTTTCTTCAGGGTTTAGAGAGGGCCAGGGACATAAATGATGATCACCAGAAAGTGCTCTGCATCCAGGTGGTTACAGAAGGGACTTCAAATTCATGAGAGTAGTGGTTCTGAAAGTGTGGTCCCTAGTCCGGCAATATCAGCATCACCTAGGAACTTGTTAGAAATGTAAATCCTCAGGCCCTACTCAATACCTAAGGAATCAGAAACTCTAGGGGAGGCAGAGGTGGGTGTGAGATCCAGCAATCTGTGATTTAAATGCTCCCGGGAATTCTGAAGCATGCTAAAGTTTCAGGACCAGTGCCTTAGAAAATTTCCCTTTCATCCTCAAATTCCTCTCATTTAAATCTTTTAGAAGCTTAGCATAAAAGCAGGCACCATGCCACTATTTTTTGAAGCTATATATCCTTTGTCTGAAAAATGAACCTAGCATTTATGTGTCAATGTATGTCTCTTATTAAGTGGAGATGAGATTTCTCAGGACTGCTTGATTATTGGACTTGGACTTGCTTATTTGAGGGTGGCAATCTCTATTCTGCAAGCCTTCATTTATCAAAAGAAAAGAGCGAATTTTAGTGTGAGTTTCTTAAATTTAATGAGATCTTCCAATAAATAAATAAATTTTTTTCTGCTCAAGAAAGCTTTCATCATTTTTGAAGTTTCTAGATGAGGAGCAAGTTTACATGAAACTTGGATCTTTAACATGCTTACAAGGTAGGTGTAGAAGAAAAGAACTGAATCCATCAGAAATTCTTGTTTGAACCCATGACTTTTTTTTTTTTTTAATTTGGCGGTGACATTTCTTTTTAAACAAGTTGTCAGTTTTCCAAGTAAGGAATATATATAATTTCTTAGTCTGCTCGGAAGAGGACAAGAGTAAGAATGACTCAGAACAGTCAGGTCCAACGGGAAGTCTTACAGATCATAGCAGCAAGCACAGACCAGCAGCATCAGCTCCCAAGCTCTGATGCAGAACTCAAAGAGCCCTTTGCTCAGCAGGGACACGAGATCCTCTCTGGAAGCTTCACTGAGGAGCTCGCTTCCCAGATCTCTGTCGGTTTTTTTTCCCCAGGCATCTGATAGGAGCCTAAAGCAGGAGCTGAACTTTGAGTTTTCCAGGCTTATTCCTTGGTCAGCAGCATGAATGAACACAGCACCGAGCGTGTATTGTACCGAGTGCTGGGGGAAAAGATGGAAGAACTGGAGTTCAAATGCCAGGTCCCCAGGAATTCAAAGTCTTTTTCGTGCTTTTCAAAAATGAGATGGACCAGAGAACGCAGTGTGTGGTTGATGGAGGAAGTTCAGGACCAATTAGAGAGAAGGGAAAGCAACTAACCTTTTTTATTCCTCTGGGCCCAGAAAATCCCACCGAAAGGCTGGCAGCTGTTTTTCTTTCCACCCAGCATATTCAGGGACATATCCTGAGAGCAAGGATTTCCATCTGGTCCTTTGACCAAGCTTCCTCCAGATCCCTGCAGACTACAGCTGGAAGGGGCGGGATTGAGACCCTGCAGCCCGAGGGAAGCACCTTTCAGTGAAGTTAGGTGACTCTGTATTCATTTTAGGTGCAAACTTGCATCTGTCAGTTACCCAGGAGCAGGTATCTCAAAACCTAGCGCTGCAGTTCACTGACAGCAATTGCCAAGGGCTGACCTAGAAGTAAATTCTTCTGTTCTTTAAAGAATCCCTTGCCCTCCTCCTTTCTGCTGAAACTGAGCTTTTGCCTCCAGCCTCCTGGGAAGCAGGTGACCCAAGACTTCTTGGGAATTCCAGGGGAGAACATCCTTTGTGGAGCCTCATGCCCGAGAGGACTGTGACAAGACCACCTCCTGGGGGTGCGTGAAGCGGGTCCCCCACGGCCTCCCTTGCTCTTCACCTCTCCTAGCGCAGAGACCAAGCTGCATGGGTTTTATTTCTGAGGGGGAGATGGAGAGAGTCAACTTTGGTTTCTAGAAAGGACAGGATTTTTTTTGTGAGGACTTATGTGATAGCTTGGGTTTATTTATTTATTTGTTTAAAATCTGTGTTTTTCCGTGTATCTCTCCTCTTCTGGTTATGAAGAAGACTTGCATTGTACTTTTGCTTTTTACCACACATAATAACTTACAGTGTGTCTTTGGCTAGAGAGCTCCCCGACATCGCCATCACTACCATATAATTCTGGGCAGGTGGCCTATAGGCCCACTATTCCTTATCTGCTGACTCTTACGGGGGAAAAGGAGTTTGCTGGAGCAAAACTAAGATGCCGATAAAAATGAAAATGAGTTTTGTTAATAAATTTGAAAATCAAGACAGATTTATCGAAGCATTCATTCAAGAAGATTGGCATCCTGCTCCAAAGCCTATGAAGATAATTTTTGATAAAAATTCAAATTTATTGCTGCAAAGTCTGCCTCTTACTAGAATTAAGCCCAGCTTTGCTCCTTCTTCCCCTCCCTCCTCCAGGTTGACAGTGGGTGTGGGGCAGGAGTGCACGGGGTAAAAAGGAAGAGGAAGTCTGTCCAGAGTGTTAGGCCTCGTGTAGTGGAGCCCAATTAGTTGTAGGACTGTGGAGTCGAAGCATGTAGAGCCCTTCCAACCGTACTTAGAGTGTGGCGCACATAGCAAATGCTCAGTCACTGTGAACTCCTCTTGCCTTAGTCACCCTCTGGCACCTGGCTGGGCCTTTCACCAAGTCAATGAATTTTGTAGACTTCAATTGCATATTCCCTTCTTCTGGTCTTTTTGATGCCTTTGTCCCATAAGTGGATGGGAAGGGCGTAACCCTGAGAACATTTGCTCTAAATTTAAATGGCAAGCATTAAGAAGCTTGTTCAAACAAGGATGATTCATTTCTCCAAAATGTGCAAAACTTTTATGCATTCAGAATCTGCCACCATGTGCTAAATAGGCCAGGGCCCAGAGAGCTGACGCTCAGCATCATTCTAATTATCAACAGACAATTGTCAAGCCCTTCTTGTGCTCAAGGCACTGTGGATCTAGGAGGTATGGAAAGGGCTAGACATGGTCTCCCCTGCCCTCAAGAGTTGAGATGCTTTTTGAAAAGAAGAAATATGCATTTTAAGTCAATAAAAGTCTAGTGCCTAAAAGCCTAATTCCAAATATATTCTAAAGCCATTGCTTTAAATTCAGTAGAAACCAAAATGAATATTATATTACTGTCCAGTGATGTACCTTGTCTAGGATATGTTGAGTATAGATTGTACATTGAACACAAATTTTAGAAGAGGAAACTAAAATATCTTTATGTAATAGACCACCCTTAAAACATTTCATAACGTATGAATGAAGGTTCTTGGGTTTTAATTACATCTCATTCAAACTCTGAGCTCCTTATGAGAGCACATATTCTTGTAATTATGAAAAGTGTTTTCTGGGTTGTTGATTTGCCATGGAAACTCACCATGTGTAGGTACAGATTTCTTTTTGCAACTTTAATAAGAATTCCAGCAAGGATTTCCCAAATATTTTAGCTAACTGAATCAAGTTAGGGACTCATAATCAAGTTCAGTTGGAATTAGCAGTATTAGGTTTTATGAATAATTTTATATGTAGCTGAGGTTAAAAATTATTTTAACCTCAAAAATAATTTTTTTGAGGTTAAAAAAATTAATAGTAATAATAATTAGGCTCTCTCTGGCTACCCCCTTGATGTCTTTGGGCTTTTTTTTTTTAAGGATTTATTAATTTATTGGGGTACTGGTGTGGCTCAGTCAGTTAAGTGTCTGCCTTTGGCTCAGGTCATGATCTTAGGGTCTCGGAATCCAGTCCCCGCATAGGGCTCTCTGCTCAGTCGGGAGTTGGCCTCTCCCTCTGCCCCCCACCCCTCTCATGTACTGTTGCATGCTCTCTCTCTCTCACTCAAATGAATCTTCAAAAAAAAAAAAAAAAAGATTGATTGATTGATTTTAAAGGCAGGGGGGTAGGGGCAGAGGGAGAGGGAGAGAAGCAGCCTCCCCAGTGAAATCAGGCCTAAGCCAAAACCAAGAGCAAGTGAGCCACCCACGCGCCCCTCCCCTTGATCTCTTTGAACACTGGGACTGCCGCTGTTGTTTCTGCTTTGGTTTATTTTCTATACAAGAGTGTTTTTGAAAGACATAAAGGATACGCAACAGATTACAGTTTGTCACAAGCCTGAGAAGAGGATTACTGCTGTCCCTGGGCACCAGCCTGGGCACAGAAGGAAGGAGCCACTGGCCACCAGCACCTGGTCCTGCCACCGACTCATGGGGTACCCACTGAAGGGGGCCATGTCACCCGCAGCTGGTAGAAGCTTTTAGGATCTAAGCAGACTAACTCTGGAGTTGCTCGGAACTCGGTAGAGGGACAAGAGTGCTCAGACGTGGGAAGTGAGGTGACTCAGTAAGTCCACAGTCATGCTGAGCTCCTCGTACCAGCAGACCCCCAAGACAACATGGAAGGATATTCTGTTAGCAGACTTTTCTGCATGTGATGACAACCCAAAGGAGAAATAGAGCAGTGGTGTGTGTACATTAGCTACCACTGAATTAAAGACGAGCCTTTTATTTTCAACCACAACAGAATGCCTTCTGGGAATCCAAGTGCCAAACAAAGAAATGTGATTAATTAAAACTAATATGGCTGAAAGATGATGAAATAAATCTTCTGATGTGGGCTGAGCAGCCTGCTTCATTCTTGAACTCTTAAAATAGAGCTTCATTCTCAAGGAGCCAAGACTCTGGCCACCCACCCCCAACCACTTTCCCTTTTAAATCTTTCTAATCTTACCAAAGGAAATCAAACAAATGCTTATTTCAGGTAGATTTCTCAGTTCCCTGATTTCATGTACAGTTAAAGTTCTCTTTTAATAAAGGACAAGTCTTTGAAGAGTATAGAAATAGATATATTTTTGTAAATTGCTTTACCTTTTAAATGGAAGAAACAGATGCCATTAAATTGATCCTCAAGTGTAGGATTCCTTTGTAACGGAAGCACTCCTGTCCAGCCAGACTGTCTGTTTATTATAAAGTCACATTTGAAACTCCCTTCAAGCTTAGCCCCCTTAAAATTGATTTATATATAGTACCTGGCAGTGCCGTATTCCTGACATCTCTCACCTAGGCACGGATCTCCATAATCACGTATTTCTTGTAAAATGGATTTGTTCTGCTGAAATTGTGTTGTGTCTAGGAGGCCACAGATTTTGCCCAATACTCTAAGCATGCAACTGTTCTACACCCACACAAAACCCAGTAGAATCTTGCTGAGGATCTCGAAGAGCGTATGCCTGGTGCAACTAGCTTGGAGCTGGGGGTGGCTCTCCTAATGGTTTCCTGTGTGACAGCCCCGCATGGGCTTGCAGCTGCATTTGGGGAGCCCGCTGCAGCTCTGTTACGCTCTGGCTTCTTGTCTCATGATGCAAGCCCCTGCGGATTGGTGAAGGGCTTAGGCTGATGGGCAGTTAGCGAACAGAGGAGAAAAGTGAGGAAGTTCACAGCCCATCCTCACAAAGGGAGAAGTGCAGAGCTCATAACCCAGGCGGAGCATGGATGAATGGCCAGCGTGCAGCACAAGGTCACCGCACAGCTGCTCGGGCACAGCCCATGGCGCTCTGACCCTCTCACTTGCCAAAGCACTGTGGTCTAGATTGCGGTTTCTTATGTTTTCTGGGCATTTCATTCTGATAAGATTTGATGCAGGATCATTACATAGGAGAGTAGATTTAATCCTGTTTTCTTAGTAGGCTGTAAGGACACTGAGGGAATATTTATGTAATAAGATGCAAAGTTGCTATGGAAAATACTATAGCAACCTAACATCTTCCCAGAGTCAGGCAGCCACTTGTAACTGCAATCTAAATTTACATTTATTATAGTGTCATTTTATCGACACTCTTAGTACCTCATTCTGACAGGATGTTAAAATATGTTTTCAGCTCGCATTTGAGCAAAATTAACACAGTGTTGTTGGAATTTAAGTGTGGTTTACACAACTTCTGGAAAAAATCAGAATATTTTCAAGAGAGTTTAGATGATAGAATCTGGGTAAGTTTGTAAGTTTTGTTTCTTTCTTTCTAAACATAAGAAAGAATTCCTTAGTGTTCCTTTTCCTATTTGTTCCTTTTAGTTGTAAATAATAAGTAGGGATTTCTGATCGTGAAACAGGGATCATCCTTTCCAACACTGACATAATTTGTCAAGTGTTCATTGGAATCAACTGATTCTAGTTGGTGCTTACAGAAAATACTTTAAGTGGATCAGCTCATTGTCCTCCAGCAGCATGTAACATTTTAATAATAAAATCAGTTTTTCATATAAAAATTGCACTTGGTCATTTTGGAAAATGTAATAGCTAAGAAGAATGAAAGAAGAAAACTGTTACAATACTACAAAAGATAGTTTTGTATTTTCAACTGTTTTCTCCTGCACAGTTTAACTATAGAAGCACTTATCTATATATTTTTCAAGTCTCAGAAACAGTAATTCTATATGATTTTGGTTTTAGACAGCTCTCCTGTAAGAGTGAATGGGTTTTTTTTTTAAAGCTTCCTTTTTATACATTAATGAAATAGAAAATATAGAGAAAATGAATGGGTATCTTTTCTGGATTATCATGGGCTCCTTTGCGTGAATCTTTGTGAGCTGAAGCTCTAACCTCTGAGGTGGTCAGAGTGGATGCTTGAGGTTATTAAAAGCCTGATAACTGGACCAGCCATCCCCAAAGCATCTTTTAGGTCCCTTAAATGTGAGTGTGGCAGAGGGGCTATATATATGAGGCTGGTTGGTAGTGGAAAGATAGTATCTATTGATTTTTCTTGTGTACCTCTCAATCTAAAAATCTTAAAGTATGATTATAACACTATTAAAGTGGGACATTGGCCAAAAGAATCAATACCAGACTATATTAAAACTTATGGTGTTACCAACTTCTTAGCACTGATGTACTGTTTATGAACAGCATTGTCCTAAGTCTCCTATGTTTTCATATTGCTTTGTTCATCAAAACACAGTTAGTGACATAGTTATTATACCCTGACTCCTAACGCTGTTGCCCACAAGCTCCTTTCATCGAAGACCTGACGATGCTAGGTCTACTGTATGAACACAGCAAGGCAGGACAAGAGGACATCCTATAGAATTCCAGGAAGCCATGCAGTTAGGGGCCTCATAACTAATGAAAAAAGGAATTGAAAGAAGTGATTACTTTCTTTCCTTTCTTGGAAATTCTACCTGAATGATAAGATATTTATACTTAGAAGCCCCTAGACTTTGAAGTTTATAACAGTTTTCAAATCATTATTATAGTGATCTCTCCCATGTCTAAATGGCTTAGAGACTCTTCTCTTTTCCTTGGGTGAATGTCCTTGACACCAGGGAGGGACTAAGGGCTCAGCCACTCCTCTCCAGTTCCAGGACACAATGTGAACAGCCTTCTGGGAAATGGTTAAGGAAAGGAATTTTTATTTTGGACTCCCCAGCAGTAGCAGAGAAGTAGGGAGAAATACTTCCAGAGTAGAAGCTGCAAGACAGATGTATTCATTGTGGTACTTCGGGCAGGGTGTTGGAGGTTCTTTAATGAGCCCACTGTAGCTTCCCAAGCTGCTGTGTCCCAGAGACTTTTGCTTTCCACTCGAGGCATGTATGTCGTTGCCAAATGATGCAGTTACCTAAATTTTCAGTTTTCAGAATTATTTTAGAAACACATTAATATCTAACAGTGGGATATGGGTTAATTAATTACATAGCCATAAGCAGCCTTGAGAAAAATCTTACTCTGGAAGGCTATATATATAATTTTATATATATATATATATATATATATATATATATATATATATATATATATATATATATGTATATATATATAATGTTTTATATATATATATATGATGTCTTGAGAGGTTCTCAGTATTGTGCTAAGTGATAAAATCAAGTACAAATAAGTGTCCAGATCATTCCTACTGGTTAATGTATGTATTGTCATCACAGTTTGTATGTTGGGGGAAATATATAAGGATACAGGTCAAAATATTCAGAGTGATGATTTTTAGCTGGTGTGAATATAGGTGATTTTTGTTTTCTTCTCTGAGCATCTCAGAATTTTCCACAAAATATACCTGTATTATTTTAATCATTAAACTGTAATAAATAGTTATTTTAAAATTACCTAAGAGAACCTGTGATAAAATTCCCATCAGTTGGGGAATACCTGGCCATTTCCAATTATACAGGAAAATTAAAAGTGGTAACAAATGGTAACCAGTACCAGATGATGGAAGTTTATTGAATTGCCTTCTTCAGCTTTACATTAGGGAACTTCCACATTTAATATCCAGACCACATTGTCTTACAATTTCCTATTCCAAGGGCTGATCATATTTGCGTAACTATTAAAATAAGAGTCAAGAAATAATTCAAGTTCTAAACCAGGCAGACATGTTGAATTCTTACCCCCAGGGAGTGGCAATGATCAGTCTCTTCAGATGTGGACGAGACCCTTAGAAATCATCTTATACAACCACCTTCTTTTTTTTTTTTTTTTTTTTACAGATAGGAATGTGCAGTCACATGGTGAGAAGTAATGTTATTTCCCCAAGGTAGCAAGTAGAAAGTCTAGAACTCAGTACTAGTTTCCTTCTTTCCAGGTTAGTGACCTTCATATGCCACCACTAAGTTTGATGGGAGGAAGAAAAAACCTCCCCAAATGCCTTAAGTGGAATCGTAAGAGTCAGTAATCAAATAAAATCATCCTCTGCGATGTGCATGGCACCATGAGGCCATTTGGGAGGCAAAGGTAGACTGCAGAGTTTATTACCTTAAAAACTGATTCCAGACAAATATGACTGGGGCTTATGTTTAGTTTTCCCATTATTTTCTGTATTTCTACTAACTAGAAAGAGATTGGCTTCAACATAAGCAGTGCATCCAGCAAACTGTCCTTAAGCCCATTCCAACAGCAGTGCCAGCTTTTAAAAATACCCAGGAAATTGGCACAGTCTCTTTTCTAGTTGAGTGATATTTATTTCCTCAAAAGCAATCTGTTCTGTGGCTTCAGGCAAGAAGAAGAAATACTTTGAAGAGGTGAAGTACATTGGGAAGGAGCCGTGCCCTGTCATGCATTTCCTTTGCTGAACCGTGCATACTGTCCCAACTCATGTTTTCCATTCCCAAACTCTCCAAAAAAGTAAAGAGAAAAATCAAGATACCTCTCAAAACACAGGCACAGACTTGATGGGTGATCTGGAATGATCTGAGCTACAGTATTAGCCTTTTTATTTCCCATCTCATCCCATATTTCCTTTGCATCCTCAGGGGCTGGGAGAGCCTATGAGAAGATCACCAGTTTATTGACTCTCTATCTAATTTCAGGACTTATTGAAGTGCTGTCCTAGCTTCCTTGTTCCTAGGGCCTCTTTTTTCCCCTTTTTTTTATGAGATGTACTTCTCAATAAATCTCAGTCTGAGGGGCAGCACATACAATAATATCAGTCCTGTGGAGATACACAGACTCAGGGACATTTAATCCAGAAGAGATCTTACAACGAATATGTCCTCTCCCTCGCCATCCCATATTTTAATTTAATGAGAAAAATTGAGGCTTTTTTTTTTTAACCCCCAACAATAATTATTTGAAATGCTAAATAAATTATGCAAGTTTATATTGGGTAATTATTGTCATTATAAAAAAAATTGCAAGTTTTCAGGTACAATGTAAGTGACAATTTGGCAAATCTTCTGGAGGTAGGATAAGATTTTATTCTTTTAAAGAATTGTCTCTACCTGCCATACGGATTTTGTAGTATGGTTTGTATAATCTGAGTATCCTAAAGCCATCCATTTCTCTATCTTTCTTAGCTCTTTGCCTCCATGAATTATCTCAAGCAATGTTGTAATACAAAGCCGTGATAAAATGAATAGCCACCAAATTTTTACGATGTATATGGGACCATGATATTTGTCTTACAGTGCCAGATTAAAGGGAAAAATTAGCAAAGCCTTAAAAGACTAATGGAAACTCAGTCTTTGATCTGAGAATGTTGCTTATCTACTCTGAAGAATTATCATATCACATCATCAGAGCTCTCCTTTTCCTGGGATAGACCTGGGTCATGGGTCCATACAGGGTCTGCCCCCAGTACCTTCTGCAGTTAGAGCCCTAGCGAACAGATACACTCTGGCATCAAGAGCTATGAGAGCAGATATTATCTGTGAAGGATTTGTATAAATCTGTTCATCTGAACTCTGTCTTATCCCTGGTTCATGTTTTGTTTCAAGCAAGTAAGAGTGGAAACATGATGACACCCCATATGTTCCTTAAAAACTAGTTTGAGATCTTTTCCTTTCTAAATGGCCAGCATATGGCATATTATGTGCACAGTAGGTGGACAGGAGTGGGTGAAATGTTGGAATAGGAAATTCAAACCTGGAAGAACTAATTTCTAATCAGTTAAAGGACTTTTTTTTTTCCAGTTTAGGAACCCACACACACCAAAAAAAAAAAAAAAAAAGAAAGAAAGAAAGAAAGAAAGAAAGAAAGACCCCGTAACTATTACCTATTTAATCCTCACAGTACTGACCAGGTTTTTCAGATGAGGACCCTGAGGTCTAATGGAGGTTTACCAACTTGCTCCAACTCTCATAAGAGGAATGTTGATTTAAAGTTCCTTCTTGCTCTCTGTCTTACCCCCTTTGCCTCCCTCTTGTGTATAATCTATGTCTGTACAACTCCCTGAAGTTGACGGGAGCAGGGACCACAAAGTAACATGGCCAGTGTTCTTCTCAGGACTACTGCTTCCCAGAAACAGTACCCTGGATGGGGAGTCTGGGTAGCTCAGTTAGTTAAGTGTCTGCCTTCAGTCAGGTCATGATCTTAGGGTCCTGAGATCAAGCCCTGTGTTAGGCTCCTTGTTCAGCAGGGAGTCTGCTTGTCCCTCTCCCTCTTGCTCTGCCTGCCATTCTCCCTGCTTGTGCTCCCTCTCTTCCTCTCTGTCAGATAAATAAATAAAATCTTAAGGAAAAAAAAAATAATATCCTGGAGTCCCCATGTGTGGGACCTCACATGTCAGTCCCTTTGCCCTCCTCTGTGGAGTCCAGCTTCCATAATTCTACAACAAAGACTCTTCTGTGTTACTTTTTAGAGCAGGAAGAACGACATGTCCTTTCGGGTCATTAAAAGATGGGGGACTATGGCACGGTGAGGGATGAAGCTAGAAGGAGGAATAGCAGAGAAACCAAGTAATATTGGAACCTTTCCCCCTAGAACTAGGTTGAAATTAATGCAGATGGAAAATGTATCTTGATGATTTTTTTTAGTAATTGAAAATTGTTGGGTCTCTGGGCTTTTGAAATAGAAACTAAAACTTAAATTGGACTCCTTGCCCCTTCAGTACAACATTTATGACTCTTAAGAATGTTATAATTGATGCTGGATCATCAGCCCCCTGTTACCAGAACACGTTACATAAAACAATCCATGGCGCCTTCTCTCTCATGTTCAATAAAGAGCTAGCAAACAAGAGAGCTAGTTTCTCAGAGGAATTCTTTTAACCTTTCAGAAACAAAATATTTCATGCTAATTCCTGCTTAATTGGAGGGAAGTCATTTCTTTAAAATCATTGAATATGAGTTTGAAGTCTGTTCCATCCCTGACCTCTTTAATTCAGTCAAGGTCACCTCATAAACTTGCCCAAACAGCTCTATTTCTCAATTAGAAAAAGGGGTAGAGCTGTTTAAAAGCATTTAATGTTTGATTAATAGTGCTTAACTGAGGCTTCAGCGCTCACGGAGGGTTTTCAAGGAGTTGCTAGTAAGAATAAAACATTGCCACCTGAAAAATTACACTCATCAAAAACCAAAAACAAATCATTTTAATGAATAAAGCAAAAACTGCTTTTCATGGGGATGTGAGAAAGATTATCATACTCAATACAGAGAGGGTTTTAATATCTGAACAACTCTCTCCCAGGGAAAAATTGCTATAATTTAGCCATCTAGGCAGTTTTTAAAATATGGGCACTTTTCCCTGCCCAAGGACTCGGGGAAGATAAATGCGGAGTTTGTCAAAGCAGGATTTTGTAGTTTCAACCTCTGGGGATGAGAGAAGTAATGAGAAGAGGTGTCCAGTTGAGGAACGTAAACTGGAGCCGTCTGAATGGGTGAGAAGTCAAGAGTTCTGAAAACGCGTTTTTGAAAGACTTCCTTCCACATTTCCTTCCTATTTCCTGGGCCTGAGGAAGGCTAAGCTCACTTTGATGCTCTTTGGATGAGGGGGTCATTTGGGTGATAAAATCACCAGAAAGGGTCTGAAGAAATGGATACGTGAGTGAGAATTAGAGTCCCAGGAAGAGAGAGCTTGGAGACACTGAATATAGTAAAGAAGTAACCTGGCACCAGATGAGGCCAGAGGCCCTGGGCGTATCTGAGTTTTGTTTCTGGCATGAGTTGGCAAACAATGGGCCTCTTCCAAGCCTCAGCCTTCTCAGTAAACATAAGCCTCATCCTCAGAGAGTTCACGTGAGATTGTAAGAAATAACCAAGTAAGGGTTTCCATGGCATTTTACAAATAACCTGGTACCATGGCAGTGTGGAGGACGGATACTGAGGAGCAATAACAGAAGGTGTGAGTGAGCGACTCACGGGCCTGCCTCCACATGACAAAGAGCTGGGAAGCTTTCCTAGCAATGTCTGGGAGTTCAGTCCCACTCATGGAAGTTATAAATTACCACGCAGGTATTTCTGCTGCACAGAAGCTTGAGAACCACCGGTATGTAACCTGAGGATTGATGTCTGTCAATAATTGGTAAGAAAGAAAGGGGAAAAAAACAGGTTGAGGTAAGGTAATGAAATATGAAAAGACAGTAAAAGTGAAGTAAAAGATAAAAAATGTTTAGTGGAAAAGAAGTGACTGACATAGGCAATAATAAAGGACTGAAGAAAGAAGAAATGAATGAGAGCTCTTTCTTTTTTTTTTTTTTAAGATTTTATTTATTTATTTGATGGAGAGAGAGAGATCACAGGTAGGCAGAGTAGCAGGCAGAGAGAGAAGGGGAAGCAGGCTCCCTGCTGAGCAGAGAGCCCCATGCGGGGCTGGATCCCAGGACCCTGAGATCACGACCTGAGCCGCAGGCAGAGGCTCAACCCACTGAGCCACCCAGGCGCCCCAAGAGCTCTTTCTTGAGTTTAAGTATGGCAGACACGACACGGGTGGACAGCACCCCCATCATATCCGTGTGAGGAACAGTGAAGTACCCTGTGGCTAATGGGGAAAAGGCTAGCTGGGAGGAAGGAAAAAAAAAATGAAGATAATCTGATGCAGAAAGATGTGATGAAGGCCAGGAACAGAGTCTCAGCTTTTCTCAGACCCTAGGAGAATAGCCAGGGACTTCTTCCTTATCCATCAGTGGTGAGAGAAGGAAGCAGCGATGCCTGGCCCCGTGCCAAAGAGAAAAGCCTCTGAGGATCCAGCGACAAGTCTGGGGAGAGCGGGCGCACAGGATGGGCCCCGTCTCATCAGGAAGAAGCTGGTCTGAGGTCCTGGTAAGGGGTCATTATTTCCCACAGAACACCGAGGTTGAGCTGGGTATCTCCTGCGTGCAAGCCACAGATCGGCTGCAACTGGAACTTTCTCCAGAAATATGCCTGCAAAGAAAAGTAATACACAACAACACCCAGTAGATCAGAAAAATGTGTTTTGGAGACACTGCCTGGAGGATTTATGAAAGCATTCAGTCACAATATCATCACGGGAGAGGCAGTAAGTAGCATTCCAAGAGGAACAGGTCGATAGATTCATGAAATGTGAGGAGGCAAGGCAGGTGGCAGAGAGGCCGAGACGGCCATGTTGGATGGTCACAGCTGGACAGGCAAGGTCCTTCTAATGACAGAAAAGCAGTTAGAGAAGGCAGGTGTCAAAAAAATAATGAAATATTTATAAGGCTGGAAAAAAGAAGAAAGCATGAAGAAATGGGGGATCTGGTCCCTAAAAAGCCAGGGAAGTGGTTCTAAAATGTTGGCATGCATTCCGCCCACCCTAGAAAGTAGTTAACTGCACATCCTCAGGCCCCATTCCAGTTACTCAGATTCAGAGGGTCTGGGATGGGTCCAGGAATCCTCATTTAAGAGCTACCAAAGTAGGACAAGTGAAGGCTGCGCGTGGAACAAACTTTGAGGAATACCAGCCTTAATTATCAGACGAGCGCCATCCTACTGTGGTGATATGTTTAGAGAGGTCGGGATTCTAACTAATGTCAGGCACAAATACATGCACATAAATGAGTTTCAACACTAATGACCAGGATGGTGGAGAGGACATGCCTTCACGTGCCTCCATTCCCCGCCCCCCCAAGCTTAAGAGCAAATTGGTGGTTCTCTTGCGATAGACTGGATAACGTTTATATAAAACAAAAACTGAGGAGAGAAGAAGGGTTTCTTTACAACTCATCTTTGTTATCCCAAGTATTTGGTGTTAGAAAAATAAAAACTCTGTGGATTAAGTTGCCTTCCTTGCCCTAGATGGTGCCTAGATCTGAGAACGTTGTTTAAGTTGGGGCTGACCTTCATTTCACATTTCAGAGTATGGATGTGTTTTATGTGGCTGTGAGTTTGCGTGTCTGGGGGAGAGGCTGTTAGTAAGAGCAGGAAATCATCACCTCTTGAGGGGAAGTTTTCTTGAAGAAAATTAGAAGTGACCATTTGTTAAAAGGGAAAGGAATCTGCAGTTTAGTGGGGGAAAGAGGAGACAGTCCTCACACGGTAACGGGAAGGGTTGCTGTTTAAATTTCTCTTTGGCCAAGACCAACTGCTTAGTTAGGATGAAGTCTCACAGAGCAAAATCCAGTGATGCAGTACCATCCCCAAGGGAGGCGCTCTGTCTGCGAATGTGGGAGCCACTGCCAAGGGAGAGGTGGCCACCCCTAGAAACATGTGTCATTGTGTGATTTACCTTGGTCTGAGCCTGACTGCTCTAAAAGAGAATTTTTAAATTTAGCTTTCAGAAGGTGGGGCTCTTGGATGGTGCAATCAGTTCAGCATCTGACTCTTGGTTTTAGCTCAGTTTGTAATCTCAGGGTCCTGGGATCAAGCGCCATATCGGGCTCCACACTCAGTATGGGATCTGCTTGAGGTTCTCTCTCTCCCTCTGCCCCTCCTGCCCATGCTGTTTCTCTCTCTCTCCCTCCCCCCATAAATAAATAAATAAATAAATAAATAAATAAATAAATATCTTAACAAAATATTTTAAGGAAATTTAACAAAAATAGAATCTTAACAAAAAAATGATTAAAAGCCTTTGGGGGGGGGGGGAGGTAGCCCTGAATCTTAGGAATCAGCATAGGGATTGAAAGTGAAAAAGAAAACTGAAGTTTAGTCAAAAGGGTGAATTGGGGTGGGAGGGATCCCCTCTTGAGATACCTGTGGCCTGAATTTAGGTCTCCAACAACCCAGCCCCTCCCTCCTTCCCTCCCCCTGATCTTGCCCTGGCTGCCTGGGAGGGTTGGGGGACCCTTCTCCTAGAGACTTCTGGGTCCTTTGTGAAAGAGGTCTCCACTCAGGCTTCCCTTCAGTGAACTTGACCTGAAGACCCTCTCCCCACCTTCTTCAGGAAAGAGGCTCTCTCGGCAGCCCTCCGCAGCCAGAAGCCTCCTCTCCCTTGGGCCTCCTTCCACACCACGTGGTAGGGAGAGCCCCTACTGGCTGCCACCACATCCACACCTATCGCAGGTTCTTCCTGCAGCTGGCTGGGGAGCTGCTGAGGTCAGGTGGGGCTGTGCCTGGCCCAGAGAAAGTTACAATTCGCAGGGCTTGCTGATAGGTGCTTGTCTAAGGCCTTGAAATGCATCCCTCAGCCCACAGAGCACCTTTCCCAGTATTTTAAATGGCAGACATCACCTACTATCGAAGGAAGTGGGCAAGCTTCTTTCCTTTGCTTATTTTCCCCTGAGGACACTGAGGGGGAGTTGGGAGCAGCATCAGAGGATAAGAAGTTTGGTGGCAAAGCAGGAAGGCTTGATGTCAATTCTCAGTAGTGTCTGCACCCATCGGCTCCTGCTGGCAGCCATGGCTGCTGCAGACCCCTTCATTAGGAAGAGCTGTATGCAGGGAGAAACAGAGCATTTCTCTTTTTTTTCCAGAGTCACCTGCTGCCCGTTGTGCCTCCAGACTCACATTTAGGCCATTGTAATAACAGGATCTAGCTTACCTGCACTCTCAAAATTACCCTTATTCCAGTGGCCTCACACAAAGATGGAAATAGACACCGCATTGTGCTTCTGTTTAGCTCTCCCTAATAATAGCTAATGTGCAGACTATAATGCACACTGCAAATATAAAATGTTATGTCAATGCTAAGTTGTAATAATAATAATCCTGCAAAAATGAAGCAGAAGGAATTTCCGTGAGCAATTTGAGGAAGATTGCTGCTTCCGCGGTGATACAGGTGTTACTGAAAAACAGATCGATTACAGTTTGTCGGGACTGTAGGAGGCTGGCTGGCAGGAGCCTGGCTGTGTGGCGGGTGGCCGCCGTGCCTTTCAACTCCGAGCCAGGACACTGGAGGAACCCACGCCTTCCCCTGGTTCTCTGAGGGTGGGCCTGGGCCTTGTCCTGGGGCTTCCTCAGCCCATTCAGAGGAGGTTTTGGGGACAGGACCCTTTGAGAAGGGAGGTTTCCACCACCTGCACTCTACCAAAAGGCGCATGCCACAGTAACAACGCAAGTGAGGTCAGACGGGAGGGGGGCATCCAACTTTGGTCCTTGAGAGACCCCAAGATCAGCATGAGTGGGATGGACTCAGCCCTCCCACGGGAGCCTTATTAACTGACTGCGGCTCAAGAGCTCAGCAGTTAGCTACTGTCAGCGTGGCCATCTTGGAGGAGAGAGACACAGAGCAGGAGGAGGATCCCTACGTGGTCTGAGCCAGAGGGGTCCTTCCGCAGCGACTCTCCCACAGAAGATACATGTGTGTCTGCTTTTAAATAGAGGCTCAAGCAGAACACTCCCCAAACCTTGCCACAATGGACTGCTCTTTCTCTTTTAGCAACAAAGTTGCTGCGAGGGTGGTGTCCTTGGTTTCCCCGCTCTCTCCTGCACCAGCTCTGAGCTGCACTTGAGCTACCCCAGTCCCGTGCTAGAGGTTCTGGAGTCACATGTGCTGAGTGTAAGCCCTGCACCACCGCCAGCTGCCCAGCCCCTGTGTCTCTCAAACCCAGCTCCATCGATCTGTAGAACAGAAACAGTAATTCTGTTCACTGAGATTGTGCAGATGAAATGCTTAGCCGGTAGCCTGGCATGTCAGAACGGTTAGCTATTACCACCACCATTGCTCTTGCTCTGCTGTTGCTACTTTTATTTGGGGAAGATGGGGAAAGGAGTGCTCTCGCCCTCACTTGATGAGGAGGTGCTCAGGGCATAGGAATGGGGCTGGGGCGGGACAGCCCTCCCTGGTGCAGAGCATGGAGCTGGGGCTCACACAGGCGAAGGTCAAGGAGGGAAACTGGAACGACAAGCCAAGCATGTGGTTCCTTCAGAATCTGTCCACGCAAGTCAACCATTGCCCCAGTTCAGGAACCAAGAGAGTGAGTGAGTGCCAGTCTGAGCAGCAGTTCTCAAGGGCACCCCCTACCCCCACAGCACCAGCACCGCCCCCCCACCCCGAGAAACTGAGGAATGCAGTTTCTCAGGCTTCGTCCCGGACACACCAAATTGCCAACTCTGGGGGTAGGGCCCAGAAGTCTGGGTCTCAACATGCCCACCAGGGGATCCTAATGTAAGCCATTACTGGCATTAGACAAACACCAGCTATTTCATTAATAAGTCTCACATTTTCAGGGCTTTAACAGCAACAAAAAGTTTATTCTTGAACACAGAAGAGTTCAAAGCAGATATGCTTGGTCTTTGGCACCTTTCTTCCTTATGGTAATTCAGAGACCCAGGCCCATTACAGCAGCGGGAAGAGACGGATTATTCAGAAGACAAACATCACTCCCTTGTGCCCCACTGGAGAGAAATTCCCGTGGCAGCCTCTGGGGCAGTCACCTCTTGGGAACAGCACTGCACTAAATAAGGAAGGGCATGAGTTGGGGTACCTAGTGTGTGGTCTCTGCAAGCTCCACCCCTCACCCCCACTCCAGGCAGCCTATAAGAAGAGGTTGGGTGCAGGGAGCCAGGTGGAGCCTGGGGAGTAATTAAGTCACCAGATCACAGGGACTGGTAGGCAACACATATGGTGAGGTTGTTCTCTGGGTTTTGGATCCATCCACATCATCCTGCGTTCTGGACCTATCAGCACAACTGCCTAGCTGGGCTGCAGCTGATGAAATCCTCGGAAGAGACTCTCTGCATGTGGGAAAGAAACACCCACTTGACAGCACCCTTCCGGCATTCCAGGGGGACATCTGGCAGAGCAGAGGGAGAATGCTAAACACAGAGTTCCCCAAAGAAGCCGAGATGAACAGTCCCTGAGAAATCCAGATATTGTTAGCAATAATATGTTAAAGTGTTTTATTATTTAGTTACATCTCGCCTGAGCATGAAAAAGATATTAACATACTGTCAGCTTACTGGGACATAACCCAAAATAACTTACATTCTTCATATAGTGCTAATTATTTTTCTGAGGCTGGCTGAGGCTAGTAAGAGAGAGATTTCCAGGCTTTCACCAGATTATTTACTTAAAGAAGTTAAGCATGCCACTATCTGTTCCCATGGAAACACAGTAAGTAATCCAGGAGACACAAAGAGGTCACTTTGACCATAATTAATATAAAGAATAATGGTTTATATAGAATCCAGTAAAGGGTACAACAAGCTGCTGTAATACCTTTAAATCTCTCCTTTCAGCAGTGCAATTTAATCTTGGGATCAATTTCCTACCCTAATGTCACTTTGGTAATTTTAGTAGCCCAGTGCTAATTTTTGAAATGTAATTTAATCTTGGTTAGCAGAGTTTTTCTTACGTTGCTATTGCATTTGTGATCCATTTGGAAAATCCAGTAACAGAAGTTTTCTAAGGCCTGAGCAAGTATGAATTGACAACCACACTGGCCTTCCCCTTGTGTATGCTGCAGCTTCTTTTTCTTTTAAAAATTAAGATTTGTTTTATTTACTTATTTGAGAGAGTGAGAGCACACACATGCATGTTTTTGCAGAGGGGAGAGGAGAGAATCTAAGCAGAGGCCCCACTGAATATAGAGCCCCACAAGGGGCTCAGGGCTTGATCTCACAACCCTGAGATCATGACCTGAGTGGAAATCAAGAGTCAGACGCTTAGCTGACTGAGCCACCCAGGCGCCCAATGCCGCAGTTTCTTTATAGAGCCTTTCATTAATCTGTTGGTTGGTGAGTGAACCAATGATAATCCATGGGCACTACTGGATTCGGAGCACCTTTATAGTCACCAGAGGAAGATTTAATTGTAGTCAGGAGAATAGTTTACACTGAAGTCTTACTGTATTC
This sequence comes from Mustela erminea, assembly GCF_009829155.1. Taxonomy (NCBI): domain Eukaryota; kingdom Metazoa; phylum Chordata; class Mammalia; order Carnivora; family Mustelidae; genus Mustela; species Mustela erminea. Next base: position 54,713,569 of record NC_045628.1, on the reverse strand, counting down.
TTTTTATTATTATTATTGAAAATTGGTAATCCACATAGGCTGGCTCTTAGCTAAATATTCCATTTATTGAAACATAGTGCACTCCTCAGGGATTCTTACTAAAAGATGCACACTGTAGTTTATTTTTAATCCTTACGCTTATTTGAATAGTGAATTTATTATGTAGTCTCTCAAGGGTAAATTTTATCATGGAAGCTTGATGACACATTTTTCAAAACTGTTTAATATAGTGTCCCAGAAAGAACTAAAGATTAAAAAAAGAGAGAGAAATGAAAAAGTGGAACTTTCAAGTTTCTGAATTTTTAACATACTGAAAAAAATAATATTAAGGTAGGAATTATCAGGGTCTTTTTTCTTTTAGAAACATAATATAGTGTGTTGTAGGAAGCCTCATCTGAAGGTTACATTCAGGGCTGAGGCATGACATTGAATAATGTGTACAAACAGGTGTCCTGAAGTTAAGTGGAGTCAATACACAATTTCTCACTCTTCAGAAATAACCACTTTGCTGCCACATGAGTAACCATTTTTTTTTCAAATATCAAGCTTGAAATCATTTAATCAGGAATGTAAATTCGTTATATGCCTCAGTTACAAAAACGTTGATGGGATTGGCTATGGTATTGATTTGGGGGGAGGGGATTGTTACAGAGTTACAACTGCTGTTTTTTTGGTGTGTGTGGTTTTTTTTTTTTTTTTTAATATAATGATATCACTGTCCTTTTCCAGAAATGCAAACAGCATTGTCTCTTCCTTGGCAGAAACAGTGGTCACTCGGCTCAGCCAAGAATAAGAGCTGTCAGCAGTGCCATTCCACAGGCTTCTAAGAAGAGCCCATGAAATAATGGATGGTGCACTTTCCTATATGTATTTATGTTCAGATAATTTATTTAAATAATGTTGCTGGCACATGCTTTATAGCTGCTTGCATTTTGCTACACAGATTTCCGCGTATCTTGCAGACTATGCAATTCATTTGGAAAATGTAATTTCCATCCCTGCATACTAATCGATTTCTTCACAAACACCTGCTATCAGTTATGATAATAAAAATGCCACTCTAAATTGAAAAAGGGCCAAATAGAGCTTCCTAAGGAAATGACTTAAGTGTCTTTGAATGCTACTAAATGTAGTAATGTGCTTATGTAGTGCCAACACTTTTTCCATCATTTGCATTTTCTGTAATTTTGCCCTATTACAGCATCCCTCTCAAACGATGCCTCACAGCCATTTCCTTGCGGATTGGTAAACTGAGTTGTCAGGGGTTGGTGTCTCTGGGTGTGGACAAGATCTGAAGTTGGGCCTCGTGATGTTAAAAAGCACGAGCGCACGCTCCTGCCCATATTCTGGGTCATTTCTGATTTTCTACGTCCCTGAAAACTGTAAAATTGGCTGCTCCTTGGTTTTGCACACACGTGGACACCAAATACAATTTCCTCCATTCGTTCTTTTCAGCCTCCAGTTCATTCCACGCACCATTGCCAAACCAATCTTACTAAATCACTGGTTTCGTAGTGTCCTTTCACTGCCCAGGCACCTGGAGTGGTTCTCCGTTGGCTGCTGCACTGAATCGGGCCTGACTTCTGAGCCTCCACCCCCTCTCATCACCAAACCTGGCTCACCTTTCTCTCCCTGCCTGCAGACCAACACTTGCCTTGTGGATGGAGCTTCTCTCTTTCCTGCCTCAAATAGTCGCTTTCCCTGCCCTAAGTAGTAGCTCTCCCATTCTCCTGCCTGGGTTTTTGCTTAGGCTGAGACGTCCTTCCCAGATCCTCGGGCTTCCAGCCTCTGAAGCCCTCTTTTATTATTCTGATCTATGTCTTCCTTTCTCTTCCCGCAGCTCCTTAGGTCCTTGACACTAAGTTGCCCATTTATTTGTTCGGTCAGCCAACATTCATTAAGTTCCTACTATATGCCAGGCATCGGTCTGAACCCTCTTCCCCAGAATGTGTTGGTTTCTTTACAAATGAATCAGTTTCTCATACTCTGAACTGCTTGAGAGAAGAGACCTATTCCGGCTCCTCCTTTTGTGATCCAAGATGCCCAGACAGGCCTGGGCACAGAGTCCGTATGCAATAAATGCTTGTTGACTAATTGATCCCTGATGGTTTGAGGTAGGGAATTTTCTGGTTAATTGCATGTTCTATTTGATTAGTCTTTCCTGTGTACTATACATAATCATTTTGCAAAGCAGAATACCATAGACCACTCAACTATAAAGCTATTATTAATGTAATTTCATGTTTGATACTTGAGGAGAACATTCATAGGGATTTCAGAGCACCTCTGTGAAGATCAGTTGTCAGTGTACTGCAACGTGAAGTTAGAACACACAGGGGGCTGACCTCCAGGCTGTCTGATTGGTTTTGGGAAGTGAGAGGTAGAGATGAGCACACACTGAGAACCGGCCGCACAGTAGGCCTCACATTCTGCCCTTACAGACTGGAAGCCACTTCTTTGAAGAAGTTTCTGTTAAGTTTTGAAATTTCTCTTCCACTTTTATCTTGCTTACAACAGTAGAGCATGAATTTGCCATGGGAGGGGGAGAAAGTATGGGATACTGGTAGGAGAGTGGAGGAGAAAATTCACAAGGAGTTTCAAATTAGTAAGAACTAAACACACCCAGACTGGCAGAACAGCCCAGTGACTTGAAAACTGTTTGTGCTACTTTTTTTTTTTTTTAAGAATTACTTATTTATTTTAGAGAGAGAGAGAGAATGAGCTGGGGTTGGAGCAGAGAAAGAGAATCTTTGACTCCCCACTGAGCAAGCAGCAGCCTGACGTGGGGCTCGATCCCACAATCCATGAGACTATGGCCCAAGCTGAAATCGAGAGTCGGACATTTAACCAACTAAGCCACCCAGGTGCCCCAAGACTATTCCTGCTACTTACTTTGTGGGATGAGAAGAGTTCTCTAACTTCTCTGTGCCTCACCTCTTTCACCTGTAAAGAGGGGGATTAAGAGCAGACTTGATTGAATAGGGACTTAGTCCAAACAAAGCCCTAGGTTCAGGGCCTGTCACTTGGTATGCGTCCAGCCGAGGGTTCTCATCACTGGAGAGACCAAAAAGCCCTAAGCTGGAAACCATCTTCAGTGTCGTTCGTACCACTCACTCTTTCTTCTTCAGTCTCTGCTGTTTCCGAAGCTCTGAGGTGTGGAGGACCCTGTGTTAATAGTCTCTGTCTCTTGGTAAGATGGAGATGTGCGTGAGGTCCAAGTCCACATCTGGGAATTTTAGGTTTCAAGAATGGGTATTTGAGTAACCACTCAGCCTTGTAGGGACTCAGAGTTTTAATGTGTGAAACAAATGGAACCAGGTTACCCTTCTGACAGGAGTGAGCAAATAAGCTGTCTGATGTGTCCCAGCCACTGTGAGGGAGGAAAGACGTGCCTGTCAGTTCCTCCCTCCCTGGGAGCGCTGCCGCAGGCCTCCACCTGTGGAATGGCTGATTGCTGGAGAGAAAGTGGCCCCCGAGCCGCCAAGCCAGGCTGCAGAAACAGGACAGTAAAGGGGTGGGTGTGATTGCTGCTTGGAATTGTCGATGCTGTCGCCACTTAGCCACCATCCGGACTTCTTAGAGCCTTGGACTCAGAGAGAGGTCAAGAGATGGGCCTTTGGAAGGAATTATTCCTGTGCCCCCAGGAAACATTCCTCCATACAACAAGACAAATAGAATAGATAAAAATCCCCAAAGTGGTCATGCCCACCAACTGCAAACTAAAGAGCCCTGGGGCAAGGCCTTTGGGGATGTCTCTGAGCTGGGGCTAATGGTAAGAATTGGGGTGAGTGACTGCTCCTCCCACAACCCCCCACAACCCCCCCCACCCCCCCACCCCCATCAAAGCAGGAAGGTGACTGACTTGAGCTCACTCTGTGTTGCAGCCCTGGCCGCTCAGGCCTACGCCCTCAAGGAGGAGAACGACAGTCTCCGTTGGCAGCTGGATGCCTACAGGAACGAGGTAGAGCTGCTCAAACAAGAGAAGGAACAGCTTTTTCGAACAGAGGAAACTGTCACCAAGGACCAGCAGCTCCAGTTCCTGCAGCAGACCATGCAAGGCATGCAGCAGGTACTAGGCCCAGATTTCGTTCTCTTTGGTCTGAGGGAGAGGGACGTGTGTGTTAAGTGGAAGCAAAATGGCAGCCATTTGCCGGGAAAGGTGAAGGAAAAGAAAGGACAACTGGACACTGAGTTGCAAGGAAAGGGAAGTGCTAGTGGGTGTTGGAGCAGAATGTGGAGAAACAGCAAAGCTAAAGAATTATGTTGAAGAAATATGCCCTTGAGGTTGGAAGCTAAGCGAGAGAATCGAGGAGGTGGAGGGGTTTGTGGCTGGAATTCAGCCTCGTGGCAAATGGTCAGAAAATCCTTACGGATCATGACGAGGGTGTTTTGTCCTTGAGAACTTCTAAGTTGAAAGCATGCCAACAGATTTTACAAAGGCATGGTGAGCTTGTTTCCAAGCTCCATGTAAATGTAAACGCTATTGTTTTCACTTCTTCTGGATTATAGGGAGGATCTAGTCGGGTCTCATGAACATGCTACTGTGCAGTTAAGATGTTTATTGATGGAGTGGCTGAAGCACCAGAGTGGGCGATTTTGGGAACAGGGTGGTATCTGTGCTTTTGCGAAGGAGCGCCAGACTTCAGCCTCCCACACTGAAGCTAAAGATGTGTCTGTGGAAGTTGTTAGGAAGAGACAGGAGTCACTGGGCAATGGAGGAGGGAGAAGGAGCACAGAGTGTGGGCGGTGAGAGGTTGAGGGGATGGGAGACCCCAGCACAGCAGATGGAGAATAGAATCAAAGATTCATAGCAGGATCGAGGTCTGAAAAATCTCAAGTGACTTCTGACAGAATTCTAGTGTTTGAGCCTTCGAGTTGCTATGGAACAATACGGCACAAATTATTGTCACACGTAGGTATCCTGTATTACCCCTCAGAATGTACAAAACTAACCACTCTTTTCTGGGGGAAAAACTGTTTTTATTTAAACAAGGGAAATGTAAATAGAATGATGGGCAACCAAACTATATAGTAAGTAGGATATTGTTTTAATTCCCCTGCTCTCCAAGATCAGGAGCACGAATTGCCTACAGAAGTGTCTTAATGATTAGAAGTAACTGCTATAGAAACATTAGCCAAACAGGGAAAAATAATTTAGAGGAAAGGGTATAAAAAAAAGATGTGCAGACTGGGATAGAAACAAGTTAATGACCAAGTCACAGAAATTACGTCTTAAACATCTCCTGCCATTTTATAGCCATTTTTGAGTCTTGGCTTTGAGGCCTGGTTGATGTTTCACAGTGTGTGTTAGGCAAATCAGTGCAATTCGGAGGTCAGTGCTCGCCAGGAAAATGTCATTACAGTCGCTGCTCAGGTCCCTGTGCTTGGAAATGGGTGTGTGTGGCTCCTGTGTGAGGCTCCCGGGGTTGTCCTCGTGTCCCGACACTGGGTGTGCCTCGACGCCCCTGCCAGGAGAGCCTGTCTGTCAATTCCCCCAGAGACGGCTATGCCAGGCCGAGACCACGGCTACCATCTCACACCTCATGCAAAGGGCCCTCTTTTCCTCTAGGAAAGTTTGCCTCAGTTGCTTTTCCAGTTGATAAAACTGTTATGATGCTCAAAGACTCATGTCTGAAGGCAGTCTGAGGAGATAGGGGGTAGCTCGTCAGTCAAGGAGAAGCATGCTGGGGAGTCAGTGCTGGGTCCTGGGAGCCTGGTCCACACTGGAGCCAAGGCAAAGGTCACCGCAGAGCTGCAGCCCCTTAGAGGAAGTGTTCGGCTATTGCAGCCTCTGAGACATTGACAGAATCTTCTTGTCAATAGGAAGGGTACTTCAGTTTTGTTTTGTGGGATTTGGTTTCATAGGGTTTGGTTTGAACAATAGAAATGTGTCGTCTGAGTTCTGGAGGTAAGAAGTGCCAGATCCAGGTGGCGGCTGGCTTGGTTCTGCTGAGGGCTGCTCCCCATTCTGTCCCCTAGCTTCTGGTGCTTTGCTGGCAGTCTTTGGTGGTCTTTGGTTTGTAGACACATCACCCTGCTTTCTGACTTCATTTCTTGCTGTGCATGTCAGCATCCACACTCCTGCTTTTCCTAAGGACACGATTTGTATAGGACCGAGGGGCCTGTGCTGTTCTAGTGTGACCTCATCTGAACTGATCAGACCTGTAATGACTTTTTTCCAAATAACATCACATTCTGAGGCACAGGGGGCTAGGATTTGAAAATGGAAATTTTGAGGGGACATAATTCAATCACTAATAGCCACATGGTAGGCAAATACACCTGTTGAATGTCAGAATAATGGACACAAGCACAGAAGAAGGACTAACGTGGAGTCTGTGGGAGCTCTGGATTCTTGGACCATAGATAGGAAGCCAACAGCCTAGAGGTACGTGTAGCTCCTTCTAGTAACGTGGGAAGCACTCCCTCAGTGACAAAAACTATGATTTTCATTTTTAGTGGCTATTAGGTGGCTGCATGGCAGTCTTTCTGGCAACACAGCTTTAATAATGTTCAAAAATATGTGCTTTTTCGGAGTCAATTTCTACCTTTATATCATTCTGAATAAATGACCATATCATGCTAATTTGAGCCCTACCACAAAGGATTCTGCTGATTTTTAAATTTTCTCTCGATCTACCCACTATCCACTTTCTTAATTAGAAAACCATGATCTCACAGGAAAGTCAACAGCTAGAGGACAAGTTAGCCTCCCACACGTTGTTGTTTCAGGAATTGATCTATGGGAAATTATTTCTGTAACAAATAAAAGAAAATACAGTCTTCACAGCTTTTAAACTAGCCGGCCATTTTTAGAATTGCTGTCAAGTTTAGTCAAAAAGTTTTTATCCTTTCTTCTTTTAGTTCTTTAAAGATATTTTCACTGACATTATAGTTTCTCTTATGTTCATGAAGAAAATGTTATGGGCAGGGTTGCTAAGGCTAAAAACCCTTGGGTGACTTTGGTTGTTTCTGAGTCTACCCCGATATTACATGTGAGTCACCATTTAATATTAGAGATTTCACACAAAAGGAAATAATAGCTTGTATCCATGGTAACACTGTAGCCTTCACCTGATCTTAAGCTGGCAATGAAGTTAACCTGTGTCTGCCACAAGGAGAGTGAGGTTGTTGGCTTTTATTTGTATCTTTACGTATACAAAGAAAGGATATACCTATCTTAAACTCTCATTTATCTTCCAATTATCACACTGAATTTATTGAGGCAAAATTTACATATAATAAAAATATTCTTGTTAGGGCTGCAGTTCCATGAATTTTGACGAATTGATACCCTCATGAAACCACTACCACAATCAATATATAAAATTGTTCTATCACCCCCCCCAAAAAAAAAGTTCCCCTATCCCCATTTTTAGTCAACCCAACTCCCAGCAACCACAGGTTTGTTTTCTACCTTTCATGGTTTTGCCTTTTCCAGAATGTTCTATAAGTGGAAGTATATAGAATGAAGAACTTTCGAGTCTGGCTTCACTCAGCTAGCACAATGATTTAGAGATTCCTGCACATGGCCTAGCCATATGTATCAGTAGTTCATACTGATCAGACTACTGATAGTAGTTTTGACTAAATAGTAGTAAAGAAGAGCCATAATTTGTTTATCTAGTCACCAGTTAATGGACGTATGGGTGGTTTCCTCTTTGGGGCTACGATGAATAAATGTGCTGCAAACATTCACTTACAAACTTTTTGTTTGGAATAAATTTTCATTCCACTTTGGTAAATACCTAGGACTAGAACTTCTGGGTCATATGGAAAGTATGCTTAACGTTTTTAAGAAATGGCTGGACTGTTTCCCAAAGTGTCTGTACCATCGTGCATTCCCTTGGAATACAGGAAAATTCCAGTCGTTCTGCATACTTGCAGTCAGTGCTTGGTAAGGTTGGTCTGTTTTGTTTTGTTTTATCTTTTTTAACCACTATAGTAAGGGTAGAGTATCTCAGTATGATTTTAACCACACCTAAATTTAAACAATACTTGGATTTTTATTTGTGAGCATAGGCCAATATATTATATTTTTAAATAACCAATTGAAAAATCAATTCCTTTTGAAGACTTTTGTAAATCATATTGACAGGACTGGTGAATATTCACATAACAACAGAATCCCATTATAAGCTGCTGATCATAAAACTGTGTGTGACTGATGATGATTATGTCAGAAGGGTCCCTCATAAAATACTTTGAGCCAGTGCTTTTTAATAGTGTTAGCAAATGTCATTTGAAGACCAGCTGTCTTTAGGCCAGTAAACCATGGCCCATGTAGAGCAGTGGGTTTCTAACACTCTTGGCTTGACATTAGTTAAAGACCAGGGCTAGTCAGCTGTCTTGACAACTTTTATTTAGCAAGATCAGGACAAACCTGGGGAAAAGAGGATTATTATAATTGACAGCATTTTAGAAATTATGCTGGAAAAAGAATATTTGCATGAATTTTCTCTATATGTATTATAAACTCACTAATCTAAACTAATTTTAAAGAAGGAGACTGAGACATATAATACTATTATTTTCCTAAAATATATAGTAACCCCAGGTAGTTTGCCAAATGTCGCTCAAGAACTGGTCCTTTGGGGGCAGTTATTAAGAAATAAAAGAAAGTTGTTAAAATGACATCGATGAGTATATCTGACTACTTAAGTAAAGCATCTCTTCTGAATCCTCTTTAAACTACTCAGTTGCTTTGTAAGTACTTTTTAAAAGAGATAATGAGGGGCATCTGGGTAACTCAGTCGGTTTGGTGGCTGATTCTTGATTTTGGCTCAAGTCATGATCTCAGGGTCCTGGGATGGAGCCCTATGTTGGGCTCTGTGCTCAGCAGGGAGTCTGCTTGAGGACTCTGTCTCCCTCTGCACCTCCCCCAGTTAGCTCACTCCCTCTCTCCGAAATAAATAAATAAATCTAAACATAAATAAATAAATGTAAACATAAGCAAATGTAAATAAAAGAGACCATGAAATTTTGTGCTCATTTCCACTCCCACGTTCCCACATAGTGAAGTCTCGTGCACACAGGTCAAAGCCAGGATGAGGATTGTGGCAGCAAAAGTGGTGCTGTTGGTGGCGGTGATGGTGGCTGTGGGGCTGAAGGCAGCTGCAGTGGGGAAGGTGGTGTTTTTGACCATTAGAAAATCTTAGGGAAAGACAGGTAAAATGAGCACATTCCAGAGATTTTCCGAGGATTTAAAACAAAGTTTTTTTCTGAAACATAAAATGCACTTCCCTTAAAAATTACAAAAATCATCTGAAGCCCAGCAGGCCCACTGCTCCCAGCAGGCTTCAAGAGTGCTGGGAGAAGGTGCTGGGAAGAGCCTGGGGAAGGTTTTATAGGCAAAGAACACAGACAGATGTAGTAGGCGTTTGCCATGGGAGTTTCTCTCTTTCTTGGATAATTTTTCACTTTTGTTTTCAGTTTCTATTTTCTTTCTGAAATGCCCATCAGTCAGATAACAGACCTTTACCAGGCTGATGCTAACGTGCCCGTTACCCGTTTTTCTCCTGTTATCTGTTTAAACTGTATCTTTTATCCTTGCCACTGAAGGTTCTGTTTGATCATCGTGTTATTTTCAAGCGTTATTTTTTGTCTTCGATTATTTTCTCTTTGTACACGTTTATTTTTTTGGTTTCAATATCTTCTCAAATCTTTTTGAGAATACTAATGAGAATACTTGAAATTCTGTTTGTTCCTGAGCCATTTCTATTTATTCCAGGATTGGGTCTTTGGTTTTGTGTCTCTGTCTGTCTCTTTGCTGCTGCAGGTTTCTTCTCGTGTGGTGGTGTTGGTTGGTTTGCTTCCATTTAGTAGCTGACTTCCCCCGGGAGCCATGGGGGCAGGCATGTTCCCGGCTGGGCATACCCCCCTTACCCCTCAGCCCCCCAGCCGTGGCTCCGTGCGGTGGCGCTCTGATGGCCAGGCATCACTTGCAGGAGAGTTGGGGATCCCACAAATGCCAGAATCTGTCCCATGTGAGAACTTCCTGGAAGTCTCTTCCCATTCTCTTCACTCTTTTAAGTTTACTCAACAACAGCCAGCTTAACTGAGTTTCTGGAGGAAGGAAAACCAAAGAGCAGACACATGTGTGTCTGACATCTTGGACATTCAAGAACCTGTTTCAGGGACTTTGAACTTTAGTCCTCTGATGAACTCTCTATTTCTTTCTATCTTTCTTTTCTTTTTTTTTTTTTTTTTTTTTTAAGATTGTATTCATGTATTTGACAGAGAGAGAGAGCATGGCAGGGAGAGTGGCAAGCAGAGGGAGAAGGAGAAACAGGTTCCCCACGGAGCAGGGAGCCCAATGCGATGCGGGGCTTGATCCCAGGATCCTGAGATCATGACCTGAGCCAAAGGCAGACACTTAACTGACTGAGCCACCCAGGTGTCCCTGATGAATTCTTGGTTAAGGTGTGGGCCAGTGAGGAGGCCAGGGGGAAGGTACGGCAAATTATTCTGGCTGTCCTGAAATATATGAGGAAAGCGAGAGGCACAAGCTTATCTTACAGATGTCTGAGAGGAGTTGGCATAGGGACTTAAGGCAGCATATTTGAAATGGAGTAAAGATAGCTGCTTCAGGACGAGGGGGCAGAATAACAAATTAGGAGGGTTTTTTAGGGTAGAGGAAAGGCTAGGCAAACAGGAAGAGGCTGAAATCTGGAATAACGATAGAGAAATGGTTATTTATACACTCTGTTTTGGGGTTTTGTCCTGGAGGAATAAAAGCAGCAGGGAATTGAGAAAAGGACCTGATGGGATGAAGGGGGCCAAGCATCAGCTCACAGGGCTGTGCACAGAGTAGAGGAGAAGAAGCTGTTCTGGAGGGAAGGAGGATATGCAGAGGTCACGGAAGATACAGTGGGAAGAACAGTTCTTCTGTAGTTTAAAAAAAAAAAAAAGGAAGAAGACAGAAATGTAAACATAGAAGAACGAGGAAAAGGGAAAAAGGCATTTTCTAAAAGAAGAAATTCAACATTTTTATAATGGTAAATTATATTTTAAGCACTTTTATGAAATATTTAGACAAGTGAACTAAGGGTTGATAAGTTTGGAATTTCAGCTACAATGTATTATAGGGATTCCTTCTCAGCAGGGTTTATGAACCTCAAAAATGTTCAGTTAGAAGGAAGAAATAGCACATACATCATGATCTGGTTGTTTACTCATTCAGGAAGAAGCCTGTAACAACATTATCATAATATCTTTAATGTACAAAAACATCAGTACAGAAAATAATTTGGTATCACGGCATAGGGCAAGAAAAATCGCATTATTTAGAAAAGAGGAAATCAAAATCACATTATTACAGTGTAGAGAAAAAGGCTTTCTTTCAGACTTTCATGTGTAGATAGTAAAACCTTTAATCTTAAAAAGTTCAAAAACTATGTGTGTACATAAACACAGACCGATCTGGACCCTAGACAAACAAGGGCTGCGGGGACACACCCTATGCTGGTCTGATTCTATTTCAGCTTCCTCACTGACATCTTTTTCTTTCTGAATAGAAAACAACTCCTAAGACATTGTCCACATTCATATTAAAAGTCTTTGACATTTTACTAGAATCAGAAAGTGTATAAAACATACACATCTCTCTCAGATGGTGTGGCTTTTAAAAGATTTAAGGCCTGGACCTCAAGGTTCACCACAGCCAAATTTGGGGTCCACTATTGTCTTTTTTTTTTTTTTTTAACTTCAATTCCCCAGAGTGTGTACTTTCATTTTCTATCCATTTGTCAGCCAGGTGTCTTGGGGTGATGCAGTATAATGGAGACAAGGACGATAATCCTCATTTATAATTCAATGTTCCCTTTCATGAGGCTCCTTAAAAGTGACAGGTGGCGCTCCCCCCAGCAGCATGTGTATTTTCTAGCATTTGCAGATTCAGTCCCGGGCACATCTGAATAGTGTGTACATCCCACTTCAGTGTGAGACCCTTAGAAGGTCATTAGGTACATTTGGAACCAGAAATAAAAACTGATTCACCAGGGTGCCTGGGTGGCTCAGTCAGTTAAGCATCTGCCTTCGGCTTGGGTCATGATCCCTGAGTCCTGGGATAGAGCCCCATGTCAGGCTCTCTACTCAGTGGGACACCGCTTCTCTCTTTTCCTGTCACTTTCCCCACTTGTGCTCTCTCTCTCTTTCTGACAAATAAATAAAATCTTTAAAAAAAAAAAAAAAAAGTTGGGGGTGCCTGGCTGGCTCAGTGGGTTAAGTGTCTGCCTTGGGCTCAGGTCATGATCTCAAGGTCCTTGGGATGGAGCCCTGTAGCAGGGAGCCTGCTTCTGTCTCATTGCATTATATGTGATATGCTGTAAGTTGCTTTCTCTCTTCTTCCTGCCTCTCTGCCTACTTGTGATCTCTCTCTCTCTGTGTCAAATAAATAAATAAAATCTTAAAAAAAAAAAAAAAAAAGACGAAGAAAGAAAGCAATTCTGCGATTCTTAGCCCAGCACTTTCCATTACAGAGCCCTACCTGTTGGAAATGATCATACCTAACAGTCGCACCTGGGTTGGGAAGTTTTAAAAGCACATTGCCATTTGACTCTGGACAAGATTAAAAAAAAAAAAAATGGGAAGCAACAATAAGGGGGGGGAAACCTCCCTGCATTTTTTCTTTTAGCAGTCTCAAATGAGGATGGGCCATGGGGTATCTTGCCATTCTCACGGGACAGAGACCATAAGATAAGGAAGGAGATCAGCTAGTTGCCTCTTTGCTAGCTGAGCATGCCAGGCTTTTGCACAAGGAAATGAAAACCCTGAACCGATAGAAGGAAACATTGGCTCCAGCCTGTTTTCTGGGCCACTTGGCGTCGTCAATCAGCCCGTCTGAACCTAAGGGTTCTTCCTACAGATGACAGGTGGTCCACCCTCAGTCAGAGGCTCTTGCAATCAAAGGAGATCAAGTCGGTGAACACAGTTTGGACAGCTATTACACGAAGCATGAATGCCCCATTGTATATAAAAATATGAAGAAATGTAGAGGTTTAAGAGAAGACCCAGGATTTGGAGAGCAAGTCTGGACAAATCGACAAGTGGGGGGGGGACCCCTTGTTGTTGCTCCTACACCCCTGTGCTGGCGAGGCCTGTCCCCAGGGCTAATTCACGTCCCTGCCCCCAGGGCTCCCAGTGCACTAGCACTTGAACTCTGAGTGCTTATCTCAGCTTCTCATGGTGACAGAGAGATGTCCAGTGACTCGCCCAGGGTACAGAATGTTCCTGGCAGATTCAGAACACCAACCCAGGTCTGTCTGTCACAACCCCTGCATTCTATCTGTTCCAACAAAACTTCCCACAGGGTCCTCTGTAAGGGGTGCTCCAGACCTGTAGTCATCAGGAGAGCAGAAGAGCAGAAAGCTCGGCTCTTCCTGTGCTTGTCGATTGCTAGAAATATCACTGGCAAGAACCCGCTGCTTGTTTTCCGACTCAATCCTAGTCCCAGATTGGGTCTTCCCATTAGCCGAATGAGAGCTAGCAAAAAGAAAATAACATACATGTGGCTTTTATTTATTAAATGTGAACTTGGAAAATAAATCTCTTCACTTCAGGGAAGGAAAAAAGCAGCCCTAATAAAATTTAACTATGGGAGGCTTCATCTCATAATTAGTTACCCTGCTCTTCCATTAATTAATGTGATCATCAAATGCATCCTCATTAGTAATCATCCCTTCTAAAAATAATGAGGCTAGCAGCCGAATCAGTGGAGGAGCCAGGGGTAGGAATAATGACATTACCCTGCAGACCGTTAAAATCGTTTGGCTTCTACCTTTGACTGCTTTCCCGGACATCCGCCTCGGGAACCAGCGGATCTCCCCAAGACTTGCAGCCATTCCCGGGCTAAAGCAACTCTGCTTTCCCACCACTGTCAGCTGCAGTCCTCGGATGACCTTCGAACGACCCTCCCTTCCGCCACCTCCTTTGGAAATTGCCTCCTGACTTCAAGGCCCTAGCACACCAAGAATACCAGATTTATAGCGAAATGGATCTTTTCTCAAATGTAGTAAATCAAAACAGGCCTCGGCGCCAGACACGCACTGGCCTTTCCCTCGTCCGATCTTTGTCGTCTCTCCCTCCAGCCATGGACGCTGAAATGAATCCCTGTGCTCTGGCCTTGACTTCTCTCTGAAGCCTGCCAGCACGCAGAGTCAGCCTCCTGCCCGCGGCGGCCGGAATCCGGCCCGGCACATACTGCTGCCTCTGTACAGCAGGTGTCATGCTCCGGGCCAGACTGCTGTCATTACCAGCTCTCACACTGGGCTGCGCGGGGAGGAAACCGGCCCGGGGGCTTTCTCCGTGCAGCTGGTGAGAAGAGGAAACAGGAGGGTGGAAGACCAGCCAATCATCTCCTCCTCCTCTTCCTCCTCCCCCTCCCCCGCTCCTCCTCATCCTCTCCCCTTCTCCCCTTCCCTTCCCCCTCCTCCTCCTCCTCCTGGGAAAGGAGCACCCATGGAGCCAATGCAGGGAGAACCCTGGTGGACGCGACAACACAAGGGCGGAGACCAAGAAGGAAGGAGAGGAATGAGTCCGGGGGGTGGGGCGGGATCCTCTTTAGGAAGATGAATGTGGGTGGGAGTTGCAGTTCTTCTGGGTCTGGGTTTGTCATTTTAATTTTTGTTTTATTTTCCTTTTCACAAAAGAATACACGCTCCGTGCAGCAAACTTGGAAACCTAAAAGAAGCCTATAAAGGAGACAGCGTTCCTCACGTCCCCTCCGAGATGCAACAGTTGTTAACCATTTCCTTATCTCCTCTCAGGCTTCCTCTCTGAGGTGCACTGGCACAGCGAGGGGTCGTTGTGCCCCAGATCATGCCCACTGACCAGTGCAACAGCCACATTCACTCAGCTCACGTTTCTGGAATTGTCCCCCAAGGGTGCGATTGGGAATTCAGCTCTGAGATCTTAGATGGTTAGTTAAAGACTATGTTTTCTCCTCCGTTTAACAAAGCACCCTGAATAGTCATCCAGGGAGATGTAAACAAAGTTAGTGCCCAATCTGGCCCTCACTTGATAGACCACCCGCTTCATTCCCTCGATCAC
Organism: Mustela erminea; assembly: GCF_009829155.1. Taxonomy (NCBI): domain Eukaryota; kingdom Metazoa; phylum Chordata; class Mammalia; order Carnivora; family Mustelidae; genus Mustela; species Mustela erminea. The sequence goes on along the minus strand of NC_045628.1, from coordinate 54,698,521 downwards.
TGGCAAGACCCGGACTGCTCAGTTCTTATCTTGATGGCGAATCCTCAGGGGGCCGGTTACCTCTCCAGTTTTAGTACTCCAGTGTGTCTCTGCGCTGCCTCCTCTCTCCCTCCCTCCCTCTCCCTCTCACATACACCCTCAGTAAACAGCGACAGCAGCTCTGTTATTTTCTGGCCATACTGGGAGGGTAGAAGAGTAGAGAGGCTATTTGAACTCGGGTTGTAGGTTTCCAAGGAAAGGTGTTACCAGTAGTGCTTATAAGTGAACGACGAGCAGAGTGACATTTCAGAGCTGTATTGTCACTTTTCTAATTCCTTTTGTTCTCTTAATTTATCCTGCTGTCCTCCTCCTTGCCTACACATTCCATCTCTGGCTTCCGCCGTCGCCCCCACCTTATTCATTGACACCTGCTATGGCTCCGGTATTCCGGTCAGAGGACTTGCATTAGCGATTGTGGGTGGGGGGCTCTTAAAGGTGTGTATTTTCACCCATGCTTTGCATTTTATCTTGAGTAAGTCCTTTCCTGAGCCTGTGTATTATACGCATTTCAATCATTTCAGCACAGACTGGTACTCTGCGATTTCGTCCTTCACTAGTTCTCTGTGCACCTTGCCTTCTTTTCTCCTGGGCTGGTATTTCTTCCCCCATGGTTTGTATCTCTTTATTTTTTGCTAAAGATTTTATTTATTTATTGGACAGAGAGAGCACATGAGTAGGGGGAGGGGCAAAGGGAGAGGGAGAGAGACTCTCAAGCACACTCTGCACTGAGTTTGGATCCTGACACAGGACGCGATCTCACAACCCTGAGATCATGACCTGAGCTGAAATCAAGAGACAGACACTTAACCACCCCCAGTGGTTTGTAGGTCTTAAATTGTGCTACTCACAATGACCTCAGGAGGGTTTTGGTAATGACTTCACTGTAAAGTTTATTTAAAAAGCTGTGGTGCTGAGTTTCTCTTTACAAAATAATCCTCCCCGCCATAATCCTCCTGTTTGTCATTTGGGGAGAAGGAAAAGTGGGGGTGGGTTATAATGTAGTTTTCCTACTCTACTCCTGATGATATGAGCTCTTCAGAGAATCGCCAGGTCACTGAAGGGGCACTCCCTGGTCCATGCCCTCCCCTGCGGGCCCTTGGGTCTTAGTCATCTTTTCTGCCCAGCTGGTAACTGACAGATTTTCTTTTAAGTCCACAATTTTCTGGCCATTTTTCATGCGAAATCCATGCTTTGCTTTGGCTATGGGGGCCACACACACTAAAAAAGCAAGGTAGAATAAAATGATAACGGAAATTCTGTTTTGTATATAAAATCTGGGCTGGATATATGGTCTCAGTTTTACCACTGTTGTTATAGCAAAAGAACCACAAAATACAGAATATTAAGACCAGGAAAGGCATTGATGATCCCCTAATCCAGCATTACTTCCTAGTTATAAACAAATGGAGAGGTTAAGTCACTGAGTTAAGTGCCCCACGGCACTGTGTCCCCTCCACTGCCCAGGGCTCCCAGTTTCCTGTTCTCGGGTCCTCACTCTGCCTCCCCCTACTTGGCTTGCATTCTGAGAACCTTTTCCTTACACACTCATTTGTATCTCTCTGTCTCCCATGCCTATGAAAAATGAGTTGAGGCACAGGGGCCATTTTCCCCCGACGGGTTAAATGAGTATTCATTTCTTTTTTCTTCTGACATCACAGTTGAAACTAACGCTAGCGCCTGAGACCAGTCTCTTAGGGCTAATGTAGTTGTTCGTATCCAACCACTATCTGAATAAATGAATGAAGAAAATAACAAATTGTTGAGTCACCGCACACAATTTATTGTGTGACAGAAAACTCTCAACCAGCTTCCCTCTTTCCTCATCTCTGCTGTATTCCCTAGGCATGCCCAAACAAGTAATAATCTCATCTCACTGACTGGATAGAACTGGCCTTCTGAGAAGTCCTGGTTGACATATTAGCATTGATCAAGTCCTTCTGTCTTCAGAGGTCATAAATGCTCTCTGCTGGCACGGCAGGTCCCTGGGGGTGGGGGTACTAGTTCCTGACCTTCTCAGCATGGCCAGTGAGGCTCCGGGCTCCCAGAGATGGCCCCAGCCTCAGGCAGTAAGCTCGGAGTTCCCACTCACGCTGACTGCATGTGTGTGCAGTCCCAAATGTTTCTGTGAAGAAAACATCTTTCTATGGTCCAAAAGCTCTCACAGCTTTAATGGGTCCTAGGAGATGACATTTTTATTTGTACCATGCTTATTAAGGAACCAGGGATTAGAAACCATAGGGAAGAAGCCTCCAAACCAGAAGTTCTTAACATATTTCTTCCTAATGTTGAAGGTGACATTATGTGACAAATTGAGACTGGAACGACAATGGGGAACAAGCCCACCCCACTCTATTGTAAAAAACCCTAAAATAGTCAGGAAATAAGGACATTTTTCTAAACAGCTCTGCTGTTCCCTCCCTCTTGCTGTAGCTGCCAATGTTTTCAGTCTACGAAGCATTTCCATACCACTCAGCCCATATAGGCTTGGGACGTGAATGCAAAACTGTACTTTTCAAATATACCTGGAACATTTACAAAGTGCATCTTTTTTTTTAATATTTGAATCAACAGCACTTTATTTATTAAGTAGTGGCACATACTGTTGAAAAAGACTTCCTTAAATAAGTTTCATTTAGCTAAATGCAAGAAAAGCAAAATCAAATATGCATCTTATACTACATATTATTTTTTACAAAGCTTGTTAAAGTTGCAATAGCTTTTGTTTTTTAATTTAATTTTATTTTTTCAGTGTTCCAAGATTCAATTGTTTATGCACCACACCCAGTGCTCCATGCAATACATGCCCTCCTTAATACCCACCACCAGGCTCACCCATCCCCCCACCCCCTCTCCTCCAAAACCTCCAGTTTGTTTCTCAGAGTCCGTAGTTTCTCATGGTTCATCTTCCCCTCTGATTTCCCCCAATTCACTTTTCCTTCCTTCTCCCAATGTCCTCCATGTTATTCCTTATGCTCCAAAAGTAAATGAAACCATATGATAATTGACTCTCTCTGCTTGACTTATTTCACTCAGCATAATATCCTCCAGTCTCATCCATGTTCATATAAAAGTTGGGTATTCATCCTTTCTGATGGAGGCGTAATATTCCATTGTATATATAGACCACATCTTCTTTATCCATTCATCTGTTGAAGGGCATCTTGGCTCTTTCCACAGTTTCGCGACTGTGGCCATTGCTGCTATGAACATTGGGGTACAGATGGCCCTTCTTTTCACTACATCTGTATCTTTGAAGTAAATACCCAGTAGTGCGATTGCAGGGTCATAGGGAATCTCTATTTTTAATTTCTTAGGAATTTCCACACTGTTTTCCAAAGTGGTTGCACCAACTTGCATTCCCACCAACAGTGTAAGAGGGTTCCCCTTTCTCCATGTCCTCTGCAACACTTGTTGTTTATTGTCTTGTTAATTATACTGCATATTAAAGCACATCTCAACACATTTCCAAGGAGCACTATCATATTTTCTGACCACAACAAAACTGTTAGAAATCAGTATTACTAAAGATAACTAAAACAAATCCTATGTATTTGGTAATTTAAAAGCACACATCTAAATCCACAAGTCCAAATGAATCAGAAATGTAATTTTAAAATACTTACAAGTAATTGATAATTAAAATACAACATAGCAAACCTTGTAGGATGCAGCTGAAACAGAACCTAGAGGAAAAATAAAAATTTTTAAATGCATGTTTAAGGAAAAAAGAAAAGCATAAACAGGAGTAAGCATCCAACGTTTTCTAAAAAATAATAAACTCAAAGAAGGAAGGAAGGATAAAAACAAGGAGAGAAATGACTAAAAGAGCAAGCTGTCCTCCAGTACAGAAGGTCAACAAAGCTAATGCTATTTTTTTGAAAAGACTAATAAAATGGAAAATCTTTAGCAATATGAATTGTAATAAAAGAAGACCAGATAAATAATATTAAAAATTAAAATGAAAGGGATGCCTGCGTGGCCCAGTGGGTTAAGCCTCTGCCTTCAGCTCAGGTCATGATTTCAGGGTCCTGGGATCAAGTCCAGCATTGAGCCTGCTTCCCCCACCCCCTGCCTGCCTCTCTGCATGCTTGTGATCTCTGTCAAATAAAGAAAATCTTTTAAAAAAATTAAAATGAGGAATAACTACAGACATATGAGAAAATCAGAAATATCTTTATGACAAATTCTTAAACTTTGGTGACATGGATAAATTCCTATAGGAAAAAAAAAATACCTTACCCAAAAAAAAATCAGGAAGGAATTAAAAGCCTGAGCCATATCATTAAAAATCATTAAAATCTTGGGACTCCTGGGTAACACAGTCAGTCAAGCCTCTGACTCTTGATTTTAACTCAGGTCATGATCTCAGGGTCCTGGGATCAAGGCCCATGTTAGGCTCCATGCTCAGTGGGTAGTCGGCTTGAGATTCTGTCTCTCCCTCTGTCCCTCCCCCCCCCCACATGCTTTATCTCAAATAAATAAAACTTTTTTAAAAAAAAATTATTAAAATCTTAGCATCAGAGCAAGAGTCCCAGAATGGATTTACAGTCAAGTTTTACCATTCGAGGAGGATTATGCCAGTCTTTTACAAACTCATTCAGAGAACAGAAAAGAAGGAAACGTGTCTTCACTAATTCATAAGTCTAGGATATTTGATACCAAAAAGGGGCAAGGACAGTAAAAAAAAAAAAAAAAGAGGGGGCAGGGGGATTATAAGTCAGTCTCACTTAGGAACATTGATTTAAAATTCCTTTTTTAAAACTAACTTAATCTGGTATTTTATAAACCACCCTATTGGATTCATCACAGGAATACAAGGTTAGTTCAACATTACAAAAGTCTATTAATGTAATATATCCCATTAACAGGATTGAACCAGAATTGAACCAGAATAATCAGTTTAGTAGCTAGAGAATACCAATTTATGATTTAAAACTAACACAACAAAGGAAAAACTAAAGATTTAAGAACTTGGATTAAAAGAGAACTTTATTCAGGAGCCCGGGTGGCTCACTTGTTAAGCGTCTGCCTTCAACTCAGATCAGAAACCCCAGAGTCCTGGGATGGAGTCCTGCATCAGGCTCCCTGCTCAGTAGGAAGCCTGCTTCACCCTTTCCCACTCCCCATGTTTGAGTTCCCTCTCTCGCTGTGTGTCTCTCTCTGTCAAATAAATAAATAAATAAATAAAATAAACAAAAAAGAACTTTCTTATCTGGTTGAAGATGATCCACAGTGAACTCGGGTGCTAGAACAAATGATTATTTTCTAACCCTCCCCAAGCAATCCCAACATAATCTTTCTTAATCCTGATATAATTACTTGGGCTATAATGTAACTGCCTTGAATGACTTGCTCTGTATCACGATTTATATTTTTAAATTATCATCTGGAAGCAGAAAAATGATTACTGCCCAAAGTCTGCCAGCAGACCCTAAAAATGTGGTTTCCCTATTCTTTCTTTTTGAAAAATTCTAAGTTGGGGCTCCTGGGTAGCTCAGTGGGTTAAACCTCTGTCTTCAGCGCAGGTCATGATCTCAAGGTCCTGGGATCAAGCCTCTTGTCGGGCTCTCTGCTCAGCGGGGAGCCTGCTTCCCCCTCTCTCTCTGCCTGCCTCTCTGCCTACTTGTGATTTTTCTCTCTCTCTGTCAAATAAATAAATAAAATCTTTTTAAAAAAATGAAAAATTCCAAGTCATTAACACTACCTTTGGTATTATCCCGTGTTTCTAGGATGCTCACTCCACCAGCTTTTTATCATGGATAATGATCTTTTCTGTGGCATCATGGTCAGGAGAAGTCTTTGAGCTGACTTTGGCAAACCCACAATGGAAACTTTTGTTAAAATGACACGGGTGCAAGTAGTGTTCAAGTGCATGTAGTCGCCGATCTTGAGCGAGAGGACTGCTGAGGCTTGAGGAATGCTTCATGGGGTAGACAGATATTAAGTGTAAAGCTACAGCTCTAATTTCTGTTCATTTGTATACCTTGGGAGCCTTTCTTGCTGTTACCGTTCATGGCCATGCTGACACCATTTGTGGCAAAGGGTCTGAGTAATTCAGTTCGCTTCTTTAAAGCTCCCTATATTGAGTATTTCCGTAGCAGAGAAGATTGGTTTAAAATGGTAATTTTCTGTCTGTACTTTTGCGATCCAGGCAAGATGGGTGGTGCTGTATTTTATTTTACCAGCTAGAGTTCAGCTGCAGGTGTTGAGAATATATATGCCACGCTTCACAGTGACAGGGTGTGTTGAAGCTTTCTGTTGTTGCTGCTGCTGTTTCTTTCCCCTTAAAGACAGCGTGCAGTTCAGAGAAAACCTGAGGTAGCTGGGGGCTCCGGAGCTGTCACACCGACCACCTGTGGTGGTTAAAGCTCCTCAGGGAAACTCTCTTCATTGCGCCCACACCTGTCTAACCAGGGCTCAGCCCTGGAGGAGGGAATGGGGGAAATGTGGAGATCTCCAAAGGTGCTAGTTGCAACGAGACTCCTAACATGTGGGCTTGCAGACCAGGCTAAATGTATTGGAGTCTTTGGGGAAGCCAGCAGACTTCCTCTGCCTCACTCCTCTGTGTTAGATGAACATGCCCCTTTATTTGCAGAGCTTGTCCCAGTGGAACCTAAAGATTCAAAGTGCTAGTAAGTTCAAGGGCTGTTCTTTATTCTGATCCTGCCCCTAGATGTCCTAGTGTCCTAGTTATAAAGAAATGGTTAACTTGTGTTAACAAAGGAGATGTGGGAATATCATAATCATTGAATTAAGGCACTTTGTTTAAGTTCAGCGGTGACTAGCAGGTAAGTAATGTGGGTGGTGGAGGCCTTCTAGACCCACAGCAGAGAAAGTTCTCCATCCTTCGGCACCTATGGCTGACACAGAGTACGTACCGCTATACTCTCTCACTTGATTTTTCTGCAGACCATGTTAGAGCATTACAATTTCTCACCATTAGGATTCAAGTAAAAACTCTTAAGACTGCAACACATGTTTTTATCCCATAACCATTAAGTCAAAAGCTGCTTTCCTAAAACTACAAGCTAGGAAGTCAGTGATGGTGGTAACATCTGATGTTAATGAGTCTAGAAGGAGCACGGTTTGGCTCTTCAGGAGCTAAACTGAATGAGGCCCAAATCATTTTGTATAAGCCAAAGATGGCCACAGGACTTCGGTCAAAAGTCACCCATAAAGGGTTTTCTAGCTCTAAGCTCTGACCATGTCTGGGTTATAAACCCTGCAAAGAAAGAACAAATCTCTATTGGCCTTTGGGGCACAGTGCAAGACCCAGCTGTTCAATCAAGTTCTTGTTTGAAGTAAATGGGCCAACCTGGCTGGAAAGCATGTTAATATTTTAAATTTCTACATTAACAGCTGTACATGTGCCCAGAGGCCGGGGTGATGACCACCTCATATAACTGCAAAAAAAAAAAAAAAAAAAAAAGTGATAGGCATAAATAAGTCCGAGCAAATTGGATTATCACTTGCAGTAGAATTGCCAGCAAAGGCAATGGAGAGAATTATCACTGACATATACTCCTACTTCAGCAAAGCATTTGACGCGTTCCCTTGTGAATTGCATGAATAGTGTTAATTCAAGTTGGCTGCCCTGCGTTTTGAAAATTGGCTGAAGGAGGGCAACCAGCATGGCTGGGTGGGGCTGAATCACAGCCCTTTCTCTCTGAATACTAATCCCCAGGACTGCCCACTCGGTAAGTTAAAAGTCACTTGACCTTGCTGGGTCTTAGTCTCTCCGGAGGTTCTTGCAAAGAAGATAATAGTAGCACTTTGATTTAACTTGGTACTCCTCGCCATTCAAGGAGCCTCATGTACTTAATGGATGTTCTTTAGTCTCATAGTATCCTACTGGTGAGTATTGTTATCTTTATTTAACATTGGAAGAAAGTGAAAACCAGAAAGCCGAAATGACCCTGCAAATCACACTATTAAAAAAGAAAAATTGGGGCGCCTGGGTGGTTTGGTTGGTTAAAGTCTGCCTTCAGCTTAGGTCATGATCCTGGGGTCCTGGAATCAGGCCTCACGTGGGGCTCCCTGCTCAGTGGGGAGTCTGCTTCTCCCTCTGCCTCTCCCTCTGCCCCTCCCACTCCCCCTGCTCCTGCTCTCAATGGTGTGCTCTCTCTCTCTCTCTCTCAAATGAACAAGATTTTAAAAGTCTTTAAAAAAAAAAAAAAGAAAAGAAAAATCATGTGAAGAAAGAAAAATAGGTTTTAGAGCCTTCCAAACTACTTTTGCATTTGCTTTTCCTGTATTCACTATTTAAGAAATTAATTGACGTTTTACTTTTCAAATGATAAATTATTCTTCAGGAGACAATTGTGGGAGAAAAAGAGAGGAGAGCAGTAAAACAGTCTGCACGTTATACAATGAGGGAGCCAGTCACACTAGCCTTTGAAATGCTGACCAGTGGCTTAATTTTTGCCTATACACGGAATGCTTCTCTCTCTCTCTCTCTCTCTCTCTCTCTCTATATATATATATATATATATATATATATATTTTATAATAATGTTGCCTTATCAGGATAGAGGGTATTATGACCAGTAACTCCACTGGATTATAAAATGCCGGAAAGTACCCATTTGTAATGCAAGTCCCTCCCAGAAGGATAGTCAAGTGAAAGAGATGGTCTCTAAAAACCATGTCTGAAGAAACCTGGCCTTCCCTCCTCCACCCAGCAAGCCAAGGTCATGATCTCTCTTTCCAGTCCAGATACGGGGCTGCTGGTCAGTGAGGCACCTAGTGTAATTTGAACTCGGAAAGAATCCTTTTTTATATATCCTCCTCTAAATGACAAAATTATTTTCAGTAATAATCATGAAATAAAGTGAATAATAACCACCAAGAAAGAAATGCAGACATTAACATTTTCCTATTGATTTTCACATATAATTTGCCTGTTAAAAAAAAAAAAAAACAACAAAACAAAACCCAAAACTAGAGTGGTACAATGAAGGGAAAAAAATTCACAACTATCTATTCGGTAGTTTTTTTTTTTTAATCCAACAAACAGTTTGAACTTTGATTCTCTAATTATCGTACACAGGATATAAATAATTGTCCCCAGTAAATAAGTGAATTTTAAGAAAACCAAATGAAAAAGGTACGGTTGAGGCAACTATTAATTGTACCACTGATGTAACATTTTCTTTATTCATCCTTTAGTTTTAAAGCAAACAGTTTTAAAAGAATGCATTTCAATTTTTGAAATACTCTTAATTCAGTGAGAATACTTAATCTATGAGCTAAAGTTCACACTTAACCAAAAATAATACCACTCATGGTCCTCACCAAGTTCTGTTGTTTAAATCTTAAACCTAAAGATTCTTTCTCAGGTCTTGTGGAATGACTTGAAGTAGCTCAGGTTCTAGTTCTTAGTCTTTGCAATAGCTGTGCTGTCTTTGTTTATTTCAGATCTACTGTGCAAGTGTAGGAATACAGGCAGTGCTAATGGGATTGGAGACACTGTGTCTAAAGCAAGCTCCAGGGACTCAGAAGCCAATGTGTGTAGCCAAGTCCCTGCCTGAGATGGGGGGAGGGCGGGGCAGGTTGGGAGTAGGAGCAGAAGCTGGACATGTTCTGAATTAGTTTCTACACAGAGTATGTTTGTTAAAGTGTAAGTAATGAAAATGTTAATTTGAAGATTACATATATATTTAATCTTAACCGGAACAGCAGCAATTTTAGACCAACAAAGGATTTTTGTCAGACAGGAGTACTTTATCACTGATTTTGTGTAGAATTACTGGTACACAGTGATAATAAGTGGATGGAACTTCAGTTATTTTTTTATTGTTGAATTTCAGACAGGTGCACCTGCTTATATCCTGCCTTGAGTCAGACAGTTCTCAGGCCTCAGGCCTTGATATCCCACCACTGACCGCAGACTTAGGCCTGCAGTTCTGCATCTCAGTGCCTCCCAGTGCTTCCCAGCCTCTTAGTCACTCTTGAAGTCTTATATTTGTCACTCTTTCTTCCCTTTGGAAATTTTGCAAGACTCACAAGTCTGGGATTTCCCCTGCTGTCGAGAAGGGAAAAGTCCGCAGTGTTCTGGGCCAGCCCTTGGGAACCTGGAAACACCCCTGCTCTCTGGGGTCAGGCACCTCCTCTCCCCTAGAGAATCCACAGTCTGTGCCCTCCCTTCATCTCACCGGCGCCCCATGAGATCTTGCTTAGATGTAGGCACACCGTGTGTGTCCTTCTGTCAGACCCTTACTCATACACTCAGAGAAAAAAATCCTTGTCAGAGCACACTGTCCTGAGTGGGTGGCCGGGTCTCAGGGTCTCAGGGTCTCAGACACCCCTTTGAGGGCCCAAGCCCAAAGACCTTGAAAATGCTCGCTTTCTCGTCAGTCTTGAGAACCGACTCAGGCTCCCAGAAGACTGATAGTCATGACCCCAGTTCATGGTCTTGACCTATGAGAGGGCAAGCCCCCAGTCAGGCCTGTGCTTGGACTGTTTGGCTTGGGTCCACCTTAGGATCTTAACAGCAGGGTCAGGGAATAGGGCGGCACTCCAGGGTCTCTTGGCTGTAAATGAAGCCTGATCCCATCACGAGCGAAGAGATTGCCTTTCTGCCTAGCAATGAGAATGGCATTTAAAATTCAATATCAGAAAAGATATTGACGAGATTAAGGGCCTGAAGGAATTGATTTATGAGGAAAGACCCAAGGAATTAAATATGTATAGCCTGGTGTAATAGGATATTAGGCTCAGAGCACAATTTCATTTCTCTGATCCAGTGTTCCTGTTATCAGTCATCTGAACGGTGGAGCTCTCTCCTAGAGATGTTTCTCCCTCAGGGGTCACCGTGCTGGAGGCCGACAGAGAGGCATCACGATTGATAAAACGGGCCACAGGCTCGGTTACCCTCGCACCTTACCGTAAATTGAAGTGCAGTTTCATCCCCAGGTGGAAGCAGATGACATTTTAAACTAGAATAGATCTTGAGTCGTCTTACCACCTTGTGTGACAAGAAAATTCAGGCTAGTTCAATTCCATCTTTTTTTTCCCCCCAAGGAGAAAAGTGAAAGTTGTTGCTACCAGGTGGTAAATGACTGTCCTTCCCCTGAGTCAGCTCGCTCTCTTCTGTCAGGAATTCGGTGAGATGTGTTTGCCTTCTGGCACAGCCTCGCTCTTTCGTTCCAATCATATGCACTTGATTTTCCACATCTCAGACTTCCCCTAACAATCAGGGATTGGCTCAGGATTTACGGTGATAGGTGGAAAGCAGGCACAGGTGACTTCATCAGCAGGACTAATGGCTGACATCCCTAAGTGGTTCGGACTGTGTTTGGGTAGCAGAATCTTACCAAGGGAAAAAGGATAAATGGGTGCATCTTGTCTCCTTACTGCAGGACAAGGTGACAAGGGTCTGGCAGAGCTGGCCAGGGTGGGGTTCAGATCACAGGTTAAAATGGAGAAACCAAATTGGAGACCAAGTGCACGGACAGGGTGATGCTGGAGGCTTGCAGGCCTGGCTGAGTAGCTCGCCCTGGTATTAAAACACCTGCTGGGGTCGGTTGACCCAGCAACACATCCACCACAGCTGGGCCTTCGGAAGGCCCAGCCCTCACTTCCTCAGCAGATATTTGCCCGGCCTCGAAGGCATATCCCACTGAGTAGGGCATCTAATTTACAGCAAAGTTATGGAGATGGAATAACATTAAAACTGAATCAAAAGAGCAAAAACACCTTTAGGTTTAAATTGATGACCCTCTGTGGGTTCAGATATTTCCAGGCTTTGATGCATTAATATTCAGTGGCTCATTTCAAATAAACAGAATGAATTCTGATTCAAAATGGACCCCCTGAGTCCATATTCTCCTAATATCTAAACTGATCCCCAAAAATCTCCTAGGGAACCTCTACAGGCTATAGCCATTATTAGAGCATCTTGTGCTGTCCTCAAATCAGTGTGCTATTTGTGGGTCCTCTCAATTTCATGTGGACCCTCACCTCCATCTCCCAGCTGCCCACCAGTCCTGCCAGAGACTCCTGTTACCACAGTTGTCTACTGAGATGTTGAGAGTACCTGCTCTGTTGTCTGTGGCTTTTAGGGAATCTAACCTTCCGTAAATTGTTAGCTATATCAAAACTTCACCTTGATAGCAAAATTATAAAATTGAAGGAAAAAAGACAAGGACAGGGGTTGCAGGGTTTTTTTTTTGTTTCATATATTTTTAAAGATTTTATTTATTTATTTGAGAGAGAGAAGGAGAAAGAAAACACAAGCAGGGGAAGCAGCAGAGGGAGAGGGAGAAGCAGGCTTCTCACTGTGCGGGGAGCCAGATGCAGGGGCTCGATCCCAGGATCCTGGGATCATGACCTGAACCAAAGGCAGACGCTTAACCAACTGAGCTACCCAGGCGCCCTGGGGTTGCAGTTTTTAAAGTGAAATTAAATGCACCACAGGGTTTCACAAAAGTATAACCAAAAGCATGCCTCCAGCAGCCTCGCTTTTAAGTGGAAATGCTGAATACCTGGGTAGAAGTTGTTGCTAGGAGAATTTCAAGTTTGGCATGTCCTGATTTCCATTTTCAGCTGGCAGTGCAGTGTGGTTGTCAGGGTGGGAGCCACGGTTTGAAGCAGGAAAATTGAGATGTGCAAGCAGTAGGTCTCTCTCAGACAGGGTGGCCTTGCCTACATGACTTAACCTTTGTGTGGCCATGATTCTCCCATCTGTAGAAATGAAAATGTGACCTCACTTATTCTGGGGCTCCAAATAACATTTGTAATGCTCTTTGAATTTGTCAGAGGGAAAGACCCATTACACACGGAAGTCTACATCCCCAAAGAGCATTACAAATGATCCTATTAAATCAGTGGCCTGGAAATACCAAGATGTGTCAGGTACGGCATTTATTTACCTGTTATTGGCTGCCAGAGTGTTCACTCTTGATTGGCATATGGATAATTGTCTAATTGGAACACACTCGATTGTAACCACCAAAAAATGTAATAGTGCATCTGTTTAATGTCATACTCTCCAGTGTTAAATTAAAATTATGCTGCAGTCAGCCAATCCAACCGAGAGACTCTTCTGATTAAGTTCTAGCTGCCTGTGAACTTCTGTAATTGAGGCATTTTAGTACTTCAACATCCAAACTAGGAAGAAGATGATACAGTCTCCTACATATCAAGTGAAGAAGAACCAGAGAGGCTGACTTAAATTACCTAGGTGTGGACTAGCTCATTGTTTTTATGGGAGGCCTAGTCAAATGAAGAAGAGCAGTTTTGACGCACCACCACTGTTTTGCATACATAAATATTAGATTTGCGGTTCATGCTTTGTAAACAAAGGAAAACATTAATCTAGAAGAAAGTGGAAAATAGTCTAGGGGCTGTTGATCTTGTTTTTCCTCTAGTGGTGGTTTGGTTCTTTTTTTTTTTTTTTTTTTTTTTCCGCTTTGATGGAACACAGGGAAGAAATTACAGAATTACACATTCCATGAGTGGATTGCCTAAACCTTTTAAGAAATAGTCCCCATTAGATTAAGGAGGAGATCTGGAACTACCAGAATCAGGAATAAAAATGTCTTCCTTGGAACTCCTATTCTTTTCTGAAAGCTCCATATTCTCCCTTTGTCTCCCTGTGTGTCCCTGTGTGTCCTGATGTCTAGGACAATAGGAAACTTCCCTCAGGTAGTTTCTGTTATTGTAGTTGTTTTGGTTTTGTCTATGTGTGCAGTTTTTTTGTTTTGTTTTTCTACTAGATCACGGCTTAATCCCGTAAGTGGGGAAACCAGAGCAAGCATTCATTCCTTTCTTTACTCATTCTTCATTCAGCCCTACTATGTGTTAGGGATGCCCTAATTGTTTTGTTTTGTTTTTCAAGATTTTATTATTTGAGAGAGAGAGAGAGAGCACAAGTAGGGGAAGCAGTAGAGGGAGAGGGAGAAGCAGGCTTCTTGCTGTGCAGGGAACCTGATGTGGGGACTTGATCCCAGGATGCTGGGATCGTGACCTGAGCCGAAGGCTCAGATGGGTATAGTCTAATTGGGGAAGTTGCTATGAAAGGTAGTATTGCATATGAAGTGCTTTGGGAGCATAGAAATTAGGACAGTTAGCTTTGGATGATTGGAAGGTCTTTATTGCAGAAGAACCCAAGGATGCCACATATCGTTGTGCAGGTGCTGCCATGGACAAAGGCAGCAGGCCAAATGGGTGAGTGGGTTTAAATCGAGCTCCCACTTCACTGCCTAACCGTGTGCCCTACTGAGGAGTCATGGCTCTCTATTGGATGAGGCTGTTTTCTGTTGTGTAAAGTCATAATGTGGGTGGTGCTCATCTGAAAACATTCTTTAAATGGAAGAATGAGGGGGGTCTGGGTGGCTCAGTTGTTAAGCATCTGCCTTCGGGTTGGGTTATGATCCCAGGGTCCTGGCATCGAGCCCCACATCGGGCTCCCTCCTCAGGCTCCCTCCTCCTCTCCCTGTCTCAGTCCCCTGCATGTGTTCCCTCTCTCGCTGTGTCTTTCTCTGTCAAATAAACAAATACAGTCTTTAAAAATAATAAATAGAAGAATGAATAGGAATCTTCCCGGCAGAATTCTGGGTAGTGACCTTGTCACAGAGTCAGGAAAGGACCTGGCACATCCAGGGAGAGATGAGATCAGTGGTTTGATTTTTATCCAGTATAGGGTGGGGAACCAAAAGTATTTTAAAATTATTTTTATTGAAGTATAGTTGACACACACTGTTCTATTAGTTTTAGGCAGACCACAGTTTTTGATGTTGAACTGTTTGAGTTCTTCATATATTTTGGATACAAATCCCTTATCAGGTATATCACTCACAAACATCTTCTCCCATCCAGTAGGTTGCCTTTTTGTTCTGTTGATGGTATGCAGAAGCTTTCTACCTTAGTACAGTCCCAGTAGTTTATATTTGCTTTTGTTTCTCTCGACTGAGGAAACATATCTAAGAAAATGTTGCTATGGCCGATGTCAGAGAGATTCTTGGCTACCTTTTCTTCTTGGAGTTTTATGATTTCAGGTCTCCCATTTAGGTCTTTACTTCATTTTTAGTTTATTTTTGTGTATGGTCTACGAAAGTCATGCAGTTTCATTCTTTTGAATGTAGCTGTCCAGTTTTCCCGGCACCATTTACAGAAGACACTGTCTTTTCCCCAGTGTGTATTCTTGCCTCCTTTGCTATAGATTGACCTAATATGTGTGGGTTTATTTCTGGGCTCTCTGTTCTTTTCCATTGATCTGTCTGTTTTTGTCCTGGTACCATACTGTTTTGATTACTATGGCTTTGTAGTAGGTCTTGAAATCCGGAATTGTGATACCTCCAGTTTTCTTATTCTTTCTCAAGATAGCTGTGGCTCTTTGCGTTCTTTTGTGGTTCCATACAAATTTTAGTATTGTTCTAATTCTGCAAAAAATGCTGAACCAGTAATATTTTTTAAGTATTGGAGCACTTGAATTTTTAAATGGTCAGTTCTCTCAGGAGCCGAGAATGAATGATGAGGGAACAAACCAATCCAGAGTAGGGGAAAGGGTTGTCTTAACCATGACAGTGAAAATTGGAGAAGGGCAGAGGAGTGGCCAGGGAGGTTACGAAGGGAGGGACTTCAAGCTTTTAACTCTGGATTCCAGGGGAGCAGACTTGGGTACAGACTGTGATCATATGCAGAGTTTGAAACACTGTAAGGTAAGGGTCTAGTGGATAGTAGGAATGAAACAGAGGCTGCAAAGTCATGCTTGTAAAGTGTGAGCATGTGAAATGTGCAGTTGAAGTCAAGGATGTGAACAGATGCCCTAGAGAAGGCCTAGAGCAAGAAGAAAAGAACCTGGCATGCTGGCTGGCTGGGAGAAAAGCATTGGTGTCCCGCTGTAGTAAAAGGAGGCTTAAATGAGCATTCAAGGAAACAGTGGTTTTTATCCCAGTTGCACATTAGAGTTGTCTTAATAGGTTGTTATTGCTGTTTTCTTTTAAACTATCATTGCCTAGATATTCTGAGTTAATCAGTCTTCTTGAGGCCCCCAAAATCAGTATGGTTTTGAAAAGTTCCTGATATTTACAGCGCCTGGGTAGCTCAGTAGGTTAAACATCCAATTCTTGGTTTCCGCTCAGGTCATGATCTCAGGGTCATGTGGTCAAACCCCATAGGGGGCTCTGTGCTCAGCGGGGAGACTGCCTAAGATTCTCTCTCTCCCTCTCCCTCTGCCCCTCCCCCTGCTTGCGCTCTCTCTCTCTAAAATAAAATCTTTAAATAAAAAAAATGATTCCCATACTTAAGAACCATTTCCCTTGAATAGTCTTCTAAGAAGTGTGAATAAACCTCAGCAGCTAGCAATATATGATGCCATATTTAAAATCACAAGGAGGGAATACCTGGGTAGCTCAGTCAGTTAAGCATCTGCTTTCGACTCGGGTTATGATTCTAGGGTCCTGGAATTGAGTCCTACATGCGGCTCCTCCCTCTGCCTACTGTCCCCCCTGCTTGTGTGTGCTCGCTCTCTCTCTGACAAATAAATAAACAAAATATTTTAAAAATTAAAAAAAAATTTTTAAATAAGGCCTTAGAGAAGTACAAAAAATGTTTCATGAAGAATCCCTATATTATTACATAAATATGAGAACTCTGACAAGTATTAGAAAGCTGGGTGGGCAACGCTAAGAGTTAGTGTGGCTGTGGGGCACAGAGACTCCTGAACACTGCCGGTGGGTGGGCGGACTGGTATCATTTGGTAGAGTATCTTGGGCAACTCGACCCCTTAGGCACACCCTATGATGAGGGTTCCGCCACTGGATAGGCATGCTTGGGAATCCTCCTGCGGGCCCATAAGGTGATGTGCGCCAGCATGTTCCACTGAAACCTGGTATAGGGTGAGAACTAGAGGTAATCTGAGTAGCTTTCTCGGGAGAGTGGATCAGGTATAACTGGTTGGATGGACTCCATAGGATATTACGCAGCCCTCAGAAGCAACAGGTTAGATACATATGGATGTGTGTATCATATGGATGGGTCTTTAAAAAATAATGCTTAGTAAAAGCATAAGTAATAAAAAATATGACAAAATCACATAAAAACACATCCTCAGAAATCAACATATATTTTAGAAAAAAATACTCAGAAAAGATACAAACCAGTGAAAGTAGTTGCCCACATAGGAGAAGGAAGTGAGGATGACAGAGAAAAGATTTTATTTTTAAAAGTGATTCCACAGAGATGAAAAATACAGCACAGGGACTATAGTCCGTAATATCATAACAACATCGCATTGTGACAGATGGTGACCACACTTAACTGTGGTGAGCACGGAGCAAGGCAGACAATTGTCACATCACTTGAAATTATTATAGCATTGTGTGGCAACTATACTTAAATTAAGAAAAAAAATTAAAAATAAAAAGTAAAATAAATACAATTAAAAATAATAGAAAGTGTGATTCCCAGGAAGAATGGAATGAGAAATGAGGTCCAGGGGAGGAGTGTGTGTGTGTGTGTGTTTGTGTTGTGTGTGTGTGTGTGTGTGTTTCCGTAGAATAAAGTGGTGTTGTAAATGTGTGGATGAAATGGCAGATTCCAATACAAATCTCACTTCCCCTCTTATTTGTTCAGTGCTGGTAATAACAACACTAGTTAAGCAATATATGCTCCTTACAGACATCCCAGAAAATTACCAGTAAAACTGACCTAACGATCCTTAGACCCACGCACCCAGGGAAGGTATCCAGAACCTTTCCTATGAGTACACTGCAAATTCAGTGAGCCCCTCCTATAACCTGACATATCCGTGGGGGTACCGTGTACTCTGGGCTTCCTCCGTGCGCAGACACATTCGTAGTTTTCCCTGGCTGCGTGGAGCCCCGCCATACAGATGCCTGTTCCTGACCCAGCCAGCCCTCTTCCGCTGGACACTAGCTGTCCCAAATCCTGCGGTCCCAGCTACTGCCGTGAACAGACAAAAGCTACCTACCTTGGAAGATGATTTCCTGTTCTTCCTTTGGCTCCTGTTTAAAGGGGGCTTAAGGATTGGGTTTGAAACTTGTCTTATATGTAAAAATTCCCTGGGCATTGTCAATGTCCAAGCACCAGCACCCCCCTCACCCCCTCTCCCGCCCCAGCCCAGGGAGCAGTTCTGGGGGTCAGTCGTGAATGACAGTGAAGGAGCAGTCACTCCCCCACTCTCTGGAAGCAGTCATTTTAGGTACTTGTCGGGATGCCAAAGTACAATATGGGCTCTCTGGTTTCTGTACTTTAATCAATTGATGCATAGTTAAATCAATTAGAGCACTGAGGGCGCCCGTGCAGACCGTGTGCATCACCTGACCCGTGCGTCTCACGTGTGTAGGTGGTGAAATGGGAGGCGTTGAGTTTTTAGAAAACGGCAAAGAAATCACTGTTTATGCGGGGCAGGGGCGGGAAATGAAAGTAGGTTCCTAAATATCCAGTGCCAAAGCAGGGACAGAAGAAGCAAGCCCAGGAGAAAGCGCAGCGTGTTTTGCTGAGTGCTGTCTGCTCCCCAGCATACCCCAAAACTAGGTTTTAAAGATTTAGTTTAATCCTTCCAGTTGGTGGGTTTAAGCCTCAGCAATCCAGCACCGGTGTTTCCTCAGGCCTGGGTATTCAGAGCTGGCCGGGCACTGTGCGACAGCCGCCCCCGCTGCCCACCCAGTAGCAGCCTCCTTGCTGGGGACCCCTGCCTTCGTGGCAGGAATGTGCCAACACTCTCTGTCGTTGGCGCAGCACTTGTTACCTGAGCAAGCGGGAGAAAGGCTCTTCTGTCTTTTCCAACTGGCCCTTTGTTGTTAAGAAGCTTCTGAGTAAATGCCGAAGAACCGCGGATCGGTCATGTTTGAGCATCACCAACACATGCTAGTAAAGTGAATGTGGTTTATTTATTAAAAAAAAAAAAATCTTCTGAGTCGATACAGCTTTTTCTGCGGCCCTTTGCAACGCTCTCGAATGCGTTTCCCAGGCCGGGTGTATATTAACCTATAACCCCGCCGCCGAGAACTCACGCTGGGTGCTCCCGGTAGACGGGCTAAGCCTCAACATGAGTTACAGTGGATAGGGCCAGGGAAGCTCAAGGCAAGGCTTACAGAAATCCCTTCAGTGGCCCTGCTTAAAAATAGCAGTGCAGGCCATAGCTTAGTGTTTTGACAGCTTAGATCAGCAGTTTTCTCGGCTGATACATTGATTGCCGTTTGGACTTCAGTCCTGCTGATCTAATAAAACATCACCGTCATAACAGAGAAAGTAAAAGGATCTCTTGTGGTCCCAGCCACTCGGGAAATAGCTCTACAGAGCTGCTGCTGGAAGGCCAGCCCTCCCGTCTGATGTCAGATGAAGTGACCTTGGGCAAACTGACAAATCCTATCCAGTTTTGGGTCTTTTTTAAAATTATTTAACTTTTTCATCTATCAAGAGCTATTGTCTATTAACACTGTTTTGCATATTTTTACAAATACACATTTGTTTCAAGGCCTACGGGGGTGCCTTCATAAATACTGAAACCAGACTTGTTTTATCGTGTAGCAGGATCCCAACAGCCGAATTACGCATCAGAACCTGCAATATTGGGGCACCTGGGTGTCTTTGTCCGTTACGTGTCTGCTTTTGGGTCAGGTCATGATCCCAGGGTCCTGGGGTCAAGTCCCACATAAGGCTCCTTGCTCATTGTTCTCCCTCTCCCTCTGTGCTCTTTCTCTCAAGTAAATAAATAAAATATTTAAAAAAAAAAAAAGAATCTGCAATATTGTTATACTAAGTGAATGGGTGTGCACAAAAGTTAACTGAAGTTTGGATTAAACTATTAACATGCAAAAATCTCATGCGTTTGAAAGGTTGTTAATATCTCGCAGTCACCGGGCCATCCGTCCTGCTGATCTTAAATGTTCTTACTTTGGCAGCAATTGCTGACCATCCAGGAGGAGTTAAACAACAAGAAGTCAGAACTGGAACAAGCAAAGGAGGAACAGTCCCACACGCAGGCGTTACTCAAAGTCCTCCAGGAGCAGGTAAGTGAAGGCAGCAGCTCCGATTCGGACATGTGCATCCCTCCTGCCCCACCCGCACCCAGACATTTCTGATGCCGGTCTGTGGTACAGTCCGTCTTTACCCATCACACCTCCCGGCAGCACTGCTGTGCAGAATTCACAATCTGTTCTCACTCCTGCCCTGATGGGGACCACCCGAGCCTGCCAGCAACCTGTGAAAATTTTCTCCAAAAGACAAATGCTTTTTGATAAAGTTTTAAAGTCTCAGAGATGCAGATAAATGTCAAAGAGGACTGCTAGTTTCCCGGTAAGTGTTACAGTGAGGAACGTGCGTTCAGATTACCTGTGGCACTCGGGCAGACATATGAATGGAAACGACTGATTCATCGGGATGTTAAAAAAAGAAAAAAGCATCCCCGCCCATCAGGGCACTTATCTAACCACAGTGAGCAACAAACCTTTTCTACGAAGTTTGTAAATCTGACCATTTCATCCCGGCTTTCTTTGATACTGAAGTGTGGCCTGACATTGATAAGTGGATTTGGAAGTATTGTCTTACAGCAGGGTAAGATAGATTGCTGGGCAGCAGGGTGAAATCCGAGTGAAATCTGAGCTCCCTATCTGCGCGGGAGAGCTCTTGAAATGCTTTCCTATTTCTGGCCTTCCCACATTGCCAAGGATGGAATGAATGGTAATTGGGAGGCAGGAAAGAAAAAAAATCACACAGAGTAACCCCAACCCTTTGGGGTAATCAAATTTAGCTTATTTAACATTTTTTTCACCCACAGTGGCTTATGCGAAGGTTCTTTGTACCATAGAAATAACTTCAAAAGTGATATTTCTAAAAATATGACATTGGGAGAATATAGCCAGCTGTGACTCAGTCACTTTACAAGTGGTTTTTAGATTTTTGTGGCTTGGGAGCCGGAAAATACAGTTTCCGTTCCTTTCTCCTGAAAGTATTAAGTGACTTGTGAGTGAAAAGTGAAGATGTGGGAAGCTTCACAAGCTTCAGAGGAACGTGCTTTGTGAAACTGCTGATCATGTGATTACCACAGATTGAGTAATGTCAACTGAGGCCGAAGGTGTATGATTTGGGGTGAAGTTCGATTGGATGGAAACTGAATTCTCCATGACCTGCTAGCTAGGAGCCCCCAACTCACTGGGCTTTCCTCCTCCGCATGACTGAAAGACTTCCAGAAGAGTAGAGCAGCATTGATTGGGTCCACATTTGCTCCTGATCAGACAGAGCTCTGAGCTTTGCTGTTCTGTGCTCTTCCTCCCCGCACCGCTACTTCCCCCTTCTCCGCCTCCTCCCTTTGCTGGGATGGGGAGGGATGGATTTCTCCTTTCTCCAGAGGACTCCCATCTTTTCTGTACATTGTCTTCTTAGACATGATGCTATTGCACACTTAGTAGACCACAGGACAGTGAAAACTTAACTTTTATATTCACTGGAAAACCCAGAAGTTCAGTTGACTTGCTTTACTGAGGTCTGGAACCAAGCCTGCGATGCCTCTGAGCTATGCCTGTATTTTGATTTGAAGTCTGAGCCCCGGTCACAAAAAGAGATTCTGAGGGTTGCAGAAAGCACTGGTATCTTCTTAGTATGGCCTTCATTTTTAGAGAGCAGAAAGCTCATACACAGGCAGCTGTGAAACATCACACTTCATCCGCATCCCTTAAAAAATATGGGGAACATGAAGAAGCTCCAGAACAACTAAACTCATTAAAGAGCCAGAAAATATGACTGGGAAGGAATCATCTTTAGATCTGCTGTGCTCCTCTAAAGGGGATAGCTCTTTTCAAGCAAAGACATCAAAAGCATGTCCCTCTGAGAAGGCACCACAGCAAATACATCTGGGCGCTCCTGCCATCCTCAGACTGTTCTTCCGAGCACCCCTAGGTGGGGTGCCCCCATCATCCTTGCAAGTGGGAGCACAGCGGACACATTCCCTCCATCTCCTTGCGGCCAACCACCTACACACACACATACACTTGAAAACGCACCTCTGTACCTCCATGAGCATTGCCCGTTAGGCTTTCTTTGGATGTAGGCGGAGTAAGTACATGTGTAAACCCTTGTTCAGTGCCTTCATAGGTAGGTACTCCTGGAGAGTATGTCTGTGTGGGCCTAGAGTCTTGTTTTCCTGTACACACACACACACACACACACACACACACACACACACACACGAAGAGACCCGCCTTATTCTGAAGACCCAGCACTTTACTATTCAAAGTGATGCCATTTGATGGAAATCCTAAAAAGAAAGTAGCTCATGAGGGGAGACCCCTACCGTCATGAGCCCCTGCCCCATCCCCATCAGGGGAGGCAGGATTATTCCCCAGGTTTTCCTAAGGAAGCTCCCAGCCTTCCTTATTTGTTAGGATGAGGCTTCTCTCAGTCCCTTTAGGCCCCACCAGCTCCTGCCCTTCACCTCCTTTCCAAACGCAGCTTTTGACATCCGGAGCCCCTTCCCAAGCCCGGGTATCACCAGCCAGGACGCCCCTCCACTCCGGCTAGAGGAAAGAAGGATGGGCAGAGGCCAGTGAGGGCAAAGCAGCGACCAGCCTACAGGTGCAGGAGGGAGCGGAGGCCTGTGGCGGCTCTGGCAGAGGAGAGCAGGGCAGGGAGCAGGGCCGGTGGACAGGGAGTACGAGGAGAGCCAATAGCGAGTGTCCAAAGACAGGAGGACGTAGAGCATTAGGATGGAATCTTTACAAGGGAGGAGAGCAGTGGGCCTGTCTGTGCCAGTAAACTTGTAAAGGGTGGAACCGGCTTCCATGACATGGTCCTTTACTTCTGCAGCAAAGTATCAAAGTCTTCCCTTGCTAAGCCGGCTCTGTGTCACGGACCTAAAGTGAGCAGAAAGGGTTGGTGAGGAGAAGGGAAGGGGGAAACACCTGCAAGACAGAAACCTTTCTCCAGGAACACAGAGAGGGTCTTAAGTCCTTCCGTGCCTTGTGTTATTGGCTGGTCTTGCTATCACTGTGGGGCTCGTCTACTTTTCTTTTTTCTCTTTTTAAGATTTTATTTATTTATTTGACAGAGCGAGATCACAAGCAGGCAAAAAGGCAGGCAGAGAGAGAGAGGGAAGCAGGCTCCCCACTGAGCAGAGAGCCTGATGCAGGTCTCGATCCCAGGACCTCGAGATCATGACCTGAGCTGAAAGCAAAGGCTTAAGACACTGAGCCGCCCAGGTGCCCGTCTGCTTTTCATGTCCGTAACATATTGTAGTTGTGTGGGGAAACATCAGTGAGGGAGCCCTGAAGACCAGTGGACGCAATTCTTGTTTCCAAAGTGGGAATGATATGCAAATGAGCCAAAGAGCCTCTGGTCCAGAGTCCGCTGCCCCGGCCTCAGCTTTTTCATGTTACCCCTCCTCTGGCAAAGCCCCTCTCTTGGCACAGAGAGCACGTGGCTTTCTTGCTGAGAATTGGACATTGTCTTAAAAAAAAAAAAAAAAAGACGCTTTTATTTTAATATGTACAGATAACCAGAAAGAACCAATATTCTGGATCAGATGCACTGTCAATATACATGCATTTATTTTCTTCTTTTCTTTCCAACTTTAAGCATTTATTTCCTGCCATGAATACTTTATTTTTGGCATAAAAAAAAGATGATGACGAAGCTGCTGCTTCCTAAGCACTAATAAGCCAGGAAGAAATACTGGCCAGCAGCTGCGAGGTCTGCTCACCCTTTGCCCTTGCTCTCTGCTTCCAAATGTCTGCTTTGAGCTGGGCAAGGATAAAATGCCAATTAAAGGTTTCCAGAAATCTCCTGATAACGGATCACTCCTAAGCCTTCTGAGAGAGTAAAGAGAGTAGTGTTTTCAAATGTTCACTGTTAACAATCTCATTTGAGAAAGAGCTTTTCTTCTGATGCCTCAGTGACTGAGGAAATGTCTTCCCTATCCTTCCTTTACAAAAAGAAGAAAATCATCTTTTTTTTAGGCCTCCAGAAACAATGCCAGTCATTCAAATATATTCTCAAGGAGGACACATAGAGTAGCACTGCAGCACGTTAGAACAACCGAAAATACATCATTCACGAGTAGTCGTTAGTGTAACATCATTTAGCTGGTGGCAACTTGCAAACGCTGCAGGGTTGAAATTAATAGCAATACAACTAGGAAATGAAATCATTTATTATTCTTAAGAACCAATTTTATACATTTTATGCCTATGGAACTGCTTTCTAATCTTATTATTTAAAAAATAATGACCAAGACCCATTTATTTTTTGCCAGCCATCAACTTTTATAAAATATTGGTCTCCGACTGATTTCAGTAAGACTCATTAGAATTATGTGCTCCATCTGTGTTTTTTCTCAGAAGTTTTATAAAGTGCAACCTCAAGATAAATCAGAATTAACAGGATGATATATACTTAAGAGACAAGCTTGCTTATTCATTTGGGCTTTTTTTCTTTTGCAGTTAAAAGGTACCAAGGAATTGGTTGAGACCAATGGCCACAGCCATGAGGACACAAATGTAGGTATCACGCACCTGATATTTGCTCTTGTTGCTTGATGTTGATTGAATGCCCACAGGTATACGGCATTTTATTTATAACACCAAGGAAGTCAGAATCCCTACCTCTCAGTGGCTTATTAAGATTACTGTGAATGGTTTGGCAATAAAGTGTGGAAGACAGGTACTGCTGTTGTTAGCTGAGATTAGCAAACGTCAATTTCAAGGTACATGAGCCAATCTCTATTGTAAAAATTCTCATCTCAGTGAATTTCTTTGAGCCCTTTATATTTTCAAAGCTATACACTAATGATGGGTTGGGAGGGCAGATGGAATGAGACCAAACAGGGTAATAAGTTGTATATTGCATGTATATTCTATTAAGTTTGCTTGTCACTGAAGATGGAAATGAAATGATTGTTATGCTGGAGAGGATTGAGAGCAAACTCCTGCTCTCAGAAAAGCCTTTGAAAGCATTGCCTCTCTCTGTTTCTGACCCAGAACGGTAGCATGGTCCGTCCATCTTCTTGATACAAGATCCCAGTGAGCACCCTGATTTCCTCTCTGTTTTCCTTGCGTATCCCATTGCCAACCTTAGTCAAGTACTCTCTTTGCCTTGGAAGGGCCTCAGTCTCAGATGGAACATTATTCCGTGTAGATCATTGTCTCTCCCTGGGTTGGATGGTTTTGCTTTTGTCTTTTTAAAAATCTGATATCTGATGTATTTGATTATCCTCATCACAGAAAATGCTTACTAAGCAGTTCTTTTCATCTAACACAGAATCAGACATGGTAATGAATGCCTGATTAAGCTAGAGCTAGGAGAAATTATACATTTCATGTTCACTCTTGTTTTAATTATATACTGTGGAAAGCCTGACATCCAAAACACCAAAAAATCCCTCTTAATAGCTGTTGTTCCTACCAAACAGATAGTTAACGTCTGACGTTTATTGAGAACCTACTGTGTACATGGAGCTCTGCTAAGTGCTGGTAGTGGGGACGGTTACAAGGAAACGTAAGGCTTGCCATCCGCTCTCTGAGAACTTAGAACACAGTGGAGGAATGAGGGGACACTTGAGCGATATACAAGATGCGATAAGTGTACAGGAACGTGAGGCAGCTGTGACGTGATGTAGTGTGAAATCTGGACTTTGCGTCTTATTAACTGTGTCAGTTGGGGCAGGCGAACCCTCCTGAGCTTCGTTTTTCTGTTTGTAAAACAGATGGCAAAGCTACCCTCACAAATGTGTCATGATGTTGCAAGGAGCTAAGGCACGTGGGAACCTTAAGGTGGTATTATTATGGTTTCCTTGTGGTGGATAATTAAGAATGGCTTTCCATTCTGGGTGGCTCAATCAGTCAAGCATCTGCCTTCAGATGATCTCAGGGTCCTGGGATCAAGCCTGGCATCAGGCTCCCTGCTCAGTAGGGTGCCTGCTTCTCTGTCTCCTTCTGCCCCTCCCCCTGCTTGTGCTCTCTCTGTCTCTCTGCCAAATAAATACATTAAAAAAAAAAATGGCTTCCCAGATCTGTGGGATTTGGGTTGGCTCTGAAGAATGGAGAGGCCTGAGAAAGTAGAAAAGGAGAGGAAGACGCACTCTACAGGCAGTATTTCTACCGAAGTAGTTTCTCTTCCCACTCAAATATTTCATAAACCCTGTCCTTACCCTAGAGCTTTTTTCCAGGGTTCTGTCTTCCAGCAACACATTGCCATGTTCTCAACCAGAACCTTCATGTGCGCTCCCCTCAGTCAGTCCCTCTGTGCCTTCCAAGGAAGCTACCATCACATCCAGCAAGCCAGCCAGAACTGCAGTATGCCTCAGTTTCCTGGTCTATAAATGGGGATGGTGTTACCTGCCTTTCTTTCCATAAGGCTTATGGCGAGAAGCGAATGAGAGAACAGACGTGGAATTACTTTGTAACTGTGAGGTTCTGAGCAGGATGTAGTTACGATTATGGGCTCATCTGTTGGTTTAATTAAATTGACGATACTTGTGAAGATAAGCCTACCATAATATCTAGTCCCTAGGCTCTCATTTTGAGAAATGTCAAAAGCCGTTCATTATTAAATGAAAAAAGTGGAAGATCATCTTTGAGGTCTTTTGTTCTTCCTAAAGGGAAGTTTTTAGCTTTGAAAAATTCCTCTCTGGAATCCAGGATATGGGCTTTGTAATCAGCAGAAGAAATGACTGTTGGGAGATGAGGTTCAGGCCAAGTAGGAGGGAGGAGCAGCATCGTGACTGCTGAGGGGTGGGTGAGATATTTGTGGAAGACTGAACCCAGCCACACTTGGCTGGTCACTACTGGTGGTCATGGCCTCACGGACCAGAAGGCCGGGTAGTCATCATAATCACTGCCTGGTCGTTCAGGGGTTTCCCAGTAAGTGGGTTCTTCACTTGTCTTTCTCTCTTTTGTCTGTAGTGTTGTCTCCTTTGGGCAGTTTCCCTACCACCTCCACTGGGGTGATGTGAATGAAAAGAAACAAAAATAAGTTATTTTGGCCACAATGAGAAGCCCCTGAGCAATATCTTATGAAGATATTTTTAAATGTCTGCTATGAAGTCTGTGTCCCATCTAACGTTTCCATCAGCTCTGTGGTGGTAGAGGGAATCAGGGCTTTCAAACCAGACTGGGAGGCTTTAAGTCCCATTTTGGCCCCTGAATAAACTTGTGACCAGGGCAAGTTATTTGACCTTTTTGAACTTCAACTTCCCTATCCATAAGTGTGCTCAGGAAAACCAGATACATAAACACAGGGGTCAGACTACATACTCGACATCAGTTTCCTCTCTTCACTTAGGCCAATGAAGTGTTTAATGTGGAAAGCAGAATTTTGGCAGGATGCAAAAAATGCAGTTCATGAGGTTTAAAGCCTCTGGCCCCGAGGTTACTGACAAAGACATATAGATTTTTTTTTTTACTGTCATTATTCACATATGCTGAAATTTTGCATATTATTTATTAGTAACAATTATACAGGACTGGTGCTGGCTTAGCTGGATATTCTTGTGAGAGTTGACAAGTGCTTTCTAAAAACAATGCATTTTATTGTAAAAGAAGTAGTTTGTATGGAACTGGAAAATTATAGAAAAAAAATACAGAGGTAAAGAAAAATCACTTAGTATCTCATTACTCAGAGGTAACCATGTTAATGTTTTATTTTCCTTCTCTCCAGTCATGTGCATATATATGACCAGAGGGAAAAACCCATAAATAAATATTATCATATTATTTTCAATTTTGTCCCTTTTTGATTTCTCATTATATCTTAAGTATTTTCCTTGTCACCAAATGTTCCTCAAAGACGTGATTCTTAATGACTGCATAATGCAGATATGCAATAACTGAACCACAGGCCTATGTGTTAGGCATTTAACTTCTCATTTTTTCACTATTATAAATAGTGCTATAATTAACATGCCCGTAAATCTTGTTCTGCATCTTTCATATTTGTTTCTGGGGGATACCGTATATTAATAGCCATGTCATCAAGTCTGGCAGGGAGCGTCAGACTTACAGAATTGTTAGCATTTAGAATGTGGTAGAGCAGATGTACACTTATGGTATCCATTAGTGGTCCTGAAGGGACCCATAAAAATATGTCTAGTCTTGTAATTTACTGACTCTGTTGCCTTAGTCCCAAGAGTTGTCAGGCTTGTGGGATGTTCACCACACGTAGATTTGGTCTGTTACTATTATTAATCTACTGTGTTTACATTTTATTGAGCAACAACTCTCTGACCATCACCACCTTGTCTGGTATTCCTGAGGTCCCAAAACCAAAGGGCCTTAAAAAACCTACCCTTGTCCCCTATCACAAGATCTGCGAGCTCATGCGCATGAGAAAAGTTTTCTGAGGTCTGATTTAAAACCATCAGAGCCAGAAACTGAGATCACCTGCAAATACCTTGCTCTCCAAGAGCACTGCACTTTCTGGTTTTAAATAGGTTTTTCCTTCTGTTTGGAACTGGATATGTTAATGACAGCTGGGCAGTCCAGCTTTCTAAGTGTAGCCAAGTTTAGCCTCGATCACAGTTCCTTTAGAAATTTCAGTTATTCCAGACCTAGTTTCCTTTCCTAAAAAGCAAACTAAGAATTTCCTTTTTATCTCTGTCTCTGAGCTATCTCCTAATTCCTAGAACTGCTAAACAACTAGCCTGGCTCCTAGTAATCATATATAACAGAGACCAAAATCTAAAAAAAAAAAAAAAAAAAGATCATCTATGCTCATCTTGCATCTCTTTTTTGATGACCTTCTCCCCAGAGCTGTCCCCACCTGTGATCCTTACGTGTGAATGTTTGGTGAGAATGTGGAGGGAAAGAGAGAGGATGCGAGAAAGGTAGAAAGAATTTGGAGGAGTCAAGTACAGTGGTGGCTGAAGCCTGCAGTGTATGCACAATTTGGCTTAAGAATTTTCCATGAATTTCCACTGTTCCCGCCCTTGTGTCCGCTATACTAAAGCCTCAACACCACAGTCTTCTGGTTGCCCAGTTCAGACTCCCACACTGGGGTTAGAGGAATCATTTGCAACCTATGAAGAGACTTAATTCATGATACTGAAGGTTCCCACTGTCAAGTACAACACCCTTCCCACCAACAATAAAACAAAAACACAAAAGAGAAAAGACTTTTCAGTTTTTCACGCTGCCTCTGTAAGAAAGTAAATCCTCAGAGTTGTCTTTAAGTCTGTCAGAGTAAAGATGTTAGGAGTGTAGAGAAGAGATACTGTGTGAAGAACATTCTTCAGTTTCGCATACCGCAGCAGAAAGCCACTGTTAGCCCTGTATTTTAATGATATCTGTGGAGGGACTTCCGCAAGGGCTGGGTCCGTTGCCCAGTTTTGGAACGTGGCTTTCATCCTTGAGGCTGGCGAGCACAGGAGGTAAAAATATATACTGGTGCGGTAAATAAGGCAGGAAAGAAGAAGGGAAAGCCCCACAGGAGAATGGGCCCATATTCGCAAAAAGCTAAGACACCTTGGCTCCATCCTTTCCTTCCGTAACGACTTGTTACCTACCTGCTCTTGGGGGTCATCCCAACCCTGCACTGTTGAAAGGAACCAGTGTCTTGTTACCTACCTCTCTTGGGGTTCTTCCTGGACCTGGAAGGGGAGAAGAGAAGATGGAAGGGACCACTCTTCTCACATCTCATCCCACAGGCTCTGTGAGGGCAATACGTGCCCCTGACCTGGCGAGCATGAGGCTAGCGGGACTGGGGTATGAGACTACAGAGGTCACACTTCCTCTAGCCATGCGGACCTCTTCTCACCATGTCCTACTGCCCTCAGCCTTATGGAGTCACTGCTTTGTCCCACCATCCTCTTCCTACTCTGTTAATCAAGTAGTCTTTGAGTGGGGAGGCAGGCAGCAGAGTGTTAGGATTTAGAACAAGTCTCAGCACCAAGTGACCTGGCCTCAATCCTGGCTCTGCCCCTTACTGTCCAGGAGACCTTGAGTGATCACTGCCCTCTTTGCACCAACATTTTTTTCACTTCTAAATTGAAGTTAATTTCGCACCTGCTTCACAGGGTTCATTGTGAGCATGGCTTAGCGGTGCAGACATGTTGGTACGTGTTACGTATTGTTATTACCCTGGCCTTCCACAGGCCAGCCGCCGCGCCACAGGCTGGAGATCCATCAGTGAATCATGTCAACGTGGTTCTAGCCCAGGGGGAGCTGACCTCCCATTACACACTCCACCCTTAGCAAAACTTGCCTGTCCTGTGTTTCAGTCTATCAGGGCTCTCTCTCCACCATCAAGTTAGTATCACAGCGGGCATCACAGACTTGAGGTAACTTGTTTGCATGTTTCCAGTAACTTTCTGGAGATGAGTCCTTTATCAGAAGGACTGGCCCCATGGAGAGGAGAGTCTGACAGGAATGGGATGTGCTATGTAGTTACACAGGGAGCTTTAGGACCTTGAGAAGCTCAACTGGAAAAACAGCAACCACTTTGTCTTTCTTCAGGGAGACATGGACCCACAAGTGTAGGCCTGAGGGAACCCTTGCTCACGAGATGTTTGAAATCAAGAAGGTGGACTAGAATTCCCTTTACCCTGTAATATACAACTCTCCTCATATACTACATGCTGACTTCCAGGACTTGGTCTTCTCCTTAAATTACAGCTCCTGTAGCATCGTTGCTTTTCTCCTGCCAGTTCTCCCTTCGCCATCCTCTATCCCTCCTACCCTCTCCTGCCACAATGCAGCAGCCTTTTGTTTTCTGCTGTGAATGAACCACGTGTCTTGCTGTTACCATGAAATCCGTAGTTCTGTCTTAAAAAACCCACACACACATCCCAACCCTGCACCGTTGAAAGGGACCAATGCCTAGAAGAGGCCCTGTACCACTTTCTGGCTTGCACAGAGCCCCAGGGAAGGACAAGAGGGAGCTGCCATCAGAAGTGGGCAAAGGCTGGCTTCATGGTCTGTGCTTTGTTTCCAGTAAACACTTGAGACATTATCTTATCAAGCTCCTCACTGCCAACCGAGAGTATGTTTCCCCAGCTGGACCTGGGGGCTATGGTTCCGTCCTTTGTATCAGGATGGGAGTTGACTTGGTAGTAGCTGCTTGGCCAGTAGTGGATTTGGAGCAGGTAACAGGATAAGCACATTCTAGTAAAGCTGCTGGTTTGGGCTTAGAGAAGTGGAAATACCTTCTTTCCCCAGGCCAGGTTAGAGAAGAGTAAGCAAAAGAGACCTAAATTTCAGTTCTATGTAAAATGGTCTGACATGGACATGGATACCAAGATAGCTAAAGCCAAGATCTGAAACAAAAGTTTTTGAGCTTGGAGAAACCTAGTGTACTTTCCGGAAAGGTTGAATGATCCTGCCCGGTGTAAAAGCAAAGCAGTTGTTTAAAATGGAAGACCAGTGACAGATAGAGCCGACCTACATACCTGGGAATGCTTCTTTTCTTAAAAGCACCATCTGTTTTTGTGGAAAATTTGGAAAATGCAGAAAAATATAAAGAAAAAGAAAACCACCTGCGATCTCACCACTCAGAAATTGGTGTTTCCACTTCTTTGTAATTCCTTCATCTCCGTGAGCACCCACACACTCGTCTACCACACTTAAAGCATATCCTGTTGGCAGTTTATAGCTTATGCTTTTCCCCTTATAAATCATTAGCCTTTCCCCCATGTTATTAAGTATTTTTTTAGCTATGACTTTTAATGACCGCCTCATACTTCGTGCCACACATATGCTCTAGTTTTAATCAGTTCCTGCCATGAGACCTCAAAATATTTGTTTTTGCCCTCACAGACAGAATGCTGTGAACATTAACAACATACTAGTTAATTCATCTACCATTTTTGCACTTTTCAAATGTGGAAGATTCCCATTTGAGTGGGATTTAGGGATGGCGGGAGATCCACGAATTGTTTAGAAATGTTAGTGCTCAGCACCTACGTGGTGAGTGGTGAGATACGCAGCCAGTTCTAACATTTGGATGTTAGCACACAGAGAGACTCCTGAGTTCCCGAGTTCCTCAGCAGTAGAGGAAACACAACTCTCGAGAATATTTGCCTTCTGAAGAGAAAGGCAAACGGTATATACTTGATGAATTATTTAGAAGAATAATAGCAAGACATGATATTTGGGTTCTGTGCTGTGAACGGCAGGTCAGACTCCTTGGTGGTCTCAGGATTATGGAGTCTGTTCTCTGTGTGGATCCCAGACCCAGGCACACAGAACCAGGCCACCCCTACCCCACTGAGGCTTGTCCACCCTCTGGAGAAAATGCACAAGATTAAATGCACAAATTTTTATTTCTAATGTGGCCAAGAAGATTTCTAATACAGCCAGACCATCAACGAGAGAGGCATGCATAAGCACACGGGCATGACTTGAGTGCAAGCAACATCATTTTAAAGTCAGAGACCCAGAGGGCTTAATCACAGCTCTATGGCTTAGCGCTACCCGATATGCTGATCAAAAGTGAATAGGGAGAAAGTCTGGGAACATGTGTGGGTAAAACCCTAGAGTCCAAAAGCTGGATAGAAGCAGAAGTTTGTTCTAGAGCCTCTCAAAGACATTAAGGGAGAGTCTCAGGAGCCTCTGTGATTCAAACAGCTTCGGTTCCTGCTGGCGCAGCGCCAAGAGTAGCGGTCTGAAAAGAGCATGGAGCAGGGACTCACCAGCCTGGAAAGGTCCCTTCTGAGTCCTGTCCCTGTGGTGCCACAGGGCTCCTGAGAATGTTAGACTATTCAGTGTTCTGTGGGACCCCCCCCCGCCAACTCCTAGTTCATGCTGAAACTGCAGGAGAGCAAGAAGGGGAGAGCCAGCCTGGTGTCAGCAGTGGTGAGCTCCCCATCTGTGACATGGGTCTCGCCTGGGTTCAGCCAGAGGCACTCTGTGACATGGCACAAGGAGGGCCTTCCCCGTTTTCACACATGCTGCTCATCTCCAGACCTCATCTGTTATCCTGCCACATAACTCACTGGACTGTGGCATTTCTTTGAGGAAATGTGTAGGAAGATGACAAAGAAGAAAAGTAGGCGGAGAGATGGGAAGAAGCCAAAGGGGGATGGGGGCGGGAAAGGCTGCGACAGGAAGTTTTCCTGTTCCATCACCTGCTGCTGCCCGCCAGCCCCTCTCAATCAGCCCTGGCAGGGAGCGGAGCGGGGCCCTCGGCCGGCACACACGTCCCTGCCAGCTCTGCTAGCCAGCTCTGCGTGCACGGAGGTGTGTTTGTGGCTGCACAGATGTACACGCTTCGTGAAAACTTGGTCCACAAATCAGTTCTTGAACTCGAAGCAAAAAGCTCAGGTCTAATCTGCGAATGAAGGATCGGTGGGCTTCCTGGGGGTAACTACCAAGGTTGGACCTGGAAAGACATCTGTTCGACCCACCACAATGAGGGGAAACGTGCTCTAAATCCTTCAACCTCAAAACTCTCCTCAGCCTTGAGGGAGACCCCTCTCTCCATTCCCTCCCTCCCTCTCTAGGGCCCAAGAGGTGGCAGTCCACTGGGCAGTGGAGGGCTGTGAGTCCACTGGGCAGTGGAGGGCTGTGAGTCCACTGCCGGCCAAGTGTGGCTCGCCTCCCTGTCCCAGCCCCGCACGTGCGCAGAGGGACACCCAGCCCAGCTGCTCTCCTGGGCACCAGAGGCCCTGACGTAGCCACCTGTAACTGAGCAGCACATTCAAACCTCCAGGCATGTTGCGAACCTCAAACTCTGGCTTTAAATCTGACTTAGGGTACCACAGAATTTCAGCAAACCAGACCTCAGTGTGAATGCCCTCCACGTGCTCCTGCCTCAGGCAGAGAGCACGGGCTGAACTGGGGAGGCAAGCCGGTGCTCAAAGGAAGAGGCCATCATGGCTTAGATTCATAACAGAAAGATGGGGGTACTTGTGCTGAAGGAATGACGGAGTAGATCTGAGGTGTGTGGCCGGCAGGAGCACGGAGGTCTCTGCGGTCACCCGCCTAGGCAGCAGCCCGCTGTGAACACGCCCAGTCCCTGGGAGACTTGCAGGCAGTGTCGGGTCAGGTATATGGCTGCTGTTCTCCAAAACCTCTGCAGGTTCCCCCGAGGAGACTCACCAGCTTTGGACCACTTCTTTTTTTTTTTTTTTTTTTCAGATTTCTGTTCGTTTGATTTTTTCTTTTTTCCCCGAGAAAACCCTATAAACCTCAGCCTTCCCAACCCTGATATTGCCCTTGTAGAGGAGATTTGTGGCTTCTGGTGCTCAGTATCACCGTCATTTTTATTGTTATGTCAGCTTCCCCATGAGACTACAGAGTGCCTTTCTTTCTCTGGACCATTTCCAGACTGTTCAGTGTATGTGGATGAGCTAGCTAGGTTTTGCCTGCCATGCAGATTCCACCTGTTTGTAAGGCCAGCTCAATTGCCATTTCTTGGGGCCTTATCCTAAGATCGGCCCAAATCAGTTAGCATCTTCTCCATGTTCCCATGGTATTTAGTAGCCTTCCAGACATTCTGAACAACCCATGATGGACCTACCGCCTCAACTCAGGCATAAGTGCCTTAATGGCAGGTGATGTGTGTATGCCTTACAGAACCTACCATAATGATGAGCCTACATAGGCGGGTATGTTTGTATCATATTTAAAATACCAACTGATGATTTAATTGACATAGTTTTTTTTTTTTTTTTTTTTTAAGATTTCATGTATTTACGAGAGAGAGCCAACACAAACAGGGGGAAGGGCAGAGGGAGAAGGAGAAGCAGGCTCTCTGATGAGCTTGGAGCCCAAAGCAGGACTTGATCCTAGCACCCTGGGATCGTGACCTGAGCCAAAGACAGACGCCCAACCGACTGAGCCACCCAGGTGCCCAGCTGACGTAGAATTTGTGGAAGCCTAGGACAGCTCTGTGAGTCCACTTGGACTGGTTAGATGAGAGCTGCACATGCTTCCTTGTGTATCTTATCTGCAGGTGATCTTGAAGGTAAATGGATTCCATTCCATTTCACTTGCGTACAGAAGGGACACCTGGGTGGCTCTGTGAGTAAGCATCTGACTCTTGATTTCAGCTCAGGTCATGATATCAGGGTCGTTGAGATCAAGCCCCACATTGGGCTCTGGGCTCAGTGCAGAGTCTGCTTGAGATTCCTTCTGTCCCTCTCCCTTTGCCCTTCCCCCCAGTCACATGCTCTCTCTAAATCAATTTTTTAAAAATGTACAGAAATCTTGTAGACTATCAAAGTTAGAGCTGAGGTGGTAGGGATCACATCAGCTAACCCTTACTTTATGGATTTTAATTTAGTATGCTTTTTCTTGCCTAAATGTGTGCTTATGAGTCTACATTCTGGAAGGCAGCATTTCTCAGACTTTAGTAAGTGACAGAATCTAATGGAGAGTTTCCTAAGACACTAGAGCTTCAGATTGGGCAGATCTGGGCTGGGCCCTGCAAATCTGCATTTCTGACAAACTCCCACATGACGCCAGACGACATCCTAACTGCCACCTGCTTTCCACCTGCCCAGGTCACGTGCTGCCCACAGCACCCAAGGCCAAGCCTTGTAATAGTTAGACCACACTGTATTTTACTATCTTTCACATGCCTGTCATCCTCTGGACATGTACATTCTCTGAGAGCAGGAACTACTGCTATTCATCTGTGAATCTCGTCCAGCACAAAGCCTACCACAGACAGAGTCAGTGCTTAAAAAATATTTGATGAACGTAAGAGTGGTGGAGGCCCAATAAATTCCAATCAAACTGTGTCTAGGGATCTCATTTAGTCCAAATGTGGAACATTTCTGCCACCCAAACCCCCAAAAGAAAAGACTATAGAATTAGTAACTGTCAGACTCTGGTTCATAAGAAAGCACATCCACTCGGAGAGCACGCAGAAGACAGCAGACTCCCAACGAGCATGTCCACCCTCATGCAGGTGCCGGGCAGTGCAGTGTTGTGGGCACAGAGTGTGAGGGAACGGAGGCCACCACAGCCCGGTCACTGTCTTCAAGGAGCAGCTGACAAAAAAGGGAAATCACCAAAGACTGGCTCTCAGTAAGGAAGGGACGAGGGGCTTGAAGGAACTGAGGTTGTGATTCCCTGAGAGATGACTCAG
Source organism: Mustela erminea (assembly GCF_009829155.1). NCBI lineage: Eukaryota > Metazoa > Chordata > Mammalia > Carnivora > Mustelidae > Mustela > Mustela erminea. The sequence continues at coordinate 54,662,497 of NC_045628.1, read as the reverse complement.
ATAGGAGGTGGCACACGCCACATAATAGCTCTGACTGGGGCCCAGACTTAGAGCCTTTAATTTCCTGGTCCCTAAACTTAGGGAGCTACTCACCTTATTTGAACTTTAATTGTTTCGTCTATAAATAGGGATAATAATCATACCAGCATATGGCATCTACCAAGCACTCAGCAAGGGCTACATATTAGCATTATCATCATGACCATTATTCTTATTTTTCGTTATTCAGAGGACCTCATATTATACATGTACTATTCTCTGGCAATCCAGACACTTTGTTCTTGGAATATTTCTCGTGTTGCATAGGCAGGAACACAGAGGAAAGAACTGGACTTAGGTGTGTTGGGGAGGGGAGACTATTTAACGTTTACTGAGATCTCATAGTGTGCCTGGCCAACCTTGTGAAATTTGATTTTACTTTAATAATAATTAAATGTCTTCCTCATTTATCAGATTGCATCCCATCTATTCTTATGACCTAATTTACTGCTATAAAGGTCAAAAAAACTCTGAATTTTAATATTATTATTAGTAATGTAAACTCAGCAGGTGAAAATTATGATAGTGGGTCCTTTGTAGCGGAGAAAAATAAGAAATGTCATACTGAGAAATGGACTAGGAAAATAACATGCCAAGAGCACCACAATACAATTAATCTCTACCAGCAATAGAGTCAGTATCATACAAGATAAATCAAGCCAACTAATTCTGGATGCACATACATACATTTAGAAGTAGTTCACTTGAGTTTCTTCTGTTTGGAGCTCCGTTTTTATTGGTTAAGGAGATTTTTCATGTCAGTACTTCTGCAGGCTGTGAAGGGTTTGTACTGGCGTAGGTATCATGGCGCACATTACATTTCTTACATATTGAAGAGAAACACAGGGCTGTGTTTGAGATCAAGTGTATTGGGGAACATCTAGAAATGGCACATAGAAAACTCAAAATGCTACACCATACACTTTAAATAATGAATGGAGTTATTGGAATATGAAGGAATTTTTTCCTCATTTTTAGATCATATGTATTTAATAGGACTGTCACAAGACTGTGTCAAAGAAAGTCATTCATTTTGCCAGCTTGAGAGCACAGCATAAGCACGGTGTGAACTGTCATACCCATAACTAAGTTATGATGCAGGCAGCAGTGATGCTCTTACTATTTAATGGGAAACACTACAAAATTGAAATTAGTCGTTCCTGTCAAAGTCTCTGTTCTCTTTTAAAAGTACACGTGGAAGAATTCCTGTTTTTCAAATAAGAACTAAACAGTAATCATATACGTGTGTGTGTGTGTGTGTGTGTGTGTGTGTATGTTATGTTCTCTATATGTGTGGGGGAGGGTTATATAGAAAACATGAAAGGTAAATATCTGAATGTTAAGACTGCTTATGTTTGGGTAGAAAAGTTTCTGTTAATTTAACTATTTCCTTTTATATTTTATTATTTTTCTACATTGAAAATATATATATTAAATTTGTAATGAGAAAATCAAGAAAGGTTATTACTAAGGATTAAAGTGAACTGGAGAACTGTCTTAAATTTTGGAAAGGAAAGGAGAAGAACAAAGTTATGAGCTTATAATGGTCTCCAAAAAGAGTCAGTATTTAAATTAAAAACATATTGGAAGCATTAATAATGGATATAAACTAAAAATTAACTTTTTTACTTTCTTCAACCTGAGATGGTAAAGCAATGATTTTACTTGAAAATGACACTTCACCAAATGTATTTAGGAACCGAAAGAATGAGTGCAAAACAGTTGAAGCAACTGTGACTGGCCTTGTCACTGTCCACTGTATATGCTCTTCACAGTCTGCTTGTAAGTCACTCCAGGCCAGGTCCTGACCAGGTCCTATCATTGCCTCTCAGCCTCACATATGATTATCCTCTCTGTATGTAGTAATAGGTCCATCTGGTTGATTTAACTCAACAGATACTACTGAGAGTCTTCTACTGACTCTTTCAAAAATACTGATTGCAGGTGTCCTGTGCACAAGGGATTCTGCCAGGTACCAGGGACGTTGTCCCTGTGCAGAGAAATGCTTGCTGCTAGAGCAGTCCCACAAAGGCCAGGCAACTCTTGAGGTGACAGGGAGCACTGCTAATACTACTGCCGGGACAACAGGGGTGCTATGGGACTGTGCAAGAGGGAGAGAGACAGAAGATGGGCTGGAAGGTCATTCCTGGCGCAACCGCTCTCCAAAGCTGGTGTGCCAGACTTCCAGCTGCCCTTTTAAGACCTTAAATCCGGAATTTCTGAATTATTGAAGCCTGTACTTCTCATAACTCTGTGCTCTCTGATTCTAGTATCGTTATTCTGCTAGTCATCCAGACTTGTTTTAATTTTTTTTTTTTTTAACTCTCCTTTGCTCTGTTTTGCACACAGAATCTGTCCATTCTCTCTTTGGAATGGCTTCTATGTCTCTCACCTTTTCTCTCTTTTCCTGCCACGTCAATGGCAGGGGTGTGGCTGGAGTACGCCTAGGTACGCCTAGGTACGCCTGCCTGACCTCTTCACCTGTTAGCTAGTCCTGCCTGCGGCCCACACTTGGTCTGAAGTCCTGCTCTGACCTCGGCCCTCTGCCGCCTACCTCCTCCAAACCAGAACATGCATGTGGCACCATCTTTACTGGCCCGCTGCATTCTGCCTTTGGACTTCCTACATGTTATTACCCAGGCCAGGGTTCTAAGTCACACTTGTCCAAAGGAAGTCTGTCACCATCTAACAATAGCAGGCAGCCAGGCCCCATCCCTGCTAACTCTGCTCCTTTGCCAGGCCCCTGAGGCTTTCTGCCTTGCTCCCCTTTGCTTTCATGATTGTGCAAGAGCCCGGGTTGCCTCCAAATGGGTGAGCCCTGGAGTCAGTCCTCAGAAAAGGATTTGATCCCAGTGTCCAACAGGCATTTTTCAATTGACAAGGATTGTAGTAGGTGTCAGCAGAGCATTTAAGAAAGGCAGCATCACACTGTAGTTAATGATGCCTCTGGAGTGAGGCATCATTGGTTCAAAATATGGCATCTGCTTCCTACTAGTTGTGTGACTTTAGGCAAGTCATTAGCCTCTCTGTGCCTCACTTTCCTCATCTGTAACGTGGGAATCCAGAAATACCTCATAGAGCTGTTAGAAGGATTAAATGAGTTCATATTCATAAAGCTCTTATAATACTACCTGCACACAGTAAGCACTATCAAATTATTTATTAAATAAATATAACCAAGAATGACCTGAAAGGAAGGCTACCAGGAGAAATCCTGTATCTGGATGCCTCTGACACCTAACCCACACTGAGCTTTCACTTGTCTTGCTTAAGAAGGTACCTTTTATAATCTGTAACCAGTTCTCAACTATCTTCATCTTTGCCATTGGAAGTCTTAGAAAACACAGTTCTTGGAGTTGTCTCCAGACATCACGCATGTCCTCTGGGTCCAGCAACTGAACCTCAATGAAGTGGAACATCTCAGCACATAAAATGGGGTTGCATTGTGTGTGATGTGGCTGGCGGCAGGAGCCCGACATGTCCACTCACACGTAGTCTCTCTGAGGCTCCCCTCACACAGACCCTGAACACCAGTGGCTTCTGAGGAAAGGGCACAGGGCAGCAGGGAGCCCATGACCCTTGGAACAAATGGTACCAAACTTGAGTAACTGATAAGATTAGTGAGACCTTGCTGCTTCCTACCCAGAGAAAATTCCTGAGATTCTGCTCACTCTTGGAGACTGATGCTTTCTTACTTTTCTTTGAGCCATAAGAAAATTTGAAGGTTATTCAGTTACTCATTCCCATCAATCCCTTTCTCATCCATTTGCTTTTTCACTGTGTTTCTCCCTCTTCTTCCTCTTTGCTTTCTGATTCTTTGATTCTTTTTTTTTTTTTTTTTTTTTTTTTTTTTTTAGTTTTTAATTTTATTTTTATTTGCTCCAGAGGTACAGGTCTGGGTATCTTCAGGCTTACACATTTCATAGCACTTGCCATAGCACATACCTTTCCCAATGTCCATAACCCAGCCACCCTTTCTCTACTCCAGCAACCGCCTCCCAGCAACCCACAGTTTGTTTTGTGAGATTAAGAGTCTCTTATGGTTTTAGTGCCTCCCAATCTCATCTTGTTTCATTTTTTCCTTCCCTACTCCCTGCAGACTCCCACTCTGCCTCTCAAATTCCTCATATCAGGGAGATCATATGATAATTGTCTTTCTTTGATTGACTTATTTCGCTCAGTATAATGCCCTCTAGTTCCATCCACATCATTGCAAATGGCAAGATTTCATTTCTTCTGATAGTATTCCAGTGTATATATACCACATCTTTTTTTTTTTTTAAGATTTTATTTATTTATTTGAAAGACAGAGATCACAGGTAGGCAGTGGGGGTGGCAGAGGCAGGCTTCCCGCAGAGCAGAGAGCCCAATGTGGGGCTCGATCCCAGGACCCTGAGACCATGACCTGAGCTGAAGGCAGAGGTTTAAACCATTGAGCCACCCAGGCACCCCTACACCACATCATCTTTATCCATTAATCTGTTGATGGACATCTAGGTTCTTTCCATAGTTTGGCTATTGTAGACATTGCTGTTATAAACATTCGGGTGCACATGCCCGTTTGGATCACTACATCTATATCTTTAGGGTAAATAACCAGTAGTGTTATTGCCGGGTGGTAGGGTAGCTCTATTTTCAACTTTTTGAGGAACCTCCATGCTGTTTCTAGAGTGGCTGCACCAGCTTGCATTCCCAACAGCAGTGTAGGAGGGTTCCCCTTTCTCTGCATCCTCACCAACATCTGTTGTTTCCTGACTTGCTAATTTTAGCCATTCTGACTGGTATGAGGTGGCAGCTCATTGAGGTTTAGATTTGTATTTCTCTGATGCCGAGTGATGTGGAGCACTTTTTCATGTGTCTGTTGGCCATCTGGATGTCTTCTTTGCAGAAATCTCTGTTCATGTCTTTTGCCCATTTCTTGATTGGATTATTTGTTCCTTGAGTGTTGAGTTTGATAAGTTCTTTATAGATTTTGGAAACTAGCCCTTTATCTGATATGTCACTTGCAGATATTTTCTCTCATTCTGTCAGCTGTCTTTTGGTTTTCTTGACTGTTTCCTTTGCTCTGCAAAAGCTTTTGATCTTGATGAAGTCCCAATAGTTCATTTTGCCCTTGCTTCCTTTGTCTTTGGCGATGTTTCTGGAAGAAGTTGCTGCACCAGAGGTCAAAGAGGTTGCTGCCTGTGTTCTCCTCAAGGATTCTGGTGGATTCCTGTTGTCTCATATTGAGGTATTTCATTCGTTTTGAGTATATTTTTGTGTGTGGTGTAAAGAAATGGTCCAATTTCATTCTTCTGCTTGTGGCTGTTCAATTTTCCCAACCGCATTTGTTGAAGAGACTGTCATTTTTTCCATTGGACATTCTTTCCTGCTTTGTCGAAGATTAGTTGACCATAGAGTTGAGGGTCTATTTCTGGGCTCTCTATTCTGCTCCACTGATCTATGTGTCTGTTTTTGTGCCAGTACCATACTGTCTTGATGATGACAGCTTTGTAATACAGCTTGAAGTCTAGAATTGTGATGCCACCAACTTTGGTGTTCTTTTCAAAATTCCTCTGGCTATTCAGGGTCTTTTCTGGTTCCATATAAATTTTAGGATTATTTGTTCTATTTCTTTGAAAAAATTGATGGGATTTTGATAGGGATTGCCTTAAATGTGTAGATTGCTTTAGGTAGCATAGACAGTTTCACAATATTTGTTCTTCCAATCCATGAGCATGGAATGTTTTTCCATTTCTTTGTGCCTTCCTCAATTTCTTTCATGAATATTTTATAGTTTTCTGAGTATAGATTCTTTGCCTCTTTGGTTAGGTTTATTCCTAGGTATCTTATGGTTCTAGATGCAACTATAAATGGGATTGACTCCTTAATTTCTCTTTCTTCTGTCTTGCTCTTGGTGTATAGAAATGCAACTGATTTCTGTGCATTGATTTTATATCCTGACACTTTGCTGAATTCCTGTATGAGTTCTAGAAGTTTTGGAGTGGAGTCTTTTTGGTTTTTCACATAAAGTATTATATCTGCAAAGAATGAGAGTTTGATTTCTTCTTTGCTGATTTGGATGCCTTTAATTTCTTTTGTTGTCTGATTGCTGAGGCTAGGACTTCTATGTTGAATAGCAGTGGTAAGAGTGGACATCCTGCTGTGTTCCTGACCTTAGGGGAAAAGCTCTCAGTTTTTCCCCCATTGAGAATGATATTTACTGAGGGCTTTTCTTAGATGGCTTTGATGATATTGAGGTATGTACCCTCTATCCTTACACTTTGAAGAGTTTTGATGAAGGATGCTATACTTTATCAAATGCTTTTTCAGCATCTATTGAGAGTATCATATGGTTCTTGTTATTTCCTTTATTAATGTATTGTATCACATTGATTGATTTGCAGATGTTAAGTCAAACTTGCAGGCCAGGAACAAATCCCACTTGGTCATGGTGAATAATCCTCTTAATGTACTGTTGGATCCTACTGGCTAGTATTTTGGTGAGAATTTTTGCATCCATGTTCATCAAGGATATTGGTCTGTAACTCTCCTTTTTGATGGGGTCTTTGTCTGGTTTGGGGATCAAGGTAAAGCTGGTCTCATAAAATGAGTTTGGAAGTTTTCCTTCCATTTCTATTTTTTGGAACAGTTTCAGGAGAAAAGGTATTAATTCTTTAAATGTTTGATAGAATTCTCCTGGGAAGCCATCTGTTATGGGTCTGTTCATGTTTTCTTTTTCTTTCTGGTTCAGTTTTGGTAGTTTATATGTCTGTAGGAATGTATCCATTTCTTCCAGATTGTCAAATTTGCTGGCATATAGTTGCTCATAATATGTTCTTATAATTGTTTGTATTTGGTGTTGGTTGTGATCTCTCCTCTTTCATTTGGGTCCTTTCTCTTTTCTTTTTGATAAGTGGCCAGAGGTTTATCAATCTTACTAATTCTTTCAAAGAATGAGCTCCTAGTTCCGTTGATTTGTTCTACTGTTCTTTTGGTTTTTATTTCATTGATTTCTGCTCTCATCTTTATTATTTCTCTTCTCCTGCTGGGTTTAGGCTTTCTTTGCTATTCTTTCTCCAGCTCCTTTACGTGTAAGGTTAGGTTGTGTATTTGAGACCTTTCTTGTTTCTTGAGAAAGGCTTGTATCGCTATATACTTTCCTCTCAGGACTGCATTTGCTGTGTCCCACAGATTTTGAATAGTTGTGTTTTCATTTTCATTTGTTTCCATGAATTTTTAAAATATTTCAATTTCCTGGTTGACTCTTTCGTTCCTTAGTAGGATGCTTTTTAGGCTCCATGTATTTGAGCTCTTTCCAACTTTTCCTTTTGTGGTTGAATTCTAGTTTCAAAGCATTGTGGTCTTAAAATAAGAAGGGAATGATGATCCCAATCATTTGGTACCAGTTGAGACCTGATATGTGACCCAGGATGTGATCTATTCTGGAGAATGTTCCATGTGCACTAGAGAAGAATGTGTATTCTGTTGCTTTGGGATGGAATGTTCTGAATATATCTGTAATGTCCATCTGGTCTAGTGTGTCATTTAAAGCTTTTATTTCCTTTTGATCTTTTGCTTAGATGATCTGTCCATTTCAGTGGGGGGTGAGTGTCTAAAACTCCTCTACTATTATCGTATTATTGTTGATGTGTTTCTTTGATTTTGTTACTAATTGATTTATATAATTGGCTGCTCACATGTTAGGGGCATAGATATTTAAAATTGTTAGATCTTCTTGTCAGACAGACCCTTTAAGTATGATATAGTGTCCTTCCTCATCGCTTATTATAGTCTTTGGCTTAAAACCTAATTTATCTGATATAAGGATTGCCACCCCAGCTTTCTTTGGATGTCCATTATCATGGTAAATTTTTTTACACCTCCTCACTTTAAATCTGGAGGTGTCTTTGGGTCTAAAATGAGTTTCTTGTGACAGCATATTAATGGGTGTTTTTTTTTAATCCATTCTGATACCCTGTGTCTTTTGATTGGGGCATTTAGGCTATTTACATTCAGGGTAACTATTGAAAGACATGAATTTAGTGCCATTGTATTGCCTGTAAAGAGACTGTTACTGTGTGTTGTTTCTGTTCCTTTCTAGTCTATTACTTTTAGGCTCTCTCTTTGCTTAGAGGACTGTAGGGCTGGTTTGGTGTTTGCAAATTCTTTTAGTTTTTGTTTGTTCTGGAAACGTTTTATTTTCCTTCTATTTTCAGTGACAGTCTAGCTGGATATAGTATTCTTGGCTGCATAGTTTTCTCATTTAGTGCTCTGAATATATCATGCCAGTCTTTTCTGGCCTGCCAGGTCTTTGTGGATAAGTCTGCTGCCAATCTAATATTTCTACCATTGTATCTTACAGACCTCTTGTCCTGAGCTGCTTTCAGAACTTTCTCTGTCACTAGGACTTGTAAGTTTTACTATTAGATGATGGGATGTGGACCTATTTTTATTGATTTTGAGGGGGGTTCTCTGTGCCTCCTGGATTTTGATGCTTATTCCCTTTGCCATATTAGGAAAAATCTCTACAGTAATTTACTCCAATATACCTTCTTCCCCCCTCTCTCTTTCTTCTTCTTCTGGAATCCCAATTTTTCTAATATGGTTTCATCTTATGGTATCACTTATCTCTCAAAATCTTCCCACATGGTCCAGTAGTTGTTTGTCTCTCTTTTGCTCAGCTTCTTTATTCTCTGTCATTAGGTCTTGTATATCACTAATTCTCTCTTCTTCCTCATTTATCCTAGCAGTAAGAGCCTCCGTTTTTTAGTGCACCTCATTAATAGCTTTTTTTATTTCAACTTGGTTAGATTTTAGTTCTTTTATTCCCCAGAAAGGGATTTTATTTCTACAGAAAGGGATTCTCTAATATCTTCAATGCTTTTTTTGAGCCCAGCTAGCACCTTGATAATAGTCACTCTGAATTCTAGATCTGAAATATTACTAATGTCTGTATTGATTAGGTCTGTAGCCTGGTACTGCCTCTTGTTCTTTTTTTTTGTGGTGAGTTTTCCCACAAAAACTCACTTGTCATTTTATCTAGATAAGAATAAATGAATGAGAGAACAGAATACTCAAAGGATGGCAAAGACCCCAGAAAAATATATGCTATCGAAATCAGAGGAGACCTGAAATTGGGGGAGAAGTAAAGGGGAAATAAATAAAAAACACATACATACATATGTGTGTGTGTGTGTGTATCTGTCCGGTGAAACTGGTGAATAGAACAGAGCCACCCACTTGATTTTTCTGGTCTCTTAAAAGAAACTACCTCCCAAAATTTTAAAGAAAAAACTTAACATATATACAAAAATAAGGGTAAACATGATGAAGGGATAGAATATGACTGTAAAGATGAAAATTGTAAAAGATTCTAAAAAAGGAATTGATAACTTGGTTGGAAAAAGGAAAAAAAAGAATGTGATCAGTCTGGAGACTAGAAAAAAGCCATGCACTAGATTTAGGGTATATTTTGACTTATTAGAAGAAATTATACTCCAAATTTTTAAAGAAAAAAATACCTATATGTATATAAAAAATAAGCTTAAATATAATGAAGTGATAAAATATGACTCTGACAATGAAAATTTAAGATTCTTAAAAAGGCATTGATAAAATAGTTAAAAAAACATTAAAAGAGGAAAAGTTAAAAAAATAGAAGAAGAAAAAATAAAATGAAAAAAAAATTAACTTTGAAAGACTAAAGGATCATGGGGAAAAAGCCATGAATTCTATGTATTGCTTTCCCCTAACTCTGGAGTTCCACAGTTCTTATTGGGGAACTTGGTCTTGGCTAGATGTTCTTCTGGGGGAGGAGCCTGTTGCAGTGATTCTCAAATGTCTTTGCCCGGGACAGAATGGTACCACCCTTGCCAGGGGCCAGGCTAAGTAATCTGCTTGGGTTCACTCTTGGGAGCTTCTGTTCCCTGATGCTTTCCGTAGAGCTTTAGAGGACAGGAATGAAGATGGCAAACTCCCAATCTCCGGCCCAGAGGGCTGAGAGCTCTGGGACCCACTCCTCAGTGAGCCCTCAGAGAAAAGCAGTCAATCCCTCCCCTCTCCCTGGTCTCCAGCCACACTCCATGCTCACCTGGCCTGTGACTGAGCATTTCTATCTCTGGTGCATGGCCCCATTTGAAGCCTCCAAACCCAGCATATTCCTGCCTCCAGAAGAGGAAGGTGAGTTTCCCTGGATCTGCCACTTGTGGGGTCCCTGCTTGAAGAGTCATGGTCCAGCTGTGCCTCAGATCACGGTTTAAGGTAAACCAGAGCTGAGAACTCACTCTTCAGCTCTGTCTCTGCAGCCAGCTTCCCTGCTCTTCTACCTGGCAGCTCTGCCACACTCAGACACCCCCAATCTTTTTGTGACCCTGTGGGTCCTGAGACCACACTGTCTCTGCAAAGGTTCCACCCCCGCTTAGCAACCTCCCTCAGTGCAGCAGACTTCTAAAAAGCTCTCATTCTGTGTTCTGCTGCTCTACCTTTTGCTGGGAGATGGCCCCTACCTCCAGGGTCTATCTTCCCATTGCTTCAGATTTACTTCTCCTCACGTCCTACCTTCTGGAAAGTGGTCGATTTTCTGTTCCTAGAATTGCTGCTCTTCTTCTAGTCTCCTGTTGAATTTGTAGGTGTTTAGAATGGTTTGATAACTATCTAGCTGAACTCCTGGGACCTAATGATACTTCAGTCTCCTACTTTTCTGCCATCTTGTCTCCTCCTCCTTTCTGGTCCATATGACCACTAAATCCAAAATAAGTACATGGCATCTGTACCGAGTTGGCTACCTTTTTCTGAAAGGAAGTTACATATCAAGCATAAGGGCAAAGAACAGGCACAGAATCTTGGAGCAGGAAAACACTGCCGATACCATGTGCTTCAAATCTCACTTTTTACAAATGGAAATAATGACACAGGGGTACACAGCAAGTCAGTAGCAATTAGAACCAGTCATCTGTGTCCAGACCCATCGTTTTCCCCACTATTCCAGGCCATCATTTAAGGTCATTCCTTCATCTGTCAGCCACAGAGCACCTGCTATGGCTTAGTCACTGGCTCATCAAGAAAAGTGTGAAAGGCATCTCCATTCTCTTTCCTCCCCTGACCACAGCTGCAGTCTTATAAGGAATAGCCTGACAGTTATTGCAGACTGTCATGTCACTTGAGTGATTGCTTTTGGTACTTTGAAAAAATGTAGGTAAAGTCTATTGAAGTAGCTAATTAGAGCATCTTGACTATGGTCTACAGGGACCCAGATTTCACACAGTGTGATGTTTGATAGTAGGGCTTCAGAGCAAACAGCAAAGCAAGGCTGTGGAACCAGGAAAGCAGAGAAGGAATAGGGGCCTTATGGTGTGGTGCTGGCAGAATAGGAGGTGACACGGAGAATCTGAACCATGGGGATCTTGACAACTGTCCCACTCACCTTGGACTAGTAGCCATAGAGGCCCCCAGTCACTCGGTGGAGGTATCCCTATTTGGTGTGGAGTGGGGATGTCTACTCAGGATGGTACTCAGTGAAGTAGTCAGCTACTGGCTGTGCTTACATAGAGCTCTTCCAAATGTCATCTGTATGTCACTGGCCTCTGTTTCTTTTAAATAATAAGAATAGCAGTAGACAAACACAGCCACAAACATTTAGAAAAATAGAAAATAAGCACAATTTGAACACCATCACAGTTATCACTTCTGCATGCATGTTTTCATAGAATTACAGTCAAGATCTTGTACAGAGTTCTTGCAGTGATTCCGTACCCCAAGGTATTCAGTGTGCACCTGACCGGTATCCAGTCAACCTGAGAATAATACAAGTCAATCATGATGATAAAAATGTATCTTCCTCAAAGTTGGCAGTTTTCAAAAGCATGATCTCACATAGAACATTTGGCCTTCACAACAACCTTGACTTCTTATCATGTTTTACATAAGAGGAAGCTGAGTTGAGCCTAAAGTAACATAAATAATGGTGACAGAATGAGAACACAGGTCCCTTCGGCCACACTGCCTCACTGGCTAGGGAACAGTGACTTCCCTAAAGGAGTTGGTGGTGTTACTGAAGAAACAAACGCAGATGAATCAGTTCTACCCAACTGTGTAAATGATCAAGTGCCTCATAAGTGACATAGGAGACGTGTGACGATAGGGAAAACTTGAAAACAGCCTGCAAGAAAGGCCTCTGAGAGATATGGGACTTGGATATAATGTGTGGACAATGTGAGCTGGAAGTGGTAAAGAAAAGGGACGAGGCTGTCTAAGAACATATCTGGACGTAATGGATACAGGAAATAAGCTGTTTTGATAGAATTGAGACTGAAATGCCAGGCTTGATCTGGCTTTTTTCCACAGGTTACCAGAAAGTATCCAAGGTTTAAATTGGAGATTAACAAAATGAAAGTGGCATTTTAGAAAACTGGTCTGATAATCTCACGTAAGGTGGATTGGAAGAGGAAAAGCCCAGAGGAGGAGACTAAGTAGGAGGTTCTCCCAGTGGTCAAAGCAAGAAACTAACAGAACTGTATCACAGTGCCAGTAGTGGAAATGGGGAGTGCCAGGGGTGGAAATCGAAGCCATGGCTCCCAAGGGCCATGGGAGACATTTCACAGAGACTTGATAGGACTCAGATCTAGAGAGGCCTTAGATGCCCTTAGGGAGCAGAAAAGAATAAATCAAAATAAGGTGGATATTTCAAGCCCTTATAAGTAGAAGAAGGATGGTACTACTAATAGAAATGAGAAAGTCAGAAGAGGCTGTAGCCTGACAGGTGAGATTAATTAGATTTTAGAAACTTTTTAAAGAACCACATTAGGCAGGACCTGGGTTCAGACATTTTTTTTTTTTTTTAATGAGGAAATTTTCTTAGATGAAGCTTTACATGGAAGTCCTATATCTAAAACAGAAAAAAAGCAGTAAATGAGTGGGAATTCTAAAGACCTGCTCTTTGAACTTTCCACATCACCTGTGTAGAGCTGATAGGGCCTCACGGAACATTATCGAGATGGCTGGCTCCACCTAGCACCCTCCTTTGTAGACAAGTGAACTAAGGCTTCAAGAGGTTGAGTAACTTGCCCACGGTCAAGCAGTTGTTAGTTGAGGGGTCAAGGCCAACACTCAAGTATGGGGTATGTCTTGTGCCACCTCGTGGTCATTTCTCACCCTGAACTCAAACTGGGCAGAGGTTAAGTTCAAGTAGACAAACCCAGTGGTCAGCTGATGATAAGGAACAGAAGGCAGAGAGCTAAGCATGATGATAGTTGAACCCGTGAGAATGAAACATCTCTGGTAAAAGGCAATAGAGAAGAGTGGTTGGTGAGTGAACTCTGGCAAGTACCGAAGTTGGAGTATAAGAGGAAGAACAAAGTAACCTTCTCCATGTGTCCTGGGCCAGCAGAGGGAATTAAAAAGCCAGTGAAAACTAAACAAAATTTGGGAGGGAAAAGCCCAGGACCTTTTATGTAACAGGAGCAAATGAGACAGATGATTTAGGAGGGGCTGATGTCAATGATGTCAAATATCACACATGGTGAGAGACTGAGAAAACACAGTCTCTGAAAATCTTTCAAAGGACAGTTAATGGGGTGACTGATGAGAAAGCTGGGCTTTGAGATGCGAAAGCAGTAGACACGGGGCATATACTACATATTCATGCAGCTTTGTAGTTGACAGGCAATAGCACTAAAGTTAAGGAGGTCATGAGAATAATGAAGCGAAAGGAATAACAGGAGTCGATGAAGCTGGGGAAGCCATGTTCTTGGTTCTTAGGGGCTTGGTGGATGGAAAGAAACAAAAATAAAACAACAAAGACAATTCTAGGTCAGTATATTTCTGATAAAGAGCTTTTCTATGGAAATGGATCAATTGGTCATTGCTCAAAGCAACTGATAAGGACTCTGAGAGGGGAAATTTATGCCTTCAGGTAGCTGACTCTTAAGAAGTCTTTGAAAAAGTCTGTGATATCTAGTTTCCAGTTATTGAAAACCTCTTCTTCCAGCTCTTTAATGATTCCTTCTAAGTTCACAGAAATTAGAGTTAAAAAGTGGACTGAGAAAAGATTTGTTAGATAATCCTGTTCATCCTCTTGCCAAGTGCAGAACTGTTACCTATCAAGCATTTTCTAGCCTGGAGTGCCTTTTACTGTATCAAGTGAACGGTGTTCCCACCACTTCCCTTAGATTATTATTTCATAATCCTATTGATCTCACTGTGAAGATACTTTTGATCCTCATCCTAATGTTCCTTCCTTCTGTACACTTGATACACCATTAACAGCTTGTCCTTAATAACGTCCTCGCAATCCCATCTCCTCTTATCCACAGCCAGTTTGCAATATCCAGGCAACTAAAGCACCTTCTCCAGAACATCTGGAAGACACACAGTTCTTCAGGGCATCATCAGGGTAAAGGATTTTAACATGATAAAAGATAAAGAGTCTTCAGAATTTTATGTTTCTTTCTTTTTTAAGATTTTATTTCTTTGCGAGAGAGAGAGCATGAGAGGGGAGAGGGTCAGAGGGACAGGCAGACTCCCTGTGGAGCTGGGAGCCCCATATGGGACTTGATCCCAGAACTCTGGGATCATGACCTGAGCTGAAGGCAGTTGCTTAACCACCTGAGCCACCCAGGTGCCCTGAATTTTATGTTTCTAATGATAAAACTTTCCCATTCTGATAAAGTTTCTTCCACTTTCCAGAGATTTGGGATGAGAAGGATTAATAAGGGCAGTGATGTTTTAAAGAAAGGGGCAAAGCCTTTGTTACTTCATTACTTATGACCAGTGTCTCAATGAAAAAGTGTCCCAGATTACTCAATAGAGAAGTTGGAACATCCTGGGTAGGGAATGTGAAATTTATAAGCTAAGACATAAACTTCATGTTTTGTCCATAATTAAGAGATGAAGCATACACTGGTTATATCCTCTGATACACTTGAAATCATATTCTTGAAATGTGCTGTCTTAGTGCTTAATATTATGGTCAATTTGTCGCTAGTATAATAGGTTGTTCTCAGAGAAAGTCTTGGCCAGTGTCCACTTGAGGTTTGGCCAGTGTCCACTTTGAGGATGGCCAAACAGCCATCCCAGTTCACCAGATTTATCCCCATGGATCTTCCAAGCTCATCATTCCCAGAGGTGCCCAGATGGAAACACATGCAATGGGTTATGTGACATGAGAGGAATACTGAGCTTGGGGAATCCACTTCTTTTATAGAAAATAGTAAGCAAGTCTTTCTTTGTCCCAGAAGGAGACATCAGGGTTGCTGGCTGTAAACACAAACCTGAGAAATGGCCCATAAAAAGAGCTGTCAGGCCTTGCTTCTAAGTTCAAAAACCACTATATCCCATTTTCTCCAAAATATCTTGACAAGATGTCACAGAAAACTAAAATTCAGCATTTCCAGAACTGGATGCATCGTCTCTCACACTTGCCTCTTTCTCTGTTTTGCTATTCACCAGGGCACTTACTCATCCCCAGCACTGACCTCATCCCCCAGCTCACCAGCTGTTTCTCAGTTCCGCCTCCTAACTGTCTCCTATGCTTTGCACTCTGCACACCACCGACCTGGTTTGGAGCCCTTATCATGAAAAATAATAGACTGTTTGCAGGAGACTCCAACCTGGCATCCCTGCCTCCAGTTTCATGTGCTCCTAACGTGCAGAGTCACTCACAGAACTCCTGCGCGTAGCACTTTTCAGTACTTGAGCTTTCCAGATAAAACCCAAACTCCTCTTCATGATCTACCTACTTCTCCAGCTTCAGCTACTGACATTTCCTCTGAGTTTTCTTACAGACCTTTCAGAAAAGAACTGCCTGCTGACCCCAGGGTAAGCACATACCTTTTGCCATTCTGGACTCCATGTCCTTAACAAGTTAGCATTACTTGGCATACAGTAGGCATGTAATATATGTATATATTATATATGTATAGATACTTATCCAGTGGCTGAAAAGAAAAACAGTCTTAGCTGAAATGAAATGCCACAAAAGTCTGGCTTGGGAAATGAGTTAGTTCCACATTCTCTCTGTATTCCCCTCCCCTTAACCAGTCATAAGGATGGATCTCTTGTGACAAATATTGCATAATTTCAATTTGTAGGCACCAAGTGAAAACACGGAAAGAGGGAATCGGTGTTGCATATATACTACTTCGGTTTTTGTTTTAATTAATTAGTATTTTATCTCACTTTTTAAAATTTTAATTCCAGTGTTAGATCAGTTTCAGGTGTGCAGTATAGTGATTCAGCACTTCCATACATCACCCAGTGCTCATTGCTCCTTAATCCCCATCACCTATTTCCCATCCCACCACCACTCTCCTCTGTTACCATCACTTTGTTCTCTACGTTAAGAGTCTGTTTCTGAGTTCGTCTGTGTCTCTTCCCTTTGTTCATTTGTTTTGCTTCTTGAATTCCACATATGAATGAAATTATATGGTTTGTCTTTGTCTGAGTTATTTTGCTTAATATTATACTATCTAGCTTCATCCATGTTGCAGCAAATGGCAAATTTTCATTTTTTATGGCTGAATAATATTCTATTATATATGTGTGTATGTGTATGTACCAGTTTTTATCCATTCATCTCGTGATGGACACCTGGGCAGCTTCTATATCTTGACTAATATAAATAACACTGCAATAAACAGGGGGTTTCATGTATCCCTTTGAATTAGTGTTCTTCTGTTTTGGGGGTAAATACCCAGTAGCACGATTATTGGATCATAGGGTAGTTCCTTTTTACTTTTGAGAACGCTCCATACTGTTTGCAACAGTGCCCACACCAAGTTGCATTCAGACCAACAGTGAAGAGGGCTCCTTTTTCCTCACATCCTCAACAACACTTGTTGCTTCTTGTGTTTTTTATTTTAGCCATTCTGACAGGTGTGAGGTAATATCTCAGTGTACTTTTGATTTGCATTTCCATCATGATCAGGGATGTTGAGCGACTTTACATGTCCTTACTGGCCCTCTTCAAGTTTTCCTTGGAGTAATATCTGTTTATTGCTTCTGCCCATTTTTAATTGGATTATTTGGGGTTTTTGGTGTTGACTCTATCAGTTCTTTATATATTTTGGATACTGACCTTTTATCAGATATGTCATTGGCAAATATCTTCTCCCATTCAATAGGTTGCCTTTTAGTTTTGTTGTTTTCTTCACTATGCAGAAGCTTTTTATTTTGATAAAATACCAATAGTTTACTTTTAGTTTATTTTCCTTTTTGTTTCCCTTGCCTCGGGAGACCTATCTAGAAAAATGTTACAGCTGATGCCAGAGCAATTAGTGTCTGTTCTCTCTTCTAGGATTTTTAGGGCATCAGATCTCAGGTCTTTAATCCATTTTGAGTTTATTTTTGTGCATGGTATAAGAAAGTTGTCTGGTTCCATTCTTTTGCATGTAGCTCTTCTGTTTTCCCAACACCATTTGTTGAAGAGACTGTCTTTTTCCCACTGGATATTGTTTCTTGCTTTGTCAAAGATTAACTGACCATATAACTGTGAGTTTATTTCTGGGCTCTCTATTCTGTTTCATTAATCTATGTGTCTATTTTTGTGCTGGTACCACACTGCTTTGATTACTACAGCTTTGCAGTACTGTTAAAATCTGGGATTGTGATACCTCAAGTTGCTATCACTATTTAGGGTCTTTTTGTGGTCCCATACAAATTTTAAGATTCTTTGCTCTAATGAAAAATACTATTGCTACTTGATAGAGATCGAATTAAGTCTGTTGATTGCTTTGTGTAGTATGGACATTTTAATAATATTTTATTCCAACCCATGGGATGTCTTTCCATCTACATCATCTCAATTACTTTCATACTTTTCAGATTACAGGTCTTTCACCTCCTTGGTTAAATTTATTCCTAGGTATTTTATTATTTTTGGCACAACTGTAAATGGGACTGTTCTCTCAATTTCTCTTTCTGCTGCTTCATTATTTGTGTATAGAAATGCAAGGTATATATACTGATTTTGTATCTTACAGTTTTACTTATTTCATTTACCACTTTGCTGGTAGGTTTGTTTTTTAGTTTTTAGGATTTCCTATATAAAGTACTATGTTATCTGCAAGTCCTTACCCATTTGGATGTCTTTTATTTCTCTTTCTCACGTGATCACTGTGGCTAGGACTTCCCAGTACTATGCTTAATAAAAGTAGTGAGAGCAGATACTCTTTTCTTGTTCCTGATCTTATGGGGAAAGCTCTCAGTTTTTTTACCATTGAGTATGGTGTTAGCTATGGGTTTTTCATATATGGCCTTTATTACAGTGGGGTATGTTTCCTCTGAACTTACTGTGTTGAAGGCTTTTATCATGAATGGATGTTGGACTTTGTCAAGTGCTTTTTTGCATCTATTGAAGATGGTAATATTTTTATCCTTTCTCTGATTATCATATTGGTTGATTTGAGGATATTGAAGCACCTTGTATCCCAGGAATAAATCCACTAGATCACGGTGAATGCTTTTCCCCCTGCCATGGTGAAGGATTTTTTTTTTTTTAATGTATTACTGGATTTGCTTTGCTAACCTTTTGTTGAGGATTTTTGCATCTATGTTCATCAGGAATAATGGCCTGTAGTTCTCTTTTTTTTGTAGTGTCTTTTTTTGGCTTTAATATCAGGGTAATTCTGCCCTCCTAGAATGAATTTGAAAGCTCTCCATCTTCCTCTGTTTTTTGGAAATAGTTTGATAAGAATAGGTATTAACTCTTTAAATATTTGGTAGAATTCATCTGTGGAGCTGTCTGCTTCTAGACTTTTGTCTCCTTGCCTTCTGAATCTGGATTTGTTTCCTTCCTAAGATTTGAGAAGTTTTCAGCTATTATTTCTTCATATAACTTTTCTGCCCACTTTTCTTTCTTTTCGTCTTCTGGGATCCATATACTGCAAATGTTATTATGCTTGATGGTGTTGCTGGGTTCCATAAGTCTGTTTTCATTTGCTTTTTTTCTCTCTCTCCTGTTCAACTTGATTGCTTTTTATTACGCTGTCCTTCAGGTTGCTGATCCATTCTTCTGCTTCTTGTGTACTATTTAATAGTTTTGTTTTTTGGTTTTTTTTTTTTTCTTAAGATGGGGAGAGGGGGGCACCTGGGTGGCTCAGTGGGTTAAAGCCTCTAACTTTGGCTCAGGTCGTGATCCCAGGTTTCTGGGATCAAGCCCCACATCGGGCTCTCTGCTCAGCAGGGCACCTGCTTCCCTTCCTCACTCCCTGCCTGCCTCTCTGCCTACTTGTGATCTCTGTCAATAAATAAAATCTTAAAAAAAAAAAAAAGTGGGGGAGAGGGAGAGTAGTGGGGAGGGGCAGAGGGAGAAGGAGTGCAAATCTTAAGCAGGCTCCACACCCAGCATGGACTCCAACATGGGGCTCGGTCTCACAACCCTAAGATCATGACCTGACCTGAAATCAAGATTCAGACGCTTAACCGACTGAGCCACCCAGGCACTGCCCATCTAGTGTATTTTTAATTTCAGTTATTGAGTTATTCATCTCTGATTGGTTCTTTATGTTTTGTCTCTTTCTTAAGGGTCTCACTGAAGTCCTCCACTCTTTTCTTCAGTCCAATGAATATATTTATGACCTTTACTTTAAATTCTTTATGGGGCACGTTACTTATCTCTGTTTCATTGAGCTCTCTTGCTGTGGTTTTGTTCTTTCATTTAGGGCATATTGCTCTGCCTCATTTTGTCTCTCTGTGTCTGTTTTGTGTGTTAGAAATGTCAGCTACATCTACTCCTCTTGAAAGTAGTGGCCTTATGAAGATGTCTTGTAGTGCCTTGAAGTGCAGTGGCCCCTCTTTACCAGAACGTGGAGCTTCAGGGGTGTCTCCTATGTGTGTTGTGTGTGCTTTGCTGTTGTGCCTGAGCCGCATTATGCCTCAGTCCAGTCACCTTCAATGGCTGTCTTTGACTGTTGTGAACAGGGTTTGGTCCCTCTGTTGTTAGTGGGCCAGTCTGGACCTGTCCTGAACTTGAGTTGTCAGACAAGGCATTTGCTAGAGAGGCAGTAGCACCAAACTGCAGGATGCTCTTCCTTACAAGCTTTCACTGGTGGGCGGGGCTCATACCGGGATCTCATAATAAATCTCAAACCAGATATCTGCCCCCAGCCCACTGCTACCTATAGCTGGACTGCTGTGTGTAGTTATCTTCCTCTGTCCCCTGGGCAGGAGTCCCTTTGGTGTGGTGCAGGCCCATCGGGAGTGCTTGTGGCACTGCCAGGCTTGTGGCATGCTTTGAATGGGCTCTGACTGAGGTCATATTGTAAGGGGCATGTCTGCAGGATAATTCAGGGGTGGAGCATGGGGTGTGAGCAAGTGCATGCATGTACTGTGGGAAGGGACCTGGACCTGCTCTATAAAACCCCTGCTTCAGGGCTGAGACCTGATTAGCAGAAACAGCAGGGGCAAGGAAAGCCACATTAACCAGGTATGCTCGAGTCTGCTTGTGGAAGGAGACCTGGAGCAGAGGCCTGGCTAGAAGGGGCATGTCCACAGGAGAACAAGGGTGGGATGCCCTGTTGGCAAGCTAGGTGGAGAGTCTGGCACACTACTGGTCTCCACAGGTGTCTGTGTACTGGGAAGCAGGGGGAAGGCAGTAGTACTTTCCAGCTCTTGTATTGCTGGAGGAGTCTCCCAGTGATCCCTGCCCCTCCATCACATGCTCTGAGACTAGTGAACAGTCTCCCTCTCATATACCCCAGGCATCTTCCAGACTGCTGCTTCTGCGCTCTGTGTCTGCAGGGCTGTTTTTGTGTTGCCTCTTCTAGGGCATGGACTCCGTTTCCTCTCACTTTCCTGGCTCTCCCAGAGAGGAGCCTGTAGACTTTTAAAGTTCTAGGTGTTAAGTCCTTCTGATTGTAAGAACTCATGAAATTTCTTGCCCCTCTGGTTTCCAAAGCCATGTTACAGGGATTGATCTTTCCTGTGCAAGTTCCCTGCGCCTGAATGCCTAGTTTAATCGTCTTTTTCTCTCCTCTGTCCACACCCACAATGTCCCTCCATCCTCCTGCATACAGTATCATGGGTCCATTTTGCTCCCCACAATGTCTCTGTCTTTCCTAGCCTCTTCAATGTGGTAACCTCTCCACATTTAGCTGTGGAGAGTCTGTTTGCCATTCTTCAGGTTATCTTTCAGGTCATTTATACTGATGTTATCTAGTTGTCCAATGGGACACAGTGAAGCTGGGGTTCTCCTACTCCACCATCTTCCCCGGAGGTCCCTCTATTTTTAATTTTTTGAGGAATCTCTGTACTGTTTTCCACTGTGACTAACCAATTTACATTCCTACTGATGGTGCATGAGGGTTCCTTTTTGCCACATCCTCACCAACACTTGTTGCTTCTTGTGTTTTTGATTCTAGCCTTTCTCACAAATGTGAGGTGATAACTCGCTGCTGTTTTGATTCACATCTCCCTGATGATGAGTGATGCTGAAGATCTTTTCTTCTGTATATTGGCCATTTGTAGGTCTTCTGAAAGCCATCCATTTGGGTACTCTGCCCATTTTTAAACAGGATTGTTTGGAGGGTTTTTGGTGTAGAGTTGTGTAAGTTCTTTACATATGTGGGATATTAAGCCTTTATTGAGTATCATTTGCAAGTATCTTCTCCCATTCAGTAAGTTGCTTTTGTTTTGTTGATGGTCTCCTTCACGGTGCAAAAGCTTTTTATTTTGATGTAATCCCAATATTTTATTTTTGCCTTTGTTTCACTTGCTGTAGGAGACCTATCTATAAAAATGTTGTTAACACTGAGAAGTTACTGCCAGTCTTTTCTTCTAGGATTTTTACATTTTAGGTTTCAGATCTCACATTTAGGTATTTAGTTCATTGTGAGTTTATTTTTGTGTGTGGTGTTAGAAAGTAGTCCAGTTTTCCCAAATCATTTATTGAAGAGACTATTTTCTTCACTGTGTATTCATGCCTCCACTGTCAGAGATTAATTTACCATATAAGTTTGGGTTTATTTGGGAGCTCTCTACAATTTTGAAAACTACAGGTTTGTTGTATATCCTGAAATGTGGAATTATAAAATCTCTGGCTTTTTCCTTTTTAGGACTTCTTTGGCTATCCAAGATCTTCTGTGGTTCCACACACATTTAATGAGTATTTGTTCTAGTTTTGTGAAAAATGCTATTGATATTCTGATGGAGGTTGCACTGAATATGCAGAGTACGCTGGGTTTTATGAACATTTAAAAAATATTTTCCTAAATCATGAACATGGAATATATTTCCATTTGTTTTTATCTTTAGTTTCTTCCATCAATGTTCTATAGTTTTCAGAGTATAGGTATTTCACCTCCTTGATTGAGTTTATTCCTAGGTATTTTATTCTTTTTGGCACAATTATAAATGGAGTTTTCTTAATTTCCCCTTTTGCAACTTCATTACTAATGTATAGAAATGCTATTGATTCCTGGTTATTACTTTTGTATCCTCTCACTTTACTGAATTTATTACTTCTGGTAGTGTTTGGTGGAGTCTTTAGGATTTTCTATGTATAGTAGTATGTCATCTGCAAATAGTGACAGTTTAACTTCTTATTCACAAATATGATGCCCATTTCTTTTTCTTCACTGACTGCTATGCCTAGGACTATGATGAATAAAAGTGGTGAAAGTGGACATCCTTTTCTTGCTCCTGATCTTACAGGGAAAAAACTCTTTTGTTTTTCCCCCCCATTTAGTAAAATGTTAGCTATAGGCTTTTTTTTTCTTTTTTTTTTTTTTTTTGTTGTTGTTAAGCTTTATTTAATTTGAGAGAGAAGCAAGGAGAGGGAAAGAGGAGGAGAAGCTCAGGCAGCCACCCCACTGAGCAAAGAGCCTGACTCGGGGCTGTATCTCATGAGTCAGACACTTAACCAACTGAGCTACCCAGATGCCCCAGAGATGGGTTTTTCATATACGCCCTTTGTTATGTTGAGGTATGTTCCTTCTAAACCCACTTTGTTGAGAATTTTTATCACTAATGGGTGCTGAATTTTGTCAAATGCTTTTTTCCTTCTACTAAGATGATCCTATAATTTTATTTTTTGTATTGTTGATGTGGTTGATTGATTTGTGAATATTGAAACATTCTTGCATCCCCAAAGTAAACCCCACTTGATTGTCACGAATGCTTCTTTTAATGTATTGTTGAATGTGTTTTGCTAATACTTTGTTGAGGATTTTGTATCTATGTCCACCAAGGATACTGGCCCGTAGCCTTCTTTTCTTGTGGTGTCTGTCTGGTTTGGATACCAGGGCAATGCTGACCTCATAGAATACATTTGGAAGCTTTTCTTTCTATTTTTGTGGAATAGTTTGAGGAGAATATGTATTAACTCTTATTTAAATATTTGGTAGAATTTATCTGTGAATCCATCTGCTCCTAGACCTCTTGTTTTGGTAGTTTCTTGACTCCCAATTCAATTTTTGTTACTAGTAATCAGTCTGTTCACATTTTCTATTTCTTATTGATTGGTTCTTGAAAGACTATTATTTTGTTTCTAGAAATTATCCATTTTTTTCTAGGTTGTCCAATTTATTGGCATATAATTTTCCATAGTATTCTCTTAATCACCTTTTTATATCTGTGGTGTCAGGTCTGTCTCATC
Organism: Mustela erminea; assembly: GCF_009829155.1. NCBI lineage: Eukaryota > Metazoa > Chordata > Mammalia > Carnivora > Mustelidae > Mustela > Mustela erminea. Next base: position 54,638,889 of record NC_045628.1, on the reverse strand, counting down.
ATATTTCATTTATTTGGGTCCTACTCTTTTTTTTCTTGATGAGTCCGACTAAGGGTTTATCAGTTTTGTTTATCTTTTTAAAAAAGCCAGCTCTTGGTTTCATTCATTCATTCTAGTCTCTATGTTATTTATTTCTGCCCTGATCTTAACCTCACCTTGGACTTTGTTCTTCCTTTTTCTAATTTCTTGAGATGTAAGGTTAGATTTTTTATTTGAGCTTTTTCCGGTTTCTTGAGGCCAGCCTGTATACGATGTTTACCTTTTAGAACTGTTTTCATTGCATTCCAAAGATTTTGGACTACTGTGTATTCATTTTCATTTGTCTTCATGTAATTTTTTATTTCTTCTTTGATTGCTTTGCTGACCCATGTATTGTTTAGTATCATGTTGTTTAGCTTCCATATGTTTGTTTTTTCCTAGTGTTTTTCTTGTGATTTATTCCCAATTTCATACCAATGTGGCCAGAAAAGATACATAGTATGATTTTAATCTTAAATTTGTTGAGACTTAATGACCTAACATACAATCTATTTTGGAGAATGGTTGCATGTGCACTTGAATGCATATGGGGCTCCTGGGTACCTCAGTGGGTTAAGCATCTGTCTTTGGCTCAGGTCAAGATCCCAGAGTCCAGGGATTGAGCCCTGCATCAGACTCCCTGCTTACTGGGGAGTCTGGTTCCCCCTCTCGCTCGGCCCCTCCCCCCATTCATAGGCGTGCATGTGTGCTCTCTCAAATTTTTTTCTTTTTTTTAAGAAAAAAATATGTATTCTCTTGTTCAGGGATGAATATTTTGTATATAACTGTTATGTCCATCTGGTCTTATGTGCTGTTCAGAGACACTGGTCTTTATTGATTTTTCTGCCTAGATAATCTATCCATTGATGTGAGTAGAATGTTAAAGTCCCCCACTACTATTGTATTACCATCAGTTTCTCTTTATGTTCACTAACATTTGCTTAATATATTTAAGTGCTCCTGTGTTAGGTGTGTAGATATTTACAATTGTTATATCCTCTTGTTGCATGGATCCCTTTATCATTATGGAATGCCCTTGTCCCTTGTTAAAGTCTTTGTTTTAAAGGCTATTGTCTAAGTATTGCTGCCTCATTTTTTTTTTTTTTTTTTTTTTTTTTTTTTGCATGGTAAATGTTTTTCCATCCCCTTCACTTTAACTCTGTATGTCTTCAGGTCTGAGGTGAGTCTTTTGTAGGCAGCGTATAGATGGTCTTGATTTTTTACCCATTGTGCAACACAATGCCTTCTTATTGGAGCATTTAGGTCATTTACATTTAAAGTAATTGACAGATGTTTACTTATTGCTACTTTGTTATTTGTTTTCCAGTTGTTTTCTAGCTCTTCTCTGTTTCTCCTCTTGTTCTCCTTCTTTGTGATTGATGAGTTTATAGTGTTGTGCTTGGATTCTTTGTGTGTGTGTGTGTGTGTGTGTGTATCTATTACAGGTTTTGGATTTGTGGTTACCAAGAAGTTGAAATAAACATTCTAAGTAAATAACAGTCTATTTTAATCTGATGATCATTTAAGTTCAGACACATTCTTTAAAAAACTTTTTTTGATCCCTTCTCTTCTCTTTTTACTTCCTTCTCCATATTTTATTTATATCCTGTTGTATTTTATATCTTTTTATTCATATTTTATTACATCTTATCTGATCATTTCTTTTCCACTTAAAGAAGTCCCTTTAACATTTCCAGTGAGGCTTACTTAGTGGTAATAAACTCCTCTATCTTTTGTTTGTCTGGGAAACTCTCTCTCCTTCAAATCTGAATCCTAACCTTGCCAGATAGAATATTTTATGTTGTAGCCTTTTTCCTTTCAGCGCTTTGAATATATCATGCCACTTCATTCTGGCCTGCAAAATGTCTGCTGAAAGAAAATCAGCCGATAATTTTACAGGTTTTCCTTTGTAGATAACTTTTTGCTTCTCTCTTGCTTTTAAAATTCTCTTTACCTTTGATATTTTAATTATGTATCATGGTGTGGACCTCGAGTTCATCTTATGTGAAATGTTGTATGGTTCTTGGACCTGGATGTCTGTTTCCTTCCCCAGGTTAGGAAAGTTTTCAGCTATTATTTCTTTAACTAAGTTTTCTACCCCTTTTTCTCTCCCTTCTGCAGAGACCCCTATAATGCACATGTTTGTTTGCTAGATTGTGAGATTCCCTTAACCTATGGGTTTTTAAATTCTTTCCTCCTTTGCTGTTCAGTTTGTTTGCTTTCCTTTACACTGTCTTCCAGATCACTGATATTTTTCTGCATCCAATAATCTGTTGATTCCCTCTACTGTGTTTTTTAGTTATTGTGTTCAATTCTGATTCTTTTTTATATTTTCAATCTCTTTATTGAAGGCCTCACTGAATTCTTCTACTCTTCTCTCCAGCCCAGTGAGCATTTTTATGTTCACCACTTTAAAATCTTTATCAAGCATATTGCTTATCTCTCTTTCACTTAGGTCTTGTCCTGTTCTTTATTTTGGAGCATATTCCTCCATTTCCCTATTTTCCTTAATTTCCTGTGTTTATTTCTATGGATTAGTGAAGCAGTTACTTCTTCTTAATTTGAAGGAATCATCTTGTATGGTCATCCTCTGGGTAGACTGTGTGTGCTTGGTGACCTTTGCTGGTTAGCTTGAGCTGTGACTGGCATGGGCTCTGGGTTCCAGTGCTTTCCACGTAGCAGGCATCCTGTCTGGATAGCTAGCTGAAGTGGATGCAGGCCAGGGTGTCCTGGGATATTATGCACTGAGGGCACCCTGGCAAGATAGCTGAAGCTGAAATGGGTAGTGCAACCTATGGTGTCTTAAGACATTGTGTACAAGGCATGCCTTGGAAGGGTGGCTAGAACTAAGGCAGTGTGCTTGCTAGGAGTTCTGAGTAGTCTACATAGAGAGTGCCCTGACAGGATAGCTGAAACTAAAGTGGGTGTAAGCCAGGGTGACCTGCAGCTCTTAGCACAGAGGGCACATTGGTAGGCTAGCTGAAGTGAATGTAAACTGGGATGTTTCAGGACTCTTGGAACAGAGGATGCATTGAAGGGGTAGATGGCGTTGAGGCAGGTATAGGGCAGCAGGTTCTGGGGCATTCTTGCAGGGAGCATCCTGGCAGGGCACTAAAAACTAAACTGGGCATGGAATGGTGTGGTCCCTGAGCTGTCTACACGAACTGTATCCTGGCAGGACAGCTGAAGCAGTTGCAAGCCAGTTTGTCCCAGGGCTCTCCACATGGAGGGCAACCTGGCAGGACAGCTGTAGCTGAATTGGGTATAAGCTGTGGTGTCTTTGGGTACTCCGTGCAGGGGGGTCCATGGCTAGGCAACTGGAGCCAAGGCCAGTGTGGACAAGAGTGTTTTTGGGGTGCTCTGTACATAGGATAACTGGAACTGATACAGGCTTGGGCTGGGGGTTCCTGGTGTACTACATGCTGGGGGCAACCTGGCAGGGCAGTTGGATCTCAAGCAGATGTTAGCCAAAAGGTTCTGGAGCACTCTACACTGGAGGCACCCTAGCAAGGCATCTGAAGCCAAAGTGGTGTAGGCCCCTTGAGTGTTCTGGGGTGCTTTCTGCCTGTGACCTTGGAATGAGCTAGAGCTGTAGTGCTACCCAAGGGCATTCCTTTGGCTGCCTTGGTGGGCCAGATGGTACTGGTGTGAGTCAGAGGTCTAGGGCTCACCAAGGCAGCAGGCCAGTAGGCCACCGGGACCATGCATCATTCTGTGTTTTCAAGGTGTGTACAAGGGGTAGTGAGTGTAGACTATGTTTATCAACCCCTCCCACCTGCAGAGCACCCCAGCAGCTACCCCTACCATTTGGCAGTTTTAGAGCTGGCATTCTAATAGGCCAGTTGATCTTTTAAACTATGGCTTTTTTTTTTTTTTTTCCTGTGCCCCACCATCTGAAGCTGGTGTTTGCCTAGGGAACCTGGGGCTTGCTGAGCTGGCCAAGCCAGCTATGGAGACTGGACCTTGATCTGGGCTATGCTTTTAAGGTTGGGGTGTAAACCGTCTTGTTCTCCAATCTCTCTGACTCAGAGTGTGTTTCCACAGCTTTTCCACCATTTGGTGGCATTCAAGGGCTGGCTCTTTTAGATACTAGTCACTCTCTTAAACCATGGCTTTTTTCTGTGCCCAATTGTAAGGAATTTCTTCCGGGTCTTCAGTATTTTCCCTCCCCAGTGCCATTCACAGCGTGGTGGTTGGGGGCTCCCTTCCTTACTGGTCTCTTACTCATCTCTTTTGCCATTCTGTCTTTTGTCACCCAGAGGCTGTTCAGTCAGCCCTTAGTTCTTCTTCAGGAGGAATTCTTCTATAAATAGGTGTAACTTGGTGTGTTTTCTGGAGGAGGTGTGTTCAGAGTCAGTGTTGCCATCTTGGACCAGAACCTCATAGTCTGAGCTTCTGTACCATGCCTGTGACAGGCTTGGCCTCCAGGACACTTAGTCAATAGTAATGCTTTTGAGTGGCCACTGGTTGGTTCGCTCTTCCCATGATGTTGTGGACCCAGGTCTCTCAGTTTGCTGGGACACGCCTTGCACTGTAAAGGAAATGACAGTTCCCTTTTTGCCAGCTCTTGACACCAGCTTATTACAGCATGCAAGCACCACCTGGAGCCTGGCTGGTCCACTTCATTAGGTCCTATACCACTTCTCAGAATAGTTCTTCTCCAGAAAGAGGTAAGAAAAGCAGCAACATATCTATGCTGGGCAGAACCCACAGTGGAACCCGAAGATGGAAGCATTCCGAAGCCTCAGGTCTCTGTTAAGCCCAGGCCTAGTGGATGCTGCTGAAGCCTCGCAGGGGTGTGTCCACTCCAGAGTCACTGAAAGTGACCGTGCCAGGGAACACATTTGTGGGCAGCAGAGCGCTTGCTGCAAAATTCAATCTCAAAGATATTTCCTAGGACTCATCTCTTTCCATTCTCATTTACCCAAGCCTAAATCATCATCAGAGAATCAGTCAGTGGTAGGCCGTATCTGGCTTCTTATAGAATTTGCTGGGATCTGCTCAACGTACTTGCCAGCTCTGAATATGAGACAAGTGCCTAATAAACCTTTGAATGGTCTCGGTCTGTTCTGTCCTTGCCATTTCCTGCTGGTTCTGTACGTCCTGCCTGCCTTCTGTGGTCCCTCTTCCTTACTAAACCTCGATCCTCAACCGTGTGATGACTCCAAGACACCACTCAATTTTGTCAATTAATGTGGGCTTACTGTCTGCTAAACTCTTCTCAGTAATTTCATTTGGCTCCAGTTACCATCCAGGCTGTGAACAGATCACCCCTTCTTGAGAGATTGTTCCCCTTCATCCCTTGGGTTCATTATTTCTTAAATCATACTATCACCCTCCTCGTAATATCTTTCCATCTCTTTCCTCCAGAACTCTTCTAGCCCTTAAAACATATCCATATGGTATTTCATCACAGAGGGAATTCCTTTACCTTTCCTGAAACTCCTTTTCTGAGCTCACCTTGGTTTTAAAATTCTGGACTCTCTTTCTCCCGACGCTGGTTCTCAAGATCCCTTTTTGGAAGTATAAGAGCATCTTTCATCTCTAATGGTCTTTTATGTCTGGCTGGCTCCAGCCTTTTTGTGGACCATTCCTTAAACCCTTTCTGATTCCTATCCTCCTGGGCACATTTCCTGTTATCAGCTTCAGGCCTCACTGGTACCCTCTTAGCCAACCAGCGTCCTCCTCTGATCTGTTACCACATCACGGTGATTCCCTGAATTCTTTACCTTACACCCACCTTTACCCCTTACTCTGTCTTCAGCAGTTAAATCTGACCTTTAGAGGAGCCTCCAAAATGCTCACCAAATATTGCCAATTGCAATTTCTTAGCAGAGACTTCTTTCCTGCAATTTCTAATTACCCCTGATTTATAAAGTACCAGCTCATAGGTTAAACACAGCTCATGGAACTTTGGGACTGACATACACTGAAGTTTTTCTTTTTTCTTTTATTTGAATGCCTTCAGATGGGGTTTGTGCTACTCACATGCTCAACATGTTCCCAATAATTTTCTGTATTCTTCTATCTGTCCAACTTTACTGATTTGTATTAACTAGATCAGTATCTGTAACCAGTTCTAGCCCTGGCAACACCTGCCAAACCTTCTGCCCAGACCTTCTAAGTTCTCTTTTATCCCTCCCTACGTTTAACCTCTAGCCTTGTGACATCATCTAATGGAGTATCCTTAACTCTTTGCTCAATATGCTCGTCTTTCTTGGAGACCTGTCTTTCAGTGAGAAACTTTCCTCCAAAACTCAACTACTCTAATGATTCTAACCCATATATGTATGTCTCTGGTCGTTACATTTGATTTTCTATTAAATCATTCTCCATTTTGAATCCTAATACAAAGTCTGGGAGAATAGGAGTTAATTTTTTTTTCTGTTTCTAAATAAAAAAGACCATTGGAAGAACTAAAAATAGTTCAGCTTCAGTGTTCTACATGTTATTGGTTTGTTGTACAATTCTTCATTTTTAGTTTCCAAAGAAAAGAATTTCTCAACCTTTCTTTATCTACCTTTTCCAGTTGTGTATAAGGACATGTATTTATTCAATGTAAACCCTTCTAATAACAATCCTATCTCACCTTCCCAATAGGCCCTATTTCCCCACACACTCGTACAAGTTACTAGCATAGTAATATAAATCAGTCTGTGCATGCTTTGGGGGAAGTTTTTTATATTTGAAATAAAAACATGTTAAAGTAGCTATAGTCAAACAGACTTTGCTGATGGAGTTTAATCAACACATTGGACAAAAACCTAAGATAATTTATGCCAAATTTGCCACTTTTGCATAGTCCACTTGATTTGCTGGAAGCAGTAACTAGGAACCTAAGTTTTAGTATTACTTTTCTGTTTTGGAGCACATAGATAAATTATTTATAAAAGTTGATGTTCAGTTATAAATGGAAGTGATGACCTTATTTATTGAGTTGAAAAGACCTGGTGGCTTTTATTGAAATGCACAAAATATACATGCATGCCTATATGGTTTTTGTTTTTTAACCTCATAGGAAATCAATGTGTTGACAGTTGCATTGGTCAATCAAGACCGAGAGAACAATATAGAAAAAAGAAGCCAAGGCTTAAAATCAGAGAAAGAAGCTCTACTAATCGGTAAGGAAATTGTTTTCCTCATCCTTTGTCTTAAATAATATTAAACTAACTCACCTCCAACACATTAACAATTGAAAAAGCTTTGCCTTCTGGTCAGAGGTGAGATTAACTTTGTCAAGATAATATTACACTTACACTTCAAATTAGGGACATACAAATTAAGGGGTTTTGCTCTTCTGTAACCATGTATATTAGTTGGCTGTACAACATAGAACTGATTACAAGATGACCAATTATTTTGTATCTCACATGTTAACAAACCTAAATTCCAAAATTTGGAAGGCCAGGTTGCATCCAATCCAAAAGTTGCAAATCAAGCCAGATCCCCAGAATCAAAAGAGGCTGCATCCTGAGGTCAGCCCTATAATGCTGATGGTACAGGGACATCTGGACTACCACCAATAGGCTAATCCACACTTCCCTGCCCACATCTGGATCCATTTAACCAAGATAAATAAAACGAGCTGGCCACTAAGGAAGGGGAAGGAAGGGAAAATTTTACTGTTATTAGCCCCACAAAATACATCTAGGTGGTTGTTGTTGGTTTTTTTTTGGTCTGGACCAGAGACAAAGCTCTGACTGATCCCTTTTTGAGAGCCTCATGAGCACACAGATCCAGAAGTAGTACTTACTCTCACAAGGAAGAATTCTTGATGAGGATATGTTGGTGATGTGCCTGGGCCCCCACTGTGGAAGCTGGTATGTTTAAGGACTCTCTCCATAGTGCTCACTCTAGAGAAAGAGAAGCTGTCCTCCTCGCTCTGTGATGCCCAGCACTGATTCAAGCTGCGCCTTGGCACTGACCGTGGTGTGAGGCTCCAAGTTTAAACTGGCTCCTCCTTGGCACTGTTAAGAGTGAAGAATGAGGTTGTTGTGCATGTGAGACAAATTGTTCTTCTCTAGTTGGTATTCTGGCAGAAGTAGCACCTGGCTGCATTTTCTAAATAATGCATGCGCTCACCTCAAAATGACAGGTACACCAGGGCCTGTAGAAGTTGGCACAGGAGGAATTAAATTCAAGATAGTCCAAACTTCATCCATCATATATAGATTTTTCAACTACAGGGCTATTGAATATGACATCAACTTAGAGATACTCCAAGGAAAACCAATTATTTTTTTCTCTCTCTGATGATATACAGCTGTAATAACGTGCCATGCACAAGTTTCATAAGACATGCTGATGTGTTATCAGTTCCAGGAACCCAAAATGAACCTGTATGTAGTTGGCAACTGGATTTTTCTTCTATTGGAAAATGTGACAAATGCTGACAGCTGTGTTTCTCTTTTGCTCAGTGTGACAAAGTTGTGATATCCCCATGATTTTAGGGTGTGAACAAAGCACACGATGATCAGTAAACATTCCTTCTCTAAGTGTGAATAATACAGACCACCTGAAACTTTAAAAAATGGGAATGAGTCTCCATTTTTTAAAATTCCATGCTTCTCACTAAGTACTTCTCCTTGTATTTTGTGCTTGGAGAATACAGTTTACTTACACTGTCTCCTAAATAGTACTACACACATACACATTTTTCTTTTCAATCAGCTCCCTCAAAATTTAAGAAATGATCTGCTTTACACAACATAGGTTAATGAGAGTAGATAATTTATAACATGTTATCTCTGCGTAGGTCTTTACTATTAGAAAATTCACAAGTATATGAGAAAGAAAAAAAAAATTAGTAAGTCAGAATCTTCAATAAAGAGCAGCCACAAACGGGCACCTGGGTGGCTCAGATGGTTAAGCATCTGCCTTCAGCTCAGGTCATGACCTCAGAGTCCTGAGATCAAGTCCCACATCAGACTCCCTCCTTAGGGAGCCTGCTTCTCCCTCTGCCTATGTCTCTCATGAATAAGTAAAAAAAAGAAAAAAAGAAAAAAAAAGTAGGCATAACCAACTCTAAATTTTCCAGGATTTCCCCCCTCATTTTTGGTCTTTCGAACTGGTTTACCTGTATTAGCTTTTGACACTCATTTGATCACTATATGAGAATGTTTAGGTAGAAGGGAGGCTAGAGACTCAAGCTTTTTGATTAAAATAAACTTGGGAGTTTCTTTTTTTTTCCCTTCATTTCTCCATTACCTCTCTACCTTGGTACTTTATCTTACTTTACCTTAATGTAAGTTTTAAAATGATGTGTTTTCCAATCCATACCCTCCCCCAAAATACTGAGGTATTTAGACCTGTCCTCAGACAGAGTAATGCAGAGGAAAGCCATGTAGAAAACAGTTTCTAAGACTGGCAAAATCGATGCTGCCATTAAGTGTGCCTCTCTGCTGAGTTTGGCCATCCATACTTTGTAGAAACCTGAATGTTGGGACCCAAAAGACCTCTCCTGCAGCTTCTGGAATCTAGATAAGGGTTGTGACAGGGACAGAATGACAGACTATGTGGTCCCAAACTGCTTTGGACCAAACTACACAGAGAAAGGAGTTTTTGGTGCTGGGACTACTCTTTTCTGAAGAACACTTGTAGGTAGAATGACTCTGGGAGTCCCCTGGACTCCTGCTGTATGTGGAGAGGTCTGGAATACTCTTTACAATTTCCCTGGAATCTTCCCTTGGAATAATTAAGCCCATATAGAGGGTAAAATGGGCCTGCTCCAAATCAGCCTAGAAGGCCAGGAGCATAGCAAAAATCTACCTTGAATTGGAAATAGTTATTAGCAATATCTTCATCATATATGGGTACCTATATTATATGCTATATGCAAATATATTCAGATAACACTCTTGGGACACACAAATGTTATATAAAAAAGCAGAGTGGCATAAATCCTGATTTCCTGGAAGAGAAGCAGTGAATGAGAAATATGCTGTTGAAATAGATTCCACATACAGAGAACGTAAAACTGAGGCTAGAACTTCCTAAACAATAAGCAGTGCTAATTACTTGTGACACTAATGTATCTGGCAAAAGTGTGTATTCTTTCTACACATTCTCATGTCCTTTTTATAAAATTGAAGTCTTTAAGACGTAACGTAGATATACATATCAGTGAGATTTCACTGATACTAGTTGGAGTCTGGCAGACTTGGATTGAGTCCCTTGACAGTTCAACCATTCTGCTAAACTTTCTGCTTGACAGTGAGGATTAAGTCCTATATTCCAACTCAGCTAAAAAGATGGGTCCTTAAAAAGCACTTTATTATTTTGATTTCTGGATTATTTTATAATGAATCCTTGTAAAGACAGGTTAATATATAATTAGATCTAAAAGAATTACATGATTATGGAGGGCAATGCAGGGTACTATTTTATAGCTCACAACTCTACAGTAACTACACATTAGGTCGGCCTGATGTTGTCTAGCATCTAAGCCCGAACTCCCAGTCCTCTTCACATTTGGCCTACGCTTGGATTTGGCATTCACTGAACTTATATGGGATAGAAGGAGACAGTACTTTTGATTTATAACCAAAGTTCTGAAACCACTAGCTATTGTTATGAAGAATGGATCAGAAGAATTTTTATTGATAGGTAGATAGCTCAGAAGAGATGTGAACAGTGTAACTCTGTGTCTGTATCACTTCACCTTCTCTTTTTAAGTAATTCTAATAAGTAGATTTCCAGTCCTGGCAGCCCTGATTGGCACCCCGTCAATGCTGGTCATCACTGTAAATCCCACCCCGATATAGTCAGAACCTTCTTAAGAGCTCTGTTGATAAAGTATCTTTTCTTCAGAACTTCCCCAGACCTGTGGTTTAAAACCAGCTGCAAATTCTTAATGATAAGGCAAACTTCTTTACTGATCACCCTGACTCCTCTACAGATCAGGACATACATGTTACAGGGAACCAGGATGTTGCCTTCCGTCAGTGCCCCCCCTCCCCCGGCAACTTCCACCCCTACCACCGGTTCACCCGTCTGCACACAACCAGTCTCTATCTGAACAGGAACATTCCCCCTGATAATGGGTGTTAGGAAGCAAATGAGTGGACTGTAGAGAAATACACTTAAAGAAGGTTAAATGGTGAGGTTTTGGTGTTTTCAGTGAATGGAGTCGATGCTGGATTTAGGCTGCACCTGAGAAAAAGTAATCTGAGAAGTGTGTGCTTCTCTGAAAGCTACTGACCATAAAGAATGAGTCATTGACCTAAATCTTGCTTCCAAGACACAAATGTCCGTATCAATAAATCAACAAACATTTGTCAAGAGCCTACTAAAAAATTACCAGCCTTCATTGTGGAAAGGAATCATCTGGGCAGTCTGTTTAAAAGGCAGAATCTCTGCCTCCCCCAACCAGGTAATGTTTATTGTAAAACTGACATCCGAGGTGACACGCAAACAGGCACTGATGGGACCATGTTTTCAGAACTAGTGGCCTGCCATATGCCCGAACCTATGTTCACCAACAGTAGTGATCAGATGATCTCTTCCCTCAAGAAGTCATAGACTAGTGAAAAAGAAAGCAGTTAATGACAATGAAATATGGTTTGGACTAAAATCAGAAATCCCGAGAAAGGGCTACTTACCCTACAGATGCCTTGTTAGAAGAAGGGACAGTCAAACAAGTCCTCAAGGATGCATAGAGTTTCTCTGAAGGGATAAAGGAGTTGTCAAGGCCTTTCAGACACAAGAAATGAAGTACTGAAGGGAGCAGATATAGTCTCAGGGGTTTAGTTATAATAAGACTGACAAACTTTTTAAATTTTTTTTAATTTAAAAAAAAAAAAAAAACAGCTAACTGCGCAAGATCAAGTTTGGTACTCACCAGATACGTGGACCAAACTGCTTTTTGGAAAATAAAAGCTTTTCAGAATCCCAGCGCACTGAGAAGCATGAGATTAATCACAGTGTCAGGTCCAACTACCCCTCACTCACAGCCTCACCTCGGCCCAGTTCCCATAATTGGTTTAGCGCCCTGCAGCTGCTCACAGATACCTGTAGGTTCGTGGCTTAGTGGGAAATCCAGATTTCCCACGGCACCCTCCTGGTTGCCTCTCCGGTTCAGTGTTCATGAAGCCTTGTAGGCTGCAACAAGAGGCAAGAACATTTCAGGCTGGCTTCTGGTCAGGCCTCTTTTGGTTTTCAGCAAGACAGAACCATCCAGAAAGACAGCTGTTCCTCTGCAGAGCTGAGGTTCCTGAAACTCCCTGGGAGGCCCTCTCCCCCAACAAGCTACCAGGCCTCAGAGATATCTGAAGTCCCCAGGAGACCATCAGCAAATGTGGACATAGGGAAGGCTAATCTCAGCCAGGACGTTACAAGCTGACACAGGGAGTTTGGAATGAAATTCCAAGCAGCCTGAGGAAGGGGAGTCTGTTCTGGTAGGATTCCATCTGACCAAAATGAATATATAAACTGATATTTTATTCTCAACAGGTAACCAATAAACTTGTTTAAAATAGGAGTCCATCAGAAAAAAAGATGGGAGTGGGATTGATTGGCCTTGTGACAAATCACAGTACCTGACGATCCCTGAACAGCCCTCAGCAAGAGAGGCCCGTTCTGAGTACAGGCAGATGGAGGCATCGATTCACCGGGCAAGTCACTGATCCATGATGGATCTGATTCCTCACACTGTCCAAAGCTAGGAGGTCTGATTAGATGGTCAACTTCACCTCACTACTCTGTAATCTATGAGGACTACTAGAAAAGCGGCACTGCCCTTTGGGTGGTGATGTTACATGTAAGCAGATGCTCATACCCTCAGCATATGAACGTGAACTCTACTGTCTCATACCTTAGAAACAAAAGAGAAGGAAAGCTTGTCTTGACTCCAACAGCCCATTTCCCTCCTCCCCACCCAAGCCTAATTCTCCAAAGCACAGTCTACACTAACAGCTTCTATCCCCCCACCCCCACTCCCTCTTCGGCCACCACTCCAGGATGGCTGGTACCCTCACACTGAAGTCGTTCTGTCAACATGACCAGAGCATGCCATGTTGCCAATTTCTCAACTCCCTCCATTTGTCATCATCTGCACGTTATACAGTGGACTCCTCACCTCTTCTGAGCAGAAATACTTTCTTCTCTTAGCTACCATGACACCATTCTTTCTAATTGATGACTCCTACTCAGTTTCCTTTGATGAGTTTTCCTCAACCTCTAAATTTTGGGCTTCTTTGGGGTTCGGGCTTGAGGCCTCTTCTCTGCCTACAGAATGTCAATATGCACTTTGGCTTAGAATCCCTTTTTGTGGCCACTGATTCCCAGATACCATCTCCAACTACCATTTGGTGTCTCCATTTAGATGCTAATGGACATCTCAAATTTAAAAAGCCCAGAAGAGAACGCTTGATTCCCCCTTTTCTTTTTTTTTTTTTTTTTTTTTGCTTTGTATATTGGTGGCTATGTATTTTTTTTTTTAATTTTCAGCATAACGGTATCATTATTTTTTCACCACACCCAGTGCTCCATGCAATCCGTGCCCTCTATAATACCCACCACCTGGTACCCCAACCTCCACCACCCCCGCCACTTCAAACCCCTCAGATTGTTTTTCAGAGTCCATAGTCTCTCATGATTCACCTCCCCTTCCAATTTACCCCAACCCCCTTCTAACTCCCCATGTCCTCCATGCTTTTTGTTATGCTCCACAAATAAGTGAAACCATATGATAATTGACTCTCTCTGCTTGACTTATTTCACTCAGCATACTCTCTTCCAGTCCCGTCCATGTTGCTACAAAAGTTGGGTATTTGTCCTTTCTGATGGAGGCATAATACTCCATAGTGTATATGGACCACATCTTCCTTATCCATTCATCCGTTGAAGGGCATCTTGGTTCTTTCCACACTTTGGCAACTGTGGCCATTGCTGCTATAAACATTGGGGTACAGATGGCCCTTCTTTTCACTACATCTGTATCTTTAGGGTAAATACCCAGGAGTGCAATGGCAGGGTCATAGGGAAGTTCTATTTTTAATTTCTTGAGGAATCGCCACACTGTTCTCCAAAAAGGCTGCACCAACTTGCATTCCCACCAACAGTGTAAGAGAGTTCCCCTTTCTCCACATCCTCTCCAACACATGTTGTTTCCTGTCTTGCTAATTTTGGCCATTCTAACTGGTGTAAGGTGGTATCTCAATGTAGTTTTAATTTGAATCTCCCTGATGGCTAGTGATGATGAACATTTTTTCATGTGTCTGATAGCCATTTGTATGTCTTTATTGGAGAAGTGTCTGTCCATATCTTCTGCCCATTTTTTTTTAATTTTTAATTTTTAATAAACATATATTTTTATCCCTAGGGGTACAAGTCAGTGAATCACCAGGTTTATACACTTCACAGCACTCACCAAAGCACATACCCTCCCCAATGTCCATAATCCCACCCCCTTCTCCCAACCTCCCTCCCCCCAGCAACCCTCAGTTTGTTTTGTGAGATTAAGAGTCACTTATGGTTTGTCTCCCTCCCAATTCCATCTTGTTTCATTGATTCTTCTTCTACCCACTTAAGCCCCCATGTTGCATCACCACTTCCTCATATCAGGGAGATCATATGATAGTTGTCTTTCTGCCCATTTTTTGATATAATTGTCTGTTTTGTGTGTGTTGAGTTTGAGGAGTTCATTATAGATCCTGGATATCAACTTTTTGTCTGTACTGTCATTTACAAATATCTTTTCCCATTCCATGGGTTGTCTCTTTGTTTTCTTGACTGTTTCCTTTGCTGTGCAGAAACTTTTGATTTTGATGAAGTCCCAAAAGTTCATCTTCACTTTTGTTTCCTTTGCCTTTGGAGACATATCTTGAAAGAAGCTGCTGTGGCTGATATCGAAGAGATTATTGCCTGTGTTCTCCTCTAGGATTCTGATGGATTCCTGTCTCACATTGAGCTCTTTAATCCATTTTGAGTTTATCTTTGTGTACGGTGTAAGAGAATGGTCAAGTTTCATTCTTCTACATATAGCTGCCCAGTTTTCCCAGCTGATTCCCCCTTTTCTTTGCCCTAATATGCTCCTCCCTAGTATTCCCAGCTGAGAAAATGCTAGCACCTAGCTGCTCAAGCCAAACAGTGAGAACTCCTCCTCCTAAGCCCTTACCACTCACAAGCCTTCCACCAGCCCTACCTTCAATGCCCACTGCCCTTTGGTCCAGACCATAGCTTACCACGTCAGGTCTTTTTTTTTTTTTTTTTTTTTTTTAAGATTTTATTTATTTGACAGAGAGAGATCACAGGTAGGCAGAGAGGCAGGCAGAGAGAGAGGAGGAAGTAAGCTCCCTGCTGAGCAGAGAGCCCAATGTGGGGCTCAATTCCAGGACCCTGGGATCATGACCTGAGCCAAAAGCAGAGGCTTTAACCCACTGAGCCACCCAGGCGCCCTACCACTTCTTGTGCAGACACTTCTAAATGGTCTCCCAGTTTCCTTTTCATCTATTCACCAAACAGCAACTTGAATGAAATTTTAAAAACATAATTCAGATCATATCATGCCGCTACTTAGAACTCTTCTGTTGGTTTCCTGCTATTTTTAGAATTTAATCCACATCCCTTCCTCTGTCAATTCACAGCCCTAAGTGATCTGGCTCCCTATGCATGCTGTACCACCACTCACCAGCCAAGTCTGTTCCTGCCAGTTCATCTCCACCTCAGGTCTTTTGCGCATTCTGTTGACTGTACCTGGAATAATCTTTCCCCAGGCTGCCTGTGGCTGGCTCCTTCCCATCTGACACAGGAAAATTTACCTTCACTCCACCTTCCCCTGTGAAGTAGCACCCTACCAAGCTTGAGCCTCTTTTGTCACCATGTTTACCACTACCTGAAAATATTTCCTTTATTTTTAATCTTTGCGTTTATCCTCTGTAACTTACCTAGAATATAAATTCCCCCAGAGAAGAAACCTTGTCTGTCTTGTGCAATGCTGTGTCCATAGCACTTTGGCAGCTAACTGTTGCTAAGGAAATGCTTAAAGAAGAGTGAATGAAGCAGTAAAAATCTAGCACTTTGGGCTAATTTAAATGCTGCTGCTTCCTTAGTCTTAGGTCTAAAAATGAGAATAAACTCAATGATTCTGATAGAGAAAGCTCAAAATGGTTTTTTATGTCCTTATTTAAATGCGCCTGCCTAATGAGGGGCTTGCCACAGGTTGTACAGAACTGGTCTATCTTTTTTTTTTTTTTCTTACTTTTATTTATTTTTTCTTTTTTTCTTTTTTTTTCTATAGGTGTTTCTAAAGCAATTTTTAAGATCCTGAACTACGCAGAAAGCTCAAGAGTACTGACAGCCTCCTCTGTTCCTTTTTCAAAATTTATTTAAATTAGCTACTTACACTTGTATTTTCCTAGTTAGGAAACCCATTCTTAAATACGGAGACGTCTGCTTCTCCATGGAAATACCCAAGACCAGGGAGTGAGTCTGTCCCTTTGGAGATCCAGCAGTTCAGTCCTGGCTCCATTCTCCACCCTCGGTTGTCAGTGTGTTTAACCGAGCTCTTAGATCCCCTCCCAGAGGACCATGAAACAGTCTCCAGTTTCTGGTTTGCGGCATTGCTCATTAGATTATGAGCTACACTTGTCCTTTTTTCCATTCTCAGGAAATATCCTAGTTCTTTTAAAGGAGATACAAAGAGGCTTTAATTGATTATTCAGGAAGCCCCACCTCACCCAGCCCATGAATCCAATCCCAAACCAGGGCTTAGGAACCACATTTTCTCAAATGGCATGACTAATGCTTCTGTGATGAGACGTGATGGGCAGCGGTAGGGTGGGAGTAGGGAAGAGGAGGGGCGCAGTACTCCGGAGGATATGACTAATGTTTCCCATTTCTGCTGTATCTCTAGCAATATTGAACAGCTTAGTTGCCATCTATAGGAAGGGCTTTGAAGCCTTTATTTAACTACCTACTTTGGGGGTGCCTGGGTGGCTCAGTCAGTTAAACATCTGCCTTCAGCTCAGGTCATAATCCTGGGGTCCTGGGATCCAGCTGCATCAGGCTCCCTGCTCAATGGGGAGTCTGCTTCTCCCTCTGCCTCTGCCATGGCCCCTGTTTTGCTTGTGCTCTCTGTCAAATAAATAAAGATTAAAAAACAAAACAAAACCTTTAACTACCTACTTTGGCCCCAGATGAATCTAGTGGCAATTGCTCAGTTTTTTTGTTTGTTTGTTTGTTTGTTTGTTTTTAAAGAAAAGCTAATGGCTTATTGGTATCAGCTACCACAGTGATGGTTT
The DNA here is from genome assembly GCF_009829155.1 of Mustela erminea. Classification (NCBI taxonomy): domain Eukaryota; kingdom Metazoa; phylum Chordata; class Mammalia; order Carnivora; family Mustelidae; genus Mustela; species Mustela erminea. The sequence goes on along the minus strand of NC_045628.1, from coordinate 54,621,631 downwards.
CGAATACCCTCCTAAGGAAAGATCTTCATGTCTGGATTAGAATTTCTAATCTATTTTAGAAAGACATATAATAGAAATCATATAAGCATTTTCTTTTTACTTTTTGAGCAAGAAAACCCAAAAGACTCCACTCCAAAACTGCTAGAACTTATACAGGAATTCAGTAAAGTGTCAGGATATAAAATCAATGCACAGAAATCAGTTGCATTTCTCTACACCAACAGCAAGACAGAAGAAAGAGAAATTAAGGAGTCAATCCCGTTTACAATTGCACCCAAAACCATAAGATACCTAGGAATAAACCTAACCAAAGAGACACAGAATCTATACTCAGAAAACTATAAAGTACTCATGAAAGAAAGTGTTTCAATAAAAAAGTTTCCATGCTCAAAACATTCAGGTTGCTCTGTCCTGAATCCATAAAGTGGATGAGTTAAGGACAGGAATCACCAGTGAATAATGCCTCAAAGTTACCTGATTTTTGGAAGACTACTACATTATTGGTTAGTACTGTGCAATTTATTTTTAAGATTTTACTTATTCATTTGACAGAGATCACAAGTAGGCAGAAAGGCAGGCAGAGAGAGGGGGGGAAGCAGGCTCCCCACTGAGCAGAGAGCCCGATGTGGGACTCGATCCCAGGACCCTGGGATCATGACCTGAGCCAAAGGCAGAGGCTTTAACCCACTGAGCCACCCAGGCGCCCCAAGTACTGTGCAATTTTTAAGGTTCTTATTTATCTCCATTTATCAATAGAACAGTAGAAATTTTTAAGGAAGTATACTGACCAGTCTTACTTCTAGAGGGTAAATTCATTCAATATACATTTATTGTAAATGTATACTGTATTCCTAATACTGAACCAGAACAGGCACAGACTGTGTTAACGGCAGAGTTCCCGGGAGTTACAGACCCAACAATGGGCCTAAGGGTCAGACAGTAACTCTTGAGGGAGAATGTACACAGAGGGGTATCGACATCACAGAGGGCAACAACAGCCGCTCCAGGTCCTCCCATTACTGGTATTCCTAAATTTCCTCCTTCAGTACTTCATCTCCCAGGCCAAAAGTTATCAACCTCTTCCCCATTCCCCCCATCCCAGCCCTCTTCTGACTCATTCTGTTTATTCTACCGAAGACATTTAACTTCACATCACATTCCCATGGATATTTATAGGAGAGGCTGTGGGTTATCTAGGAGATGGTGAGGAGTCTCTGTTCAGGAGAGATTTTAATAATGAAAAATGCATTTATCTGCTAGTGCCCTTGGGGTAGTTTACTCCTTAAGGCTGCTCAAAACCTCTCTACCTTCTAAGATGCCGCTCACCTCATGGGAAACACACATCCTTGTCACTCCAAAGGCTGATCAGTCAGTCTGATGCCTAAGCAGAGGTCCCACCAAGGAAGGGACTATTATCCCTGTTTTGCAGGATCCCTCCTGGCTCTAGAGTCACTGTCTTGAAGCGCCCCGTCCCTGCCTGGGAGAACCTGTGTGCCAGGAGAAGAAAGGAACAGGTTCACCTTTCACAAAGCCAGGGATGACTACTCATTCTTCCCCCTTGTCCTCTGATGGAGGTGGGGGAAGGGCCCCCCTACCATTTGTTGGAGGCTCCTTTTGGAAACTAGTGGACAGAGCACCACTTGCCCTCAGCCTGGGACAGGAGAGAGAACCCCATTCACCATCCTGCAATAGGACTTTCCCTTAAGAATTCTGCCCCCTCTCCCAATTAATAAATGCAAATACGTGTCACTGTTTAAATACTTCTAACTTATTTTTAAAGTAAGTCCTTCATGAGCTTCTGTATTTTAACTCATTAGTAACAGAATCACTTACTGTGCCACCTCACCGGATTTGAGAACCTCAGAAACACAGGAAAGTAGTTGCCAGGTCTGTAAAATTAAAATATAAATGAACAAATAAAGTGGTAGGAGGGGAACAAAACAGTTCCACTTAAGTAGATTAAAATAGCTATTCGCCACTTAAAGTACCTTTTACATGACCATTATTTCATCAAAGGGCATTTTAGCAAAAAAAGGAAGAACATAATCTCAGAATAAAATGGTAGTTCTTTATACCTCAAGAAAAATGGGGTCAGTCTCTAAAAACTGAGGTTTTGGCATAATGGAGAAATAATGAATTATTTCCATCTTCCTCATTTCTCTGTTAACTCCTATAAACCTCACAGAAGCAGTGTTCGAGGACAGGTCTTTGAGAGCACAGGCTAGACCCTTTGGTTCTCTATCCTCAGACAAAGGCTGACCTGGGAGCTTTGCTTGAAAACGGACACTCATCCCAGACCATCCCAAGCATCACACAGGAGATCAGGAGGCCACCAGACCCCATCCCAGATCAACCCAAGGTCCCCCTGCAATTCCCAGGATGACCTCACGCAAGAGCGACGTCTCCTCGAGGGCTCGTCCTGCCTGCGTGTCAGACAAGTGCAGGTCTTTCTCTTGACCTCTGCCTCTCAAGCATCAAAGTGGCCCAATGAACAACATGAGGGCTTATACTCAGATTTAATTCATCTCGAAGTCTACTTAGAACTAAAAAAATGTCAGTCTGAACACAGTTTCCTAGCAAACAGCAGCGTACAATCTATGGAGTCTTGATTTTGGATATGGGAGCAGGAAGGAGAGGACAGGAATGCTTTTACTTCAGCCCTGACACCGAATACCCCGCTTTTCATTTGTCAGTACCATGTTGACAGCTGATTTTCACAATTGAAAAGACTTCTGATTTAGAATCAGACTCCAGCCAAACCATCCATTCCCGGGCCTTTTTAAACGATCCTGTAAATTAGAGCAGCGAGGAGGAGAGAGGGAGAGCTGGCTCTGTTTACACAGCAGCAACAACCAGGGGGAAATAAGGTTTCAGAAAAGATCTGGGCTTCCTTCAGTGGCAGTTAGGGGTAATATGGATTAAATACTTTTCGTAACTAGCGGCTGTAATTATCAGCGAAATCGGAGGCCGTGCGATCTCTGACACAGCTATAGGAGCCATTTTCATACTGCGAAGTCCACCGAGGGAAAGAAAAGAGAATTTTATCCTCCCAATAACTACAATTTTATATTGGTAAATCAAGCATAAAATTGGTAGTTGAAATACTTCCAGGAGTCTTTGTTTAGCAAATACCTTTATTCATCTATATATTATCTCTGAGCCTAGCTTTTCTAACTACTATCATTCCAGGAGCTAGAGTGTTCTGTTTGCCACGTCTCTAGGACTGTTTCGGAATGGGCTGTTACTGAGTGCTGTTACAGTGGTGAGACCGTAACTCAGCCTGATGAAACCATTACGGGGTTCGATGACATTATTTGACTCCGACTCTTATTTACCTTTCAGTGATGTCCATTGTTTGTCTCTTTAATTCAGGCATCATATCAACGTTTCTTCACGTCCATCCTTTTGGAGCCAATATAGAGTACCTTTGGTCATACATGCAGCAGCTGGACTCCAAGGTAAATTCTCTTTCTCCGGGGAACCCGCACTGCTAAGATTTAGCGTGTTGACTGCTGGCTGCAGGTGGGCCCATGGGAGCAGCCTTGGGGATAGAAGAGCATTTGGATTTTCATCAGTACTTTTCCACAAGGACCTCCGTTTTGGGCAGATAGCTGTCTTCTTTTCACTTGCTTTTGTCTTTATAGAAAGAAGAGCAGTTATCTAAAATGACAATGACTTTCAGCAGATGCCAAATTACTCTGAAAAGCATATGAGGGACTGAAAATTACAGGTTGGCCTGGAAGTTCCCGAAACAGGGAGAAATCAGGTCAGGGTGGCTAATGGGGCATTATCCTGAGACCATATTCTCACAGGATTCTGTGGTAAAGACTCCCCACGATAGAGAGAAAATCACCTCAAATAACATAAAGATCTGATAGGACTCTCAAGAAAACGGTATTAATGGTTGTTTTTCAGCATTATTCTCTAAATGGAAAAAATGCCCACAAAGTTATTCTCAGTGGTGCCTCCCCCAAGGGTGACACCCAGAGTCAGGACATCGTTCTTCATTTCTCTGAGGCTCAGTCGGCCTCCTCTGCAAATTAGCTGTGCTCCTAACCCACTGCAGTAGTTGTGTTCTAAAAGACACAGAGGGTTCAATGTGTGTATCAATTTCTGTATCAAATTCCAGTGAACAATGAGAGGGGGCCCTGTTGAAATAAAGTCACGTCATTAGGCAGCATTGCTGGGAAAGCCTTGGAAGGGGATGAACAGAGAAGCAGAGAATTGAAGGCGGCCACTGAGTCGCTTGTTGAATGTCCTGCTGGGAGGGAAAATGGAAATAAGCCCTTGCACAGAGTACAACAAAGTGCACGGGACGTGTAGGACCAGGACCCCGGCCCGCAGTTCTGTGACCCTGACTACACACACATACAAGCCATTCTAAATCTTCAATGGCCAGTATAAATTAAATGACTACACTGTGCTCTCAATTGGAGTTAAATTATCTTACCAATTCATGGTCACAACTGCTTAACCTTTCTAATGGTCTTATACTTCCCCTCTGAGAGAATCATCTGGAACAAAAAATATTTTTCAGTCACAGGGATTCATGCCCTTTTCATCTCTCACAGCTGGTAATAGGGTAAACCAAAACAGAGTGAAAGGGGGTGAGCAGATTATAAGATTCTGAAAGTTCACACACATGTTATTGTCTTCTTTGTGGCCTTCCGTCTCATGGACAGGGAGGGATAGAAAATGCTTATGTTAATTCAGATAAAATGAGGGTCAGGGGCGCCTGGGTGGCTCAGTGGGTTAAGCCGCTGCCTTCGGCTCAGGTCATGATCTCAGGGTCCTGGGATCGAGTCCCGCATCGGGCTCTCTGCTCAGCAGGGAGCCTGCTTCCTCCTCTCTCTCTGCCTGCCTCTCTGCCTGCCTCTCTGCCTACTTGTGTTCTCTGTCAAATAAATAAATAAAATCTTTAAAAAAAAAAAAATGAGGGTCAGCTATACCGTCTTACTTTGTCGAAATTAAGCTTTCTTGAACGGCTTCTTTGCTTTTTACCCTCACCAGTTTCATTCTTAGCATCAACCCTCCCTTTAACTGGAGGATTAAAGGAAATACTGCTTTCACTAGAGTGGCTTGGCATAGAGTAAGTCCTCGAGAAATTATTCCTATTGTTGCTATTATCCTTCCCTTGCCTTGTTGACATTGGTTTCCTTCCCCTCCTGGAAATCCCAAGTGGGAAGCCTTTGTCGGGAAGCAGTTGTTGTTTTAGTATATACATGAGTTCGTGAGTGTGTGTGTGTGTGTGTGTGTGTGCGCGCGCGCGCGTGTGTGTGTTGGGGGGAGGGGTGTAAAATCACCTGGAGGGGTGATAAATAATGAATTATCTTGTTCTATTCTAACCATCAGAACAGAGTGTCCATCATCCATTTGTTCAGGCAAAATCTGTGTGGTCTCTCTCTGTAGTCTCTAAGGAAAGAATTCATACCCCTGGTCTCTGACCATTAGATGATTAGCTTTTCTGGAAGGGATTCAGTTAAAGGGAATTCTATTTTATCTCAGACTGGTACTTTTATTTTAGAAGATAATGAGGAAAATATTTCCTTCATGGAGGAAATACATAGGGTCTTCCCCACACAGCCCTCCATCTCCTGAATGAAATGTTCAGTAGAGCTGTCAGGTTGTTTCCTCATGCCTGAAGTAAAAGTGCTCTAAAACTCCTAGATGCCAGCAATTAGACCAAATATTCTTTCTATCCCAGAGAGGATGAAGGGATATTTAGACTTTCTAATCCACAGACCAAATTATTGCTCTAAACTGGAATTCCATATCCTCAGGGCTTTAAGCAGAAAACAAAATAATGAGAGGTTTGCCCTTTAAGTACCCAGCAGGGCCTTGTCCTCGTATCAGCTGCCAGAAGGCTCAGAATCGTGGAGCCACCACCAGCCCACGGACTCAGAGGCTTTCCAGTGCAATGGCCTGGTGCACCTGCCTCTGGTTAATCAGAAGGAGCTGGGGGTCACCAAGACCCCACTAAGTTTTCGTTAATGTTGCATGAAGGCAATGGATTCAGTTTAGCCTCAACGACACACAGAAGGTTCGCTGATTCTAATAGGATGGGTTTTTTAAAATTCCGATTAGAACAGCCCGGTTTGACATTGGACAACATCACCATTATGACAATTATAAAGTAACATTTAGGTTCTGGCTACTCCAGTGCTGACGAGAGCAAGGAAAGCAGGCTCAATCAATCCAGCCTGTAATGGAACTGATTTTATTAGGATTTCCCCAAAGGCCACATAGGAGTATAAGAATGATTAGAAATGGAAGGAGAGCCAGGAATTAATTTAAATTATGCTGGGCATGTGAACTGCACATGGCTCCTAAAACTGTATAGCCCAGTAATAGGCCATTTTCCAGTTAAATATTATTCCTGCTCTTGATAATGATACGTGCATATTTTTCTCTTCTCAGCCTGTTCTAAACCATCCACTTGCATTCACTTAGCCCTCTTATAGAACAGTGTCACCATATGACCACATCACAGAGATTCACTCAGAGGAAGGCAGGAGAAGGGGGGGTGGGGGAGATGGCTTCCTAAAACTTTGGTGAGTTAAAAACTGTGCCCTGGGTGCAGGCAGGTAAGCTCTTCAAAGAAGGCAGCACTACCCTGAAATGGTTTCCGATCAATACAGAGAACTTCCAGGTCAGCCCGGAGCCCTTAAGCCCGCTCCAAGACCCTGAGTAGCAAGAAAGTCACATCTAGTGGAGCGTTAGCAGATGAGCATATCCTGTCTTACAGTCAAGAGGAGGCGTTCTTCTGCTTTCCCCCAGTTTACATATTCTTTCAGACTTAAGTTCTCCTAAATGTGTCTGGCTATCCCCTCTACATAAGTATAGCCTCCTCCCCACGCCCACCAAGTAGATTTGATTCTGAAAACCAGATTCAACATAATATGGCTGTGGATACTGGAGGATTTACAAAGACCTGTTGTTTTGACTGCTCACTGATGGGCTTGGGGGCCACAGGCGTGTACATTTCCCAGCAGAGGAGCGAGCCATTTGCATGTTGTACTAAGAGCATACCTTTAGAAACACAAAATTAAAACATCTGGTCAGTTCTAAAGAGATTCAAATTGCCATAACTGGAGAGCATTCCTCCCTAGACTATAGTTCAGCAGTAAGGGTAGACAGAATGTTCTCGGTGGTGTTAAGGCTCCCCCGCCCAACTCTGAAAAGTCTTCAGTATTACGTATATTCCAGTGTTCTCCTAAATCACCACCTGTCATAATATGTTAACGAGTGAGTGAGTTTTCTATTGTTTAGGCTATAATGAGTGTGTTTTTTAGATATGACAACACCTCTGGAAAGCACATGATAAATGAAGCATTGGGGGTAACAGTACTTGGCTACGTAAAGAATAAAAAGGAAGTTGCTCACACGCAGCAGGAAAAACTGACAAGGTTACCAGGGACCCAGTGAACACTGGGATAATTCCCAGCTTTTCATGAACCCAGCAGGTCCTAAGGATCAGAGAGGAACAGGGATGGGCAGAGCACCAAAGCAATCTGAGAAAGAACATTACTCTCAAAAAGTTTGTAGTCTGAGGAAATGCCAGAATATTTATGGAATAACTGGATAATCAGACATGAACTAATGAAGGGCTATACTGGGCAGGCAGAATTTTAGTGGGACAGAAGTTGGGAAAGGGTGAAGTTGAAGTCCCTGTGAACCATATCTACCAGGAGATATCCTTGAGTGTGCGCTCACTCTCACCCCTCCTTTTGGGGCGCCAGCGCCAGTGCCGCCCCACCGTACACCCTCTGCCCTCCCTTCTCTCCTCCTCTCGTTTTCCGTCCAGATCCTCATTTTCCTCCTTCTGTTGATCTTCTTCCTTTCTTTTCCCCATTCCCTCCCTCCCTGTTCCTCTTCTCTCTAGTTCTTTCCTTCTGTCTTCATGATTCCTTACGTTTAGCTTCTTTCCTTATTTCTCCCTCCTCCCTTCCCTTCTCTTCTTTCTCCATCCATAGTCCACATTTCTCTCTACAAAAGTTTACTGCAAGGAGTCTGTGTGCTGATGCCATGCATTGCCCAGGGATATGAAGAATCAACAAGATTTAAATGTGCACTAAAAGCCAACAGTTTATCCTATGGAAGGAAATTTGGTTTTGCAATTGGCTTCCCTGACTCTTCAGCCTTGACAAAGCCTATGCCAGGTCTTTTCAGTGCCTCAAACAAGAACCCCTTATCACTCAGCTTCTCTTGCCTGACTGATATGGGACATGGAGCCAACCATCCCCATAATAAAACTGATTTATGTCTGCTTGTGTCAATTTATATACATGCTTAGAGGCCTGGCAAGGAAGCAGTGGGCTTGGGCTGGAGTCAGCAAATCAGAAAATAAATCAAGCAGATCTTAGAAATTACCTCCACAGTGTTAGCAGCACACAAGCCCCTTGGTTACATGGAGCCTTTATTCCTTCTCATTTTTTTTTTCCCTTAATTAGAACAAATCAATCATTTCTAAAAGAACAGATGTCAGAGGGGCGCCTGGGTGGCTCAGTGGGTTAAGCCGCTGCCTTCGGCTCAGGTCATGATCTCAGGGTCCTGGGATCGAGTCCTGCATCGGGCTTTCTGCTCAGCAGGGAGCCTGCTTCCTCCTCTCTCTGCCTGTCTCTCTGCCTACTTGTGATCTCTGTCAAATAAATAAATAAAATCTTTAAAAAAAAAAAAAAAAGAACAGATGTCAGAATTAGAAAATTTTAAACAAAACAGAGGTGGCCAGGGATCCACTGACAACATCAAAGACTGAAAATACACAGACCACCAATTTTTTTTGGGACAACAGCCAGCTGAGGAAGCGGGTGATGAAAGCATCACATCTGTGACCATCGTCCCCACTTTCTAGAGCTCCGACTACATGGTGTACGGGTAAATGAGATTTGACAGGCACAGCACAGGTCTCTAACCTAGATGGTAATGCCATACAGAGGTCTCTCAACCACGTGTATTTGAACCCTCAAAACAGGGCTGGCTTTGGCATCCAAAGCCCCACATTACCTGCTGGCTGAGTATCCCCTTCCCTGACTCCCAGTGGCCTCCACCCAGGACAGACAGGCACTTAGAATTCCTGAGCTCAGAATGGATTTGAGGACAGGTTAGGGTATATCTCACTCAGAGCTTAACCAGTGAGATCTGGCTGCTTTGTCTTATGTGAGGACTCCAGGACTCTTTCAGTTCTCAAAACCAAGAAATTATAGGTAGGAAGATAAAGGATATTGTCAAGGCAAAAGTAAAAACTCTTTGGCCACAGGGTAAAAAAAAAAAAAAAAAAATTAAATTCGCTCTTTTGTCTTGAAAAATCCCAAAATGTGATATATCATCGAAGTTATTCTGTCAGGACAGAGAAAGTTTTAAAAACCATCAAACTAACTTAAAAGGGACGCCTGGGTGGCTCAGTTGGTTGGACGACTGCCTTCGGCTCAGGTCATCATCCTGGAGTCCCGGGATCGAGTCCTGCATCGGGCTCCCAGCTCCATAGGGAGTCTGCTTCTCTCTCTGACCTTCTCCTCGTTCATGCTGTCTCTCACTGTCTCTCTCTCAAGTAAATAAATAAAATCTTTAAAAAAAAAAAAAAAAAAGCAATTTCTCCTTGAACTTTCCTCTGGCATGAGATACAAAACATCTTTAAGGAAATGCTCTGGAATTCATCTTTGAGCCTCATTAAATGGAGATTTTGGATAGTTCTGAAGTGGTCTCGCCTGTATTTGTGACACATCCCTGTCCATATTCAGGCGGTTACCTTGCACTACCAAAAGCCACTCAGCATTAACTACTTTTGAGGACACTCATTTCTATTATGCTAATTTCCGGCTCTGGCAAAATCTAAGGAATGGCTAATTGGTCATCCAAACTAAGTAATCATAAGAATTTCAAATCCCGGGGCACCTGGGTGGCTCAGTGGGTTAAAGCCTCTGCCTTCGGCTCGGGTCATGATCCCAGGGTTCTGGGATCGAGCCCCGCGTCGGGCTCTCTGCTCCACGGGGAGCCTGCTTCCTCCTCTCTCTCTCTCTCTCTCTCTCTCTCTCTCTCTGCCTACTTGTGATTTCTCTCTGTCGAATAAATAAAATCTTTAAAAAAAAAAAAGAATGTCAAATCCCATTTTTATTAGTGGGGACTTTAGTGACTTATTTAACATCTTTGTGCCTCAGTTTTACCCTCTGTAAAATGGGTTTTATGGACTACTGTGTGTAATAAATGACTGACTACATGAGAAGCACTCAGGAGAGTACACGCAGCACAGCACGTGCTACTACATTTATCAGTTGCCATTTGTGCTTTAAAGCGCACAGGAGATCTAGCCCATTCTGTCAGTATGAGAGCTCTGTAGCAACCTAGCGGTCCCATGAATTTTAAGTAGCTTGCCCAAAGGCCGGTGCTAACAGATGGTGGGGCCAGCACCCAAATCCAAGATTTTAGAACATCCAGGGATTTCTTTCCAGTTCCCTTGTCTTACAAATGAGGGAACACCCAAAGAGATTAAGTGATTTAGACAAGTCGATGAAGCTGGTTAATGGTTGTTCCATGACTGGATTCCAAATGTTTTCCTTCCACATTCCTTTCTTCCAGCAAGTGAGTTTGTTCACGGGTTTAAAGAGCTGAGAGAATGAATGCACATTACGCTCATGCTCAGTACCTGGCCTCCCAGGGAGGACTCGAGAAGGGGGGCTGCCTCTCTCCTCCAGCAGGCTACTCCAGCTTCCTCTGTGGTTCTTAGTCTAGACTTGGGTCAAAAGGCACTGTGGAAAACAAGATTCCCCACCATCTGCTGGCTATTTTGGTGAAGGTTTCTGTGGGGGCACCCAAGCGTTAGCACTGGAATGTGTCTGAGCTGGCTGAGCTGGGAATTCTCAGTTTTTCGTTACTGACACTCATAACACTCTGAAGTCTTGTTCATCACAGACCTGCCCTCCAGTACACAAACCCCTTCCCCGTGGGCACCTTCCCCCAACAGGGAGACAGTCCCCTGCCCCCCGTGGCGGCTGGCATCAGTGTTTGAGAACAAGGCCAAGAAGTCTGGATCTGCAGAACAAGGCCAAGAAGTCGGGATCTGCAGCCCAGCTTCACTCAGTTCCTGGGTTACCATGCACAAGGTCCCTAATCTATCTGGACCTCAGTTTCCTTGTCTGTAAATCAATCCCTGTCTTATGAGAGTATAGTGAGAATTAACAGAATTGTTTTCAAGAGTCAGGCGAAGACTTAGGAGTTGTCACACTTCTCCCAATCAGCTACAGGGCTGCTAGGGGGCACTACCTGCATAGATAGAGTTATCTTTACATCAAAACTTTATTTTACCCTCAAGAATTTAGCTTTTTCTCCTCCCTAATGAACACCGCAAAGCTCCTTTCCCTACTTTTCCAGGGAACTGATGGTTATCCTGAAAATAAACCTGACATGGGCTGGCTGTTAACCTGGGGATTTGGCAGCTTCTCTGTGGCTCTGCCTGATCTGGGGAAGGACAGCTCCTCTCAGGGGGTATCACTTGAATTGAGGGGGAGACCTGAGCCTATTGTAGATGACCTGGGCCGTCCTCCTCCAAAGGAAAGAAAGGAGGTTAAGAGGATAACTTGGCTTCAGAAAACTGCCTTCTAGACCAAGTGAAAGTGGGTTTGACTACACACTTCTCTGTGTTTGCTTTGGCTTAGGAGCACAGAGCTTGACCCACCTACCACAAAGAGGTTGGTAACAGTGTCGTATTCTATCAGCATTGTCTGGTACACATAGAGAGAGAAAGCGTCTCATGCCAGGCACCATGGTACATTTCATGTATAATCCTCACGATCAGGCTGAGAGATTACTTCTATTCTATACATGAATACACAACTGAGAATTACAGCTATTAAATGACTCGCCCATGGTTACACAGGTTGGCCTAAGCCAGATTAAAATCCAAGCCTGTCTGATTTAAAACCCCATTCTTAACCCAAATATACCTGATCTTAAGAATATCCTGGGATGATTATCAAAAATAGAGTCTATGAGCTACACCTGAGATCAGCTGAATCAGAGTCTCCAGAGAAGAGGCTAAGGAATCTGAGTTTTTTAACAGGAACCCCAGATGATTGATATTTCAAAAGAAAGCACTACACTCCCGGTTCTTCACCCACAGCTTGCTGAAATCATGTGGAGCACGTAAAGCATACCAATGCCTAGTTCCCAGGCACAAGCGGTGGGTTCTTTCCCAGTTCTCTCTTTGAAAAAGCACTTAACCCTCTGTAGTTCACTCTGCTTTCTTGGCTATAAAATGAAGATAGAGCCTAACATTTTCGCCCCATGTGTGTCATAGGAGTGCTGTGACAGTGGAATGAGGACACTGGGGAAGGCATTCTGCACGGTGCTCACTGAAGAAGAAGTTTCAAAATCACATGCAACCTTTTAATCATTTGTTTAATAGGCGTTTGTGGGCTGACCTGGCAATCTAATAATCCCTTTAACATGGTTTTTGAGGAAAATGCATTCAGATTTCAAAATAATTCACACAAAAATTTCAGAATGCAATTTACTTCAACTTTCAGGTCTGCCTCGAAAGGTTTTTTGGTGTGTGTGTGTTTGTTTGTTTTTGTTTTGTTTGGTTTGGTTTGGTTATAGGCCTAGGAATATTGAAAATATCATATGACATCTTTTTCATGTGAACTGATTAAATGAACCGATTTGACTTCCTGGTCTATTTGGTCCCCCTTTAAAAATAAATGTTAAATAAGTTTAGCATTTAAACGTTAAATGGAAAATGTAGACTCTAAAATGATATCTATCCAGTGATAGTACCATGAAAAATAATAATAGGTCTGAGTCATTAAACATTTCTATGTGCTAAAGCTATGCTAAGCCAGTAGTCTTCATACATCCTTATTACATGTTGTTACTCCCATTTGCTGAGACTTAGAGAGACTAATTATCTTGGCTGGAGTCATTTAACTCATAACAGTAGTAGACACAGTATTCAAACAAAAATGTTAGCCCCCTGGTTCCAGGGTCTTAGCCACCTTGCTATAGGAGATCCCCATGCAAGCACATGGGCTGGGAAACAGAGACAGGAAGACGAGAACAATGACTGCTAAATCAGAAGGATCATGGCTGGTATGTCCTTTATTTAAGGTAAAATGAGTTATTGGTATAAAAATGTATGTAATAAAGAAAAACTGGTAGAAGAAAAAAACTGCATTAAAAATCTACTGGGGTGGGGATAGGAGTCCCTGGGTGGCTTAGTCAGTTAAGCATC